>NC_081527.1:32971127-33279699 GCF_030273125.1 Centropristis striata
ACTATCACGACTGTGCCAGTTTGGTTAAACGTTTAATTACCCGCAACACTAGCCTGGGTATACCCATACTGCCTTGCACGCTCAATTTAATTTTGAACCTGCAGACAGTCTGGTATCTATAGCCATTGTTCTTAGCCCTGTTTTAGGGATCCAATCACAGACTGGGGAGGGACGGCAAGTTGATGACGCGTACTACTCAACAGACGGAAGCTTGTAGTTTTGTAGTTTTCTTACGGATCCAACATGGCTGCAGCAGACGCGAAGCTCTCTTTAAATCTAGCTGTAGACAGTGTTCTAGATAGTTTAGAGCCAAAGTTTATTTTAAAAGAAGAACAACGTTTGACTTTACACTCCTGTTTCACCACGAAAAAGGATGTTTTAGCCTCGCTTCCGACAGGATTTGGCAAAAGCCTAATGTTGACCCCCTACTGTTGAGGAGGGCGGGCCATTTGTGAATCACTGTGTGATCGTGGATTTTCTCGACAAGAACGTCTCAAAAATACATCTTTGAGGAAAGAGATGTGTGTGTGTGATTGGCGATCCACAAATGCTGAGTCACACTTCACAAGCAGAATTTTCAGTTTTACAAATGGAAAATTGGGTATTTACAAATACACGATATATTTACAAATACACACGTATTTGTAAAAAACAAAATACAAGTTACAAATTAGAAATGTGTATTTGTGGATAACAAAACATGAGTGCAAATCAAGGACTATTTGTAGATCACCCTCTGTGCGTTTGCAGATATTATTGAGACAAATTTAAGCACATACAATATAATAATATGGAGTACTAGCATATTCTGAGCCGCTGTGTTGTACAACCCTGATTACAAAAAAGTTGGGATTCTGTGCAATTAAAACAGGATGCATCCAAATCAGAATGAGTGTACATTTAAAAAAAAAAAAAAAAAAATAGAGTTTCACAGTTTGAGCATGAACTATCTTGTGTTTGCAACCTTCATTTAATTGAATGCAATTCAAAAGATCTGCAAACCATTCAAATCGTTGCCCAACTGGGTCAAAAATCTTCAAATACCTTTTTAAAAGGTAGGAATTCCCATTCAGAAAAAAAATATTCCTTCATGTAAAAAAATCATCTGTTCAGTGCAGCATAGACAGCGTCAAATGTGCAATGATGTATTCTCCGTGTGGGGATAGAATCATCATTTCTCCTTTTCACGAGCCAGTGTCACCGTCCTCACCTGAGGGCATCCAGGGATCTGATGAAGGCTTCTCTCTGGTATTGGCCTGCTCCCAGTCAAGGTCATCATCTCTGCCTTGGCTGTATCCACATGTTGCCAGCGGCTTCTCAAAGTTACAATCGCCTGTGACAAAAGGAAGAAATTTATATGGTTATACAGTTTTTCCATTAACTTGCTGTTCAAATGAATGAATATATAAATTAAATTCTCCTTTTTTTCACCCTGCAGTATTCATAATGCAATATGCCAGACAATGAGATGCATTTAAGTGAGACAGAGTGAAGGATTACTGTAGTAGGCGAGGCACAACATACATTACCATCATTAGCAACACGGCAGTCCAATTTCACAATGACAAGTATGAAGTGTCCAAACTCCATCATCGTTAGGCATTATGTTCCAAAACTGCACCACCATCAGGGATAAATTGATTTATTTTCCTTGCCGGCCACAGAACTTTGCTGTTCATGCGCCCTTATTCCACAGAGCCACTCTAATCCTTTTTACAAGCTGCTTGCAAAATGACAGCAAGCAACCATTAGGGCAAGGCTTCAACCAGGCTTGGCATGTGATCGATTAATACAAATACTCCTTTATTCCTCACACCTTAAAGGCCACACAGAGAGTGTGAGAGTTGAGCTGTTTTTTCCCCGCAAAGTGCTTTTCAATCCACTCATAAATCTACAAAAAAAGGCATGTCAGAACAATACGTGGTTGGAAAAGAGTTCATACTGAGTGAAGAAATGTGGAACATAAAGGTGTTTTTTACACAACGGGAGGTTGTTTTTGGAGCCGGCAGATGACATGGAAAAGAATTGGACAAAATTATATTATGCTGCATCAGACACATGATAACATTGGGTCTTTGTTGATAACAGATGTGCTGTATATTATCCTGCTTCTTGCCAGAATCCAGATCTGAAAATGTTTGCTTGCACATTGCTAATAAGTTTCTAAACACAGATGACATACAAATTTTATTGCCTTGGGGAATGTCCTTTGAGCCAGAATCCATGCCAGGCCAAAACCAATATCTCATCTCTTACAAGCTCCCTCTGACATTCTGCTGCATAAAGGCTACGAGCTGGGGTTTTTGTTTTCCCATTTATCTCTCTGGTGACATTTACAGTACACGTGCAAATGAGTGGCCAAACGAGGAGAACACAGGATAATTAATATCCAGCTCCATAGGGCAGGCTGCTAATGATATATTTGCTGCTTTGTCTGTTTTTTTGAGTGGGTGGACATGGAAAAAGAGAGTGTTTGCCAAAGCACCACAGGTAAAAGGTTGAGAGATTGTTGAGAGCTTGTCCAGAAATGCATTGCCTTCTGCAGTCAACACATCACCAAAGGAACTTGTTAGGATGAGAAGCTAGTTAACTGCACCTCTGGTAGCTATAGGGTTCCTGCTAAGTGTGAAACACCAGAGAGAAGCTAACAAGTGAGAGTGAGCAAAGCCAAAGGAGCAGATGTTTTTCACAACAGTCAGCACATCAAACCAGAATAAAAGGCTTGAAAGAAATGTAGACACAAAGAGTTCAGACTCCAACAAAGTTTATTTTAAGCTAAAGCTAGATGTGTGCAGTTATGTGTTAGCTCGGCCAAACTGTCTTGCTAAAAGCTGTGGGGAGTTTGACTTGTCTAGTGGTAAAATCTTTGAATTAATCTGAGTAACACAACAGTGACTTTTCTATTTAATACCCTTAACTGGTGAAATTGCTCTCAGCTAGCTTGCTATCATTTGAATAGTAATTGAAGCTAGCTAGCAAAGAGGTCTTAGTCACAGTAGAAAAAGCACAGGTGTAAGTCATTAAATCAACGATTGCTACTATGAAATGTCTGCCATGAAAAAGGCATATGATTATCATTATAACACCAATCCTATCAACATCTCAAATATCAGTTATTTTAGTGTAACTGTATTTTGATGCCAATGTACTTTTGGATGTATGCACATGTGCAGTACCAATTAGGCATTCATGAGAAAATGGAGGGGTGTAAAGAGAAAATGTTTATTAACTGAAGCCTTGCAGCATTTCAATCATTAGATAAGTAGAGGATGTGGGCAAAACTCCAACAATCCTAAGCATGACAATTATCTTTAGTACATTTCTGTGGGCGCAAGTAAAACTTAACTTCTGGCAGGTAGATTTTTTGAACCACTTGCCCAACCGAGCAGGTGAAAAAAAACCTTAATGTTGAACGCTGGAACCCTTTGTAGGCGCAAGTTGGGGAAGTGCTTATTGTAAGAGATTGGTAAGGGCTATTTTTGCAGTTCAAATTGCAAAATAACAGATGGAGAGGGGATGTTTCAAATGCAGTTAGACGGGTAAAAACTGCACTTCAGCCATTGTGGTGATATCAATATCTAAAGTCTAGAAAACTGTCTGAGGAAGTAGGTTTCTAGGAGTATACTGTTACACCAGTAGGCTATAAGCTGTAGGTGGGTGATAACCATAACTGACCCATTAAACATTTGACCTGGGTAAAATGTTTTCCTGAGAACATAAAACCCTTTCAAAGGTCTCCTTAATGTGTCATTTTAGGAGGATATTAAGCTGAGGAAAAATAGGACCCTGGGAACATTGAACCTGGGTACATAGATACCCCTAAGTTGGTTCATTATTCTGTGAAGGCGGTTAAGCAAAAGATCCACAGCATATTGTTGATTAAAGACAACCTTCCAAGACAACCTAGGAATCTGGGTGAGGAAATCTGAATAAGAAATCCTCATGAATCCCAATAAACATGCCCTTAAGAAATGCTCTTAACCCCCAATGGTTCAGTTGGAGCTGTTCTCTGGCCAACACTAGGAAACTTCATCATCCACCTCCCTGGAGTGACTGTGTGAAACTCTAAGGGTGTGAAGGCGGTGCTGAAAAAGAGCATGTACTTCATGGTTTCTCTCTAAATAAATAAAAATGTTTGTGTTGCCAAGATGTAACTTGGAGAACATTAACATGAGTCTTTGGCTGCAGCGTCACAGGGACTGGCTCCGTTCCATCAATATTTTGACTCAATAGTTCCAAGATCCTTTGCCCTGTGCCGCCCACCTTCCTTCTCACAGCATGCCGGAGCTCAAACAAATCCAAAGAGGTGGCTTTTATTGGTGTTTGATATTCAAATCGATGGCATTGGCGAGGAGCGAAATGTATTCAGAGTCAGTGGGTGATGGGAGTGGAGGGAGAATTTTGAACACTGAGGGCAAAAAAAGCCTTCAAAAAGAATATGAACTAAGCACAGCCCAGTCCTTTTTTAATTATTTTTTATAATGTCAACTCAGTGTTTAATAATAAATCAGCAAAAATGAGAGGGTTGAGGTTTCCGTTTGAAACTTCATGCGCTTCAAAGACATCATTAAAAGATCTGTTCTATTAATGATTCTCTTGTTGCTCAGTTATACAATGGAGGTTCTCCAAATATCACCATTATGCTATTCCACTGCTCACATGCTGTTCAACCTGCAGCTGTAATGTAACTTTTTAAGCAATATGCAACACCAAAAGTTGATACAATGACAATTAAAAGAACTTCGCTTTAGACAAAGTAATTAGAAATCCAATCCTTTGTGAGAAGTAGTGATTATATAACAAATCACACCATAGTCTCTTGCTAACTATGCTTTCTTATTGATTCTCCATGGATCTAGTATTAGAAAACATTGCATGGAACTAATCCATAATGCTGTTCTATTGACAACACTGAAGTACCATCCACATTCACCGCTTTAAGATGAAATATTTTGACCCTTAAGACAGGGTAACATGGTGTGAACAACCAATAAATCAATCTGCACCGCTTTGATCATTACATACCACTCTTGGTATCAAGCTTCAGTATTGGGAAGTTCTCCAATAACACCTGCAACTTGTTATTGATCTGTTCTGTCCTGAGGTAAACACTACAGCATCTTGTTTTACAGAGATTACATGACATCATAAGCTTTCTTAAATGTGGGATTTCACCACTGCTTGCACCATAAATTCAAAACAAACACATGTTGCATGCCATCCATACAAACTGCTGCAGGAGATGGTATACAAGCATGCAGATGAACGCATCAATCAATAGCATCATAATAGTCCTTCTCTCTGTAGGAGGTTTATATCGCTGCCAGTGTGTGGCACAACCCCCATATAATCAGCCACGACAGCTGCTGAAATAGATATCCCAACGAGGGGCTGCCAACTCTCTGAAGGAGATTTAACTTTCAATAAAAGCTTCTATGAGGTGTGGGTAGTCTGGGACTACAGATGAATGTGCTCCACCCTGTCAACATTCCCCTTTCAAGAGAAGCAGGCAGCTTGAAGCTAAAAAGGTGGCCCTAGATATGTCATGAAACAATTTATTCCTGAGCGAGAACACACAATAGTCTTTATATTCTCACGCAGAGTGCATTTCAAAGAAATCTATCCATCTTTTCCTGGACTGAGCCAGAGGCCAGAATCAATACCTCAACCCCTCAATGCTGGAGCCAATTTCTCCTAAAGATTTTCAAGTCAGACTTAAAAGGCCTTTTGTTATTGCACCTGTAACAAAAGTAAACTTTAAGCATTAAAAGCTGTGTGTGTACGTGTATCAGTGTGTGTCAAAGTTTGGTACTGTAGTGGAGTGCTATTCACGCAGACCTCTCTCTGAATGCCAGTGAATGAGTGTGGGAAGCATGGTGAGGGAGGAAATGGAACATTAAAAAAGTAGAGTGGAAAGGTAATAAATGGAAAATAAGGTGCTTTTGAACATGTTCAGAGCAGAGCTGCTTGCTGAGGTCGTAATTGACATTGCTTGGTTCTGTTTTGCAGCATGTTTGTTTGTTTACAAGATTACATTTGTGGAGTGCTTTCGTCTTTTTAGATTCTCGTTTTCCTAATTTTGGTGTCTTTATTGCTTAGGTTTTCAAGAAAAATATTGAGTTCACGGATGATCCCAACAGTTGTCTGTGGTCCTTGAGCATTTTTGTGAAACTTTTTTCAAGAAAATACTTATTACATTTTGGGGAATATTTTCCTGAAATTAAATGAATGGATATATCCCACTTTCATATCAAGCTATATAGCTTGGCATCAAAACTGAAGATGTTGAGCAAGCAGCTAGCCTGGCTCACCTACCAATGCCTCACAATATTGTTTATTTATTTCATAAAATTTTAAAGTAAAAAAAAAAAAAAAGACATGTTGAGGTTTTACAGGGTATTGTTTTCTTGGCCAGACTCAGTTACTTCCCGGACCCTTTTTATCGCAGTGAGGTTGCCAGGAATTCACTCACCTACCTCTCAGCATTACAAGCGAATATTGATTTGTTCCTTTAAGATTGTTTTTTTTTTTTTTTTTTGAGGTTTTACTTTAGTTTGACACAACATAATGCAGAGAAAAGAGACCAAAAGTTTCTAGGGGAAACATGAACTTTGCAGGTAGCTGGCACCGAACCCAGGGCCCCTATATGATAATTACTATCTGCATAATTATTGGTCATTTTCTACCCAGTAATTTTGAGAGAGTTAAATACGGCGTGTGACAAAGCAAGCGAATGAACAATAGCAGCATGAGGCTGGTGGTGTGTGCTGGAGCTTATATGGCATCAGATAGAATATCCTCCCAGTGCTGAAACTGAGCCCTTTTCCAGTATCGCCACTGCTTCGGTCCCAGTGGCAGATATCATTGCTGCAAGACCTCCTTAGCCTCTCTGCCAATTCTGCAATTACCAGCCTTCCAACCTGCTCTGTCTGGCTAGGAAATCGCAGGTCTGCTCTTTGCCCCAATCTGCCTCAATGTCTGCACTTGTTTTAACAAACATCTTGTCTGCTGGCGTCCCTGCAGACTGAAACCACAAGGCAATCTTGGGTAATTTAAAACCAATGTCGACTATCTCCCTCCACCACCGCCAGTTTAGAGCTTCAGAATCCTGCAGCTAAGCCCCTTAGGGACTGATAGGTCTTTTCACTCTGGCCCTATTTCACTTATCTATTGGCAGCTCCTGCCAAGTCCTATCTCTGCACTGAATTGCATGTATATATACTATCTGTTTGGGGACTTTGAACTGAGGGAAGGGATTTAGACAATCAATCTCAATATCATTATCAATCACGCCTTGCTGTTCACCACATTGATTCGAGGGGAAATAAAGAAGTTGGAGTGGAGATTTCCACTGATAATCTGCCTGGCTGAGCCATGCACTTGTCAGCAATGTTTTGCAAAACAAAACCGACAAATCACATCTAGCTTGGTGAAACTAAATCAGGGCAAAAGAAACAAAGCATTTGTAGGTTAAAATGAAGGCATTACAACATACATTTGATGTTGCCAGGAAGATTTTTATTTGAAAAAAATATTGTGCGCAAATTCAGTTTTTTTTAATACCCTTTGGCACTATGTAGCTCCAAACCATCTCATTATAAAAGCGTCTGCTGTTCCAGGGCTTTTTTTTTGTCTTGTCAACCAAATATCAAATTGATGAATGTGCTTTACATCAGGAGTACAACATAGTTCCTGATCAAATCCACCCTTGTGCATGGTTAGATGTACATCGAAGATGACAGGCAGCCTTCTCCTTAGATATGCTAAATTTTGACAGATGATTTTCAAGCTATGTGTGCCAGCGCAGGGCTTGACGTTCTCTTCCACTGCGCCTGTCAAGAACTTCTAGTAAATGACTTGAAATCCATCTCCATTCTGTATAACCTGCCAGGCACCAATTAAGATAAATATGGAATCTAACTTGGAGACATGGAAGATTCTTATTGTCATCCTTCCCTAAGCAATAAAAACGAGGACTTCAGGTCTGTCTGGATAGAAGTATCCTGTGGTGATAACACCAAACATTATGCTAATTTTTCTCTCAAAATGCGGTCCATTTTGAATCACAGCTTGTAAGAACTCTTCAGGGATGTTAAGGTCAAATAATATAGTTCAAAGGCTCATTTACACCAAAAAGCAGGAGAGTGCCAAATGTTGAAGATCAGATTTAATCAATTTCTGAAGACTGAAGAAAAACCACCTGCTGTGCACGGAATTTAGTTTGAAGAGAGGTGGCTTAGGAGCATTCTGACTCCGACTTGACAGCAACAAGGCTGGTTAACAATGGCTTCTCCTCCTATTGTTCCCAGCATCCCCATTCTTGTCTCTATCCACACAGAGAGCTACAGTCTGTCTGTCTCAGTGCCTCTGCCCTCCAGAGAGAGAGAGAGAGAGAGAGAGAGAGAGAGAGGAGAGAGAGAGAGAGAGAGAGAGAGAGAGAGAGAGGAGAGAGAGAGAGAGAGAGAGAGAGAGAGAGAGAGAGAGAGAGAGAGAGAGAGAGAGAGGGAGAAAATAGGGCTGTTTCCTATTCAGCTTAATGCCTGTTGATACACTGAATGTCAGAGCGAAATAGGCTTGTTTGGCTTCCCGTTTTGCTGTGTTCAACATGCCCCCAGAAATGATATGGTGACTGAGCAGAAAAGGCGCTCTATTAAAATCACTGTTTATTTGTTGCACAAGTTAAAACCCTACTGCGGAGAAGATATATTTTGATCAGTGAGGTGAGGAAAAGTGGAGAAAAAAATGCTTGTCAAATATCCTAAATAAAAAAGCGAAAGAAAAGAAGCAGCCCTCTGTGTGCAAACACCCTGCTCATGATGATGCGTATGCTATGCTGCAGAATCAACTTAAGTTTAAAGTGGTATTAACCCCCTGCATTGATTCACAACACAGTAGTAGCTCAATACTATAAGACTGGAAATTAAAACTTCCTCCAGCCTGGTTTCGAATTTGATCCAGGTGTGATGGGCCACTGGCCTGAGCTCCGATCAATGAGAGACAGTATGAGAGAGGAGAAAACTCCCTGGTTTCCAGGGGAAAATAGATCCACACCTGGACAGAGAGCCCTCAGGAAGAAAAAAGGGAAAAAGAGCCCCATCTGTGCTCAATGTTAAAGCCCTCCTGGCTCACTCCAATAGAAAACAACATCCCCATCCCACAGTGGATGACCCTTCAGACTGAACCCCTTCAATCCGCCCAAAACCTGCTAAGTCAGCAAACCTTTGAATTCCGCCCGACTGTAACAAAGGAGGGATGAAATGCTAATGTCAGTATCAGTAGCTTTCCCCCCTCTGTTCGCCCGGAGTTTCCCAGAGTCTAATTTGTCAAACATGCAAGTAACAATGCTAGAAATTAGCCCAAAGGGAGGTTTCCTCCAGAGGAGAGAATGATTATGTTTGATCATGGAATAAACAAGAACATTAACATGCTTTGTTGGTTTTCCAGAACTGGAACAAATGCTTGTTTTTATGCATGTAGTAGGGAATAATTCAAGGTTGAATGTCAAAGAATTAGGAAATCACTAAAGCTAATTAGAAAATGTAGAAGAATAGAAGAAAGGTTGAATCAATCCCTCTTGAGAAGGAGAGAAAATCTAGGCCACAAGGCAAAGCTTGCGCATTCAGGCAGAATTATCAGCTTGATGAAATATCATTACTTTGCTTTTGTGTCATGACATATCGTCAATCACACAGATGGTGCGTTTAATCCCCAGCCACACACCACCATGGCGAGCTTTGAGAGTCTGGCCAACACGTGTGCAGACAGTGCACAGGTGGAAGGTGGATCCCAGCCCAGGTGAAAGGTTACCGTTTGGATCTGAATGCTGCCTTGACAGGTGTGGCTAAAGAGATTTCAATCCAACTGGGAGCCTTTTCAAAGTGCCGTCTTCGGGTCTTCACCTGCACACTTCAAAGACATTCAGGCCCTTTGTTTCCCTGCCGAGGCCCAATAAATCAGCTACCTGAGAGAAAAAACCCACGGCCAGACTTAATCCTCCTGGGTCATGGGGAGCCAACATGGAAAGCATGAGGCACATGAGCCCCCCTTTTTAAATTTACTGCGTGTGCCGAGCTCTTGTTGTGCTTGGCAACAGGAGAGTCTGCAGACTGGTCAGTGTGAAACTCAAAACAAGTGGGAGGAATCTCATCCTGCTGTGTTTAAGTACAGCCCCAGTCCTTACAACCATGACATTTTAAGACTATGTAGATAATTATACCAATAAAGATCACCAGCAGCATTAACCATGACATTTCTCTCCTACAAAGCACAATATCACCCACATGATTTTGTCTCTGTAGCCTTAAGCCATTTATGCAACTGGCATTACAGTCCATTTCCGCTGTGACAAAAATGCTGTCCAGAATCACAGATGATTGACAACCAGTCTGTTTCTATTTAGGGATGCACTGATGCGATTATTACGGTTAATCCAAAAGTTTTAAGTTAGTTAGGTGCCTTCTTGAAGATTTTTTTTTATAAAGGTTTAAGTTATTTATGTGGCACTTCATTCCTGCCAGGCGCCATTGGTTTTTTCCCCCACTATTGTATATTTTATTTTTCTAATTTTCACTGGGGCCTTTTAAAAATTCTATTTTCTCTAAGATATCTAATTTTTATTTTTGCCTCAACACTTTTTTTTTCCCAGGTTGGATTTGTAATCCTCCTGAAGTCTCTCTGAACGTTGTTTTTTTACTGTCCTGCCACAAAAGTCCATGAGAGAAGATCTGAGTTGATAAAAAGGTTGATGAGAATACCACCCTCATATATCTTTCAGCTTCAGGTCCTGGTAGACAGTGGTGTGCGTGAACATGCTCATGTTTTTAGTGACCTAAGAAAGAGAAAGGATCCATTTGCACTGAGGAAGATGCGCTTCATTAACTAGCACAAGAGTTAACAATGCTCATGCACTTTGTAGCCGATGTTTCTGTGGTTAGGTCGAGGGACACATATATTGACATTGCGGGAAAATAGTCTGAAGTCTGTTCATATGAATATTTGAAGGACGTTTCTGAACAAATACGAATGATTCCAATGGCATCTTTAGATAGAAATGAGGATCTTTAAACAGATTTTGGGCAACCGTTCTGAAAAAGAAGAACATCAGCCACAATGGCAACGAATTTGAAACGAAACAAGTTGAATTTTTTTTTAAACTAAGAAATGATGAACTGAAGTAAATTTTTTGGGACTTTCAAAAGTCAAAATTGTGAACTACGAACATGAGCTTGTAGATTTTAAACTTTGTGAACTGAACTGTGAGCTTGCTGAACACTGCTGGTAGGCAGGTTCTGATACCTTCGGACAGAACTCGGCTGGCTGTTCACACTGCTTCCACTCATTATGCTAATCTAAGATAACTGGCTGCTGGCTACAGTTTCATATTTTGAGAGTAGTACCAATATTCCCTATAACTATTGACCATAAAGAGAATCTGTCAAACTATTGCTTCACTGAGGTCAAAATCTGAGCCAATACAGATCTGGAATTGGTGTCTTCCTTTTCTAATCTACGGCTAAGATTCAGAAATAAGATTAAGGAGGAATACATATTTCCCTTCAAATAGCCTTAACCAGAATTTAAAAAATGACAAAATGTGTTTTTTACGGCTCTGTGCAGCTAACCCACTTAATATGATAATGCATGTGTGGGTCACCTCTATGCAGTGAATGACAGAATAACATGAGACAAATTAGACTTTTCAGCTGGTTTGTTATCAATTCAGACAGTGAAGTGGTATGAATAAGTCACGGAAACAAAGGAATTCCCTGAGTCTCATTAATATTATTAATTTTTAAATCCAATTATTGTATGACTGCTCGTGACCTATTTTCTGATTTAAGTGCCCTATCAAAACCTAACACATCACAGAGAGAAGAGGGACCTCTCAGGTTTTAGATGGTTCTTTAGATGGTTCTCAAGCTCCTGCAGGGTGCTTCTTTCGGAGACTTTGTTGCTCCAATCTTGGTTGATTTTTTTCGTGTCCCCTGCAGGAGAATATTAAGATCTAGCGACTGTACCATGCAGGTGAATGATCGCAGGTATTAGTCCGGAGCACACAAACTTCTGAGGCACAGCACCTCTCTGATCCCTGGTTACACTGCAGGTTCTTTCATTAACAGTGTGACAAACGTCCGTATAAAGTCACAGTGCAAGCACATTCTAGCTGGACAGAAGAAGGAATTTACAATGTGAACAGAAGTGCTGTCCAGTGAGTCGAGCAAATGTGCAGATTGAAGCAAAAATAATCTGATTGGTTCAGTTTAATAACAAAGAACCTGAAAAATGGCTGCAAAATAATCATCATATGGATAGTTTTTTGTCATCACCACTATTTTGAGTATTAGAGTTGAAGTTTATGCAATTAAATCAGCAGAAAAAATATTGCTTTTTCCAAACTATTACTACTTACTTTTTTAATTCTATTTATTATTGATAGTAAATCATTTAAGTTCATTTTCTAAGAAAAAATCTCAAATATTCTCGGGTTTCAAGCTTTTAAAGTTGAGAATTTTGTGCTTTCTCCAATTAGATCATGCTGGGTTTTTTTTTGTCTTTTCAAATATTTTATAGTCCCAAAAATAATAACTTTAGTACTACATAATGACTGAGAAAATATGTGGTGGATAACTCGAGGATGAAATGAATAATTAGTTACAGGCATATAAATGTAGCCACCGAGATGTCACCCATTGGTTTCTGGACTAGCATTTTGATGCCCTGACTTTGGAATTTTGTCCGTAGCCATTTTGGTTTATTTTGGAGCCTGAAATGATAAAGGTGAGAGGGTTGAACTGGGGACATTTTTAAGCGACCATAATGTTACAATAAACTTTAATGAATTGAAAATGAAAGAAGAGAAAAACATGCAGTGTGCTGTGGTAGCAATTTGTCAATCACAAGGTAGCCAAGGTCTAAAATGTGCCCTGTTTTATTAGTCTGTTTTATTCTAAAAGGAACCATAATTTACAACACATCGTGCTGTGTTGAAGTAGACTTGAAACTATTGATTGAGACCATAAACTTGTAAAGGTAGGGTCATTTGCTTACAGCATTCAATTGGACCTCTTTTTTGCAACCAGTGGAGTCACATAACATAACAAAATACAAAATAAGTCAAATGAATGAAAAGGTTAAAAAGGCCAGCTTAGTATGATTCACTATAGGAATACTGGACTAAAAAGGGTTGTGTTAAGATTTCATTTTTAAAGTGTCAAGTGTGACACGTTAAATACTATAATCAGAAAAAATGGTGCCCCTAATGGCCCTCAGAAACCGTGAACAGGACGGCACTGAAGAACTGAAAAGTGAAAAAAGGAACATACTGTACATACCCTAAAATAGATGAATGATGTGCATTCAAGTGCTAATTCACTGAGCAATTTAAAAATCAATAGGAGAAGCTTAAACTTTTTTCTGAAACTAACAGTCAAGCAACAAAGACACTTAAAAATAGACATAATGTGTGCTTTCTTCTTCTGGGCCTGGTCAGTGAGCATGCTGCTGCATTTTGAATTATTTGCCGTTTATCTAAAGCTTTCTCAAGTAGATCAGAAACAAAAAAATAACAAGTCTGTGAGTGATAAAAGCAGTGTTCAGCTTGGAAGAGTATCTCAATAGACATATTTCTGTGACATTTACTTTCTCTTACTTTAATATGGTGTGGTGAACACAGTTCCTGGTCAATACGTCATGAACACTCTCTGACTCACTGTACGACTCAGTTCCATAATTACATATTGCTTGTATATGCTGCATATAGTTAACTTTAATATGTCTCTGCAGTCAAAGCAACTGCAGCCCTGAATTAAAGTAGCTAAATAAAAAGATGTGTTAGTCATCAGTCACTTCATATTGTCTAAGCTTGAAATGTCACTTGTTTAATCTAGTGAACGCACTGTTATTATCCAAAATAGTATGTGCATTTCTCAACAAACTTCAATATTGAGCTTGCTAAAATAGATTTTTAACTAAAAACTTGTTGGGATCAACTTTTATTTGCAGCACCTGGAGGCTAGTCATTCATAAAAACAATGACATCTGTCAATCAGTCCATGTGATCCCTCCGGTCTTTCTAAAAAGTGTCATCATGTGAACGACCACAAAGGTCAAGATCCTCCCAATACTCCTACATTACAGGGAAACGTCTCATCCAGTCAAACGTCACTTTGAGCCGTCGGCTCTGCTTGACCACCCAACAGGCTTTTCGGCCTATATTGGTTTGGCCAGAAGAGCTAAATCAATCAGAAAACAAGAAGAGCTGCCAAAGCCTTCTTTCACACCCCAACACTGCAGCACTCAGTGCCATGTTTAGGCTATTTTGACGTGGTCTCTGAAATGTCACAGACATCAATGCGGACAGCATGCAAATGCTGCAGGGCCTGTGGCTGTCATGAATACGACCGTGAGAAGATCGAAAAAAGAAACGGCAGGAGATGTTAAAAGAGATGATAAAATATTTAATGACACTTGGACCAAAGAAACTATTAAAATATTTTAATGACTCATTTATGGCAAAAGCTTTAACAACCAGAAAAGTTTCACTTCATGTGATTTCCTCTATCTGAAGGGTTCCAACGCCAGGTTCGAGTGTCATCAAATGCTGCTAATCCAGAATAGTGAAGGAAATTATCCCTTTGATGGAATTTCACCGTGGCACAGATCAACAAATTGAACTAAACCACAAAACACACAAAAGTGCCTCCAGGCAGTGTGAGATTAGCGGGAGAGAGCGAGCGAGAGAGGGAGACGGGGGATGGGGGAGTAGGGGGTGGTTCAATCTCTCCAGAAGCTGCCAGCTTCAGGGATACTGAAGAATCGACCGCAACCACAGGGCATCATCCTCAATGGTAATACCAAGAAGCACAAAACAGGCCTCAACTGAAGCACATAATTGATCCCACTTATAGATGTATTCTAAGATTCAAGATGGGCAATAGGAAGATAGAAATATAAACAGCTTGACAGATAGAGACAGGTGAAAAATCAAAGGGGAAATCTTACATTTGTGAAAAACAAAATTAATACAAAAGCATCCATACACAGAACTGAATGGTTTGTGAGGTTTAAAACTGATGTGAATTATAGGGCTTTCACAGTCACCAGATCTTGATCGAAATAAACACCTACAGGAAGTGTTGGACCAGCAAATATATAAAGCTATGTATCCAATATTCCAAAAAAATACCCAAACAGAAGGTTGTTCAACTACACTCACTGCTGTTCTGAATGTTTTTCCAACCATCTGGATGGAAAAAATATTCATGCGCTGTGCAATAACAAAGACCCAATACAAGTTGTGCCTCTTTTTCTCATTCCAAACAAAGATGGTAGCCGGTAATTATATTTCATACCAATGTTTACCAATATTATTAGGGGTGGCTGTGGCTCAGCTGGTAGAGCGTTCGTCCACTAACCGGAAGGTTGGTGGTTCGATCCATGGCAGCTACATGTTGAAGATACTGAACACCAAATTGCTCCAAATGCTGCGTTCATCGGTGTCTGAATTAATTCCCAATGGTGGCAGGTGGCACCAGTGTGCTCTGGTAGGCTCGGCCACCAGTATGAATGAATGGGTGAATGAGCGTAATGTAAAGTGCACCCCATTTACCATTATCAGTTCTTTACTGGAGGTATATATTGAGGTGTCTTTCCAATATTTAATAGTTTCATGTAACATAACACATTATTTTGTGGACATAGCAGTCCCCCACAGGTTTGTGGACTGTGATTTTGAAGCCTGGATGTTTGGATTTTGGTTGTCACCATCTTGGTTTTTGGAGCCATATTTGGAGGGTAGAACTGTGAGGGAGAAAGGGGTGGATCTGACCGACAACGTCCTGTCAATCACAAGGTAGCCAAGGTCTATTTTAATCTAAATTAAACCAAGTTACAAAATGAACATCATGTTTTATTAAAGAAGACTTAACTTGCGATTGAGAACGTAAGCTAAATAGAAAAATGTAAATAAATCAAGTGAGAAGTAGGGTCATTTTCTCATAGACTTCTTTGCAATAACACTTTTTTTTCCATTCAGTGGAGTCTCCCCCTGCTGGCCATTGGAAATAATGCAGGTTTAAGGCACTTTGATATTGGATTTACTTTTGCTCATTGGTCACTTTCAGCTATGTGGAATAAAAAAAAAAAGTCCCAACTTTAAAAGCAGGTTAAAAATCTGCTCTTATTGTGCCACATGCTGAATTTTTGTCCATATTGAGAGAGTATGGAGTCTCTCCTAAGTCTGGAAACACCTTCACAACAGCTGCATGTGTTGTTAAACAGCCTTCTGGCTCTCTTTTTAAGATCACTGGGTAATCATTTGTCAGGATGCTTAATTATGCGACTGGAATGTAATGATAATACACGAGAGGCACAAACTGGGCCAGACCCAACACCTCACTGAGACACATGTTGAGACACATGGGTTTCCTTTAATTTCTCACCCATCCAATGCTTTTATTTGTTTTGATGGAATTTGGAAGGTGTCCATGTCAGTCTGCCTCTCTCTCTCACAGGAGCGTCAAATCGCACACAGAAAGCAGCAGAAAGGTACACAAGGTACAGATGGTGATGCTGTGTACCTGTTTATAACAGTAGTGGTAATCATCGGCTGGCCCGAGTAAAGACAGAATGATGAGAAAGATTCACATTCATATATTTCTGTTTACATAGCTGTGGGGAAATGTTATTTTAACTGTTATTTTTGCAACTTCAGAGCGAGACTGGAAGAACACCAGAAAGTTTTTTTCCCCAGCTCGTGACAACAGAAATGCAGCTTGTTTTGTTAACCTGTGTAGTCCTCTTCCATATGGCGAGATGAATCTAAGAGAGTATACGGTGTGATAACGGAAAATATGGTCAGATAGAGTCATGGTGGGAATAACTCCAGATGTTTTAAGTGAAAAACCGACAAGGAATTGTTCACTATGACCATCTGTAGTGCTGACCTGACACTACAGGGAGAGAAAAAAACCTGCTGGCTTTGAAAGCTTCTGAATTTGCATCTCCGGCAATTAAAACTGCACTTATTCCAAATACAAACATGGATTCTGTGAAGCAAAAACATTGGAAACTTTTAACTAACACTCTTTGCACTTGGGATAAACCATATGCATACACAAACAGACAATGCACACAACAAAAACTTATCCAACAGATTGAGAGTTGGCAAACGTCCCGCAGCTTCTACGTGACAAATCTGAATATGATGATAACTGGCGCCTGGGAAGCATTTGCTCCTTGAAAAAGGGAAAATGTGAACATTCAGCTGTATTTCCAAAAAAGATACACGCATAAATGTATTATCCATCTTGTGCATAAAATTAACAAGCTGTGCCTCATTTTGACATTCACAAGCTTTCATTTTCTAATGATTAAGGTGAGAAGTTGCAAAGTAAGCGTTAAATTTAGTACTGGATCATATTTTGTGGCTTGTGCCTCCAGGCTGCGACTCTTAATGAATTAGATGTGTGAAACTTTTCAAGAGGCATCTTCCATTTCACACACACATTTCATTAACCTGTGGTTCATTCATTATTGCTGTGGGTGTGGAGGAAAGCAGCAGCCCCAGATCTAATTGTGTTATTGGGGTTGTAGGGCTGTGCCTAATTACTGGCTGAGAACACAACATAGGCACTTAGACATCAGTCTGATGGAACAAACCACAATGGCTTGTGACAAGAGCTGTCCTCCCTGGAGTTTCAGGAGAAGACATGATAGCGCAGTAATTCATGACTCATAACAGAATCACATCATCTCCATAGCATAGAAGATGACACGGGGACACTGAAATAAGTCGACAAGTTTACTACACTTCAAGTGAAAGACCGGATCTGACAGCAACCAGCTAAAAACAGGATGAATGTTTTACAAGAAGTCAAATTTTAGAATTATTTAAATCACACAGCAATTTGTTGTGGTGATGCGGCTGCCGCAACCTAGTGGTTATGCTAACAGGCACAGAGTAAGCTGGCTGTGGGCCACAGGGCTGTTAAGGTCTTATGTGAGTTAAGCTGTTTACACAAGCCTTTGATACCTTGAAACTGGGTCTCTTTGTTGCCAGAATATTCACGTGAAACTGTAGCGTCCTGCCCAATGATAGAAAAATTGATCAGCAATAAAGGCAGAGTCAAGTCTTTTTTATTTATTTTATCACAAGTTGGTCTCTTACGCTTTAAAATGTGATCAGCCTATAACAGTTTAAATAAGAAAAACTTCACAAAATACCCTCAAAACAGTGTGAAGTATTCTTCATAAATATTGAGTGTTAGACTCAAGGTTGGACCAAAAAGAAGATCTCAAGAAACTTGTGAGCTAGTATAGTATTAACAATAGTAATAGGTCAATAGCCACTTGAGCTAAATGCTACCTTGCCAACAATGGCACTCACTGTGTCCCATTAGGCATAGTACTTATTAATGCTAAACAGATTTGTAGTGAGTTTGCACAGGAAAATTGGCAAAATAAAGTATATTCAAACCAGACAGCATGCAGACTAAATACAGTCAATTTTTAAGTGAGCTGTTGATGGGCACTATTCTCCCACAATGCAATGCACAAAGGGACTGATGAAGCAGCTCAGAGCTGAAGAAACGAAATTAAAGTGTGGCTCAGTGTTTCCGCTGTATACATTTTATTGGTCCCCCTGTGAAATAATCCTTGAGGAGACTCTGTGGGCGGCGGCGAAACTGTTCCAAAAAAAAAAAAATCATGAAAAACAAAAGTATTAAATATTAAGGAAATAAACTGATGTCTCTGTGTGAAGTTTAACTGGCAATAGTTTCTCAAAGTTGTTGTTTGAGTTATAAGCAATGTCACTGTTATTTCCTGTTGGTGTAAAATGGTAAAGTATGGCTCAGTTCACCTTCTTAGTTTATCCAGGTGTGCCAACATTTGTTATTAATAAGCACTTAACATAAAGTACAGCTGGAGCTGGAGGGAATGCCATTCATTTTGTAGGTATTCAGTCATACACCAAAGTATTAGGCAAATTGAAATTTTGATTTGATCATTAAAGGTTCATCCTAAGGGGAACATGATTGTATCAACACATGAGAAACAAAGTAAAATAATCCTAACAGTGGACAGGGTTCATCATCTGAGGCACATGATATTTTGCAAAGGGTTTCATAGCAATCCGTCAGATCGTATGATTAGATATTTGGTTAAAAAAAACACACATATTGACATTAACACGAGAAACAAAGACAAAGAATCCAAACAGTCTGTAGGGTTCATCCTCTGGGGAACATAATTGTTTGCGCAGTTTTATAGCAATCCACCGAACAGTTGTTGTGATATTTCCATCTGGACCAAAGCCATGGAAAACCCAACTAACACACCAATTTTGCCATGCTAGTAGTTAAGATAAAAACAAAAAATACAAGTATAAAAATATCTGGCTGCCAACTACCTTGTCCATTAAACTGCCTCTAATATAGAAGAAAAGAGACTGAAATGTAATCTAAAAACTGGACCATAACCAGGTTATACTAACAAAGTTACAAATCTAAAGAAAAGCGAGAACCAGATTACTCAAATAATTTGGTTTTCTGCATGTAAACCAACAATTCCCAACTTCAAGTTCAGTGAAAAAACAATTTGCAGGTCATGCTATATATGTGAAAGAAAATCCTATTTCTTCCAACTGCATTTTGTCTAAACTGACTTAGGAGTCATTAAATTAGTCTCAGCTCTTTTCAGCCTGCCTGTGTAAAATGGCCTGACATGAACGTTGCTTTTCCCACAAGTCAGAGGAAGCTTAGACATTGTCTGTCACCTGGCCTCCCTTATCTACCGGCCAACACAATGTCTGACTCATTGCAGCTCCGAAAACTCCGCATTTTGAGCTCATGAAAAGCACTTTGGACGAGACATCCACAGCAGCATATTTCCTCACAATCAAAGCTTTACAAAGGAAGAAAAGGAGAGCGCAGACGCTTGAGAGTTATCCTCATGAATATCTGGCAGGGTTTTTTTCTTTCTTTATCCTCCTGTCGACAGCTTGTCTGATTCTTATAAAAACCATCCTTCACTCATGTGTTTGTCTTTCATTGAATTGGCTGGAGATATCTTCTCCACTGATTGACCTTGAGAACGAGTTTTCAACTGTTTTTAGAAAATTTTAGGAGTGTTCCAACTTCAGGCAAATTCAAACTTTTTTTTTTCAACCACGAAGGACAAGTAAATTGAAAACGGGTAATAAAAAACAAAGATGAACAATCTGTCTATCTTTCTCTGAAAACCCCTCTGCAAAACTCACCAGCCCCAAAGATTCTGGTGTCGAAATGCCAGGCTAGACTAGTTTATTTTCTCCCTGCCATTTTTATCTCTCTGTTCACATGCTGTTCAGTGTCCATTTATCCGTGGTGAGGGCTTCTCCTTGGCAGCAACGATCACTTTCAACAACAGTCCCTGCGAATCAGAGCGACGTGTCACATCGTTCCAGTGACAACTAACGACTACCAATGTATCTGGGCAGGCTGCCAGAGCGCTGGGCTAGGAACAGCCGGGGGGGGCGGAGGGGATGGTGGAGGTGGGGGCTGCACGCTCCAAGGAGACAGAGGTTTAGCTCACATGTGGCAGCATCACATCCCTTCAGTCAACAAAGTTCCTTACATATCATGTGCAGAAAGATTAAATCAATCTGCTTTGAGAGGCTGACTCTGATACTGTATGTCTGGAGGCTGGCTGAGACAGGAGTCAGAGAGTCCAATAACCCGGGTGAGAGAGGGGGGCAGCGGAGACATGGGGGTCATCTGATTCATCCAACAGTCAAGCCGTCTCTTCTTCTTCTTCTTCTCCTCCCTTCTGCTCATTTGTATTCCCAAGGTCAAATGGGTCGCCAAAACTTTACTTGGCATATATATTTTTTGGCACTAAGATTGAAAGAAAAACACACTATGCCCCATAAATAAACACTAATTGGTGGCTAATTTTCTTAGTTTTTAGCCTGGTTGATTCATTGCCTTTGGGCTAGTATGAATTATTCATCCAAGTGGCAAAACAGCTTTATGTAGAAACCTACAAGGCACCGCATTCATTATGCTATCATGCCGAGTAATTCCAGGCACTGACGGCTGGTATTAGAATAATATGCATATTGGGTATTCTTTTTTTTCCCGGGGCATTGGCAGGCAGTCACAGCGCTTCCGTTGGCAGGGACTGAGAGGGATGCAACACCCCTCATGGCTGACAAAAAACCCTTGTTTTGACAGAGGATTGAGCGAGGAGGGGAACGAGTGTTTCGGCTCTGCCCTCGTGGAGAGAGGATTAAGCTGTGTGGTCGTGCTGCCGGGTGGCGCTGGGAGTCGCTAGGCTATGTTATCATGTCAATCCTCCCTCCCGTGGTACCGCAGATCTGTGCTGCCCCCGTGACTCCAAAAGAAGCACCTGGCCTGGCCACGGGGAGCTCATCAGGCTCACTGTTCTCCCTTGGGAGCAAAGCTGCATCACACTTTCCGCAGAATCCAAAGTCTGGCTGACTGCAGAAGAAGGACAACTCAAAGGCATATATACTGTGAGGCTACAGGTTCTGTTTGTGCTTGGGAATAAGCTTTCCTTCCCCGCTATCACATTCTAGATGCCCATGTTTTTTCTGTACACAAGTTTACGGCGACAGCAGCAGAGCGGGGGCGATGAGTCGGACGGGAGATGGTAAAACAGAAATGTCAGTTCAGAGCAGGGTGAGACTGTTAAATGGCAGCAGGCGCCTGGCTGAGGTATCCGTCTTCCCAAGTGTTCCCTGTCTCCGCAGATCTGTCTCTGCGCCGGAGATACCTTGCCTCCGGAGGCCCACGCTATGTCCTCAGGCTATGGCAACATTAGCGTGAGGAGAACACGCAGAGAACACGGCTGGGCTGAAGCTGGTTTATCACAGACAGGCCTAGACGCTGCACAGTAATAATTTACTTACTGATTTGCAGATTGAAACACAAAAACACATATAGGAGTGGAGCTTAAGACTGGATTAATTTAGGTTGATCTAAAGTTCTTTTTCACATTAAAATGCATTTCAAACAATTAGAAGCCCTGGCTTTTTAAATGTTTAACTTTTCATCAACCAAAGATCACTTTTCAACTTGATTTTGAATTAAATGTCTTTCAACTTGAGTTTCTCTCATATCCAAATCATATGTCTAAGAATAGATGCAACTGGGCAGTTTTAATGCATTGGATTAACCTTTCTCTCCAATGGTTAAAGTGACGGATCCGTAAAATTACAAACCAATTTCGCCATCTCGTTAACCAAATCTGTTTTTACAAGTTAAAATAAACCCTACTGACAGAACAAGCAGTCTGCATTAATGTTCAAACTGTACAGTTCTTTCCCTCAGTGGGATGAATGTAGGAATATTGCAGTCTGTTCGCCATGCCTGGTATCATTTATAAGATCTCCGGTCAATTTGTCATTGTTTTGTTGGCACCAAAATTCACTTGTTTGTTCCAGACCTCACAGCAACAAAATGCGGTCTGTCTAATAGAGCATGCATGTTTGGAGGAATTATCTGTATTTCAAGTGTTTTCCTCATTATACCGAGTATCAGAGTGTGTGCTGCCAGATATTAGGGGGCATTAACATCATGTATGCCCACTGAGGTGGAAATCAGCCTGTCTCTGGAGCCAAAGTAGGAGCTGTTTTACATGACATTCATTTCAAGAAATTAGACATCCAGGGATTGGTCAGGTGATTGACTCAACAAATGTGCTGTCAAACTCTAATAAATCTGTTGTAAGAAAGCTGTAACTCCATCCTGTGATTCAGAGAGCACTAACATGGAAGGAATAATAAGTATCTTTGATTCAAGAACACAAATGAGTAACAACAAGAATTCACAGCGAATAACTTTTTCCTAGAAACTCATGCCTGCAAGACAGCTGCTGTTGACTTTTTCCTATGAGAGCAGTAGTGTAGATATATTAAATATGTTAAGCAAATCTCTATGTATTCCCAAGTAAATTGAAAAGATGTTTAAAAACTTATTAACGGGCAAAGGATAATATCCCTCCTGGAATAAGGGATTGACAGAATTGGAGCAAGTCGGGCGAAACATTAATTAAGCGCAGGGTTTGAATGTTCCGCCGCTGCAGCCAGCGGATTGTCTGGCATCCAGTCCAACATCATCGCAAGAGGCCTTGATGCAGGCCCTAATGCACACATCTGAAATGTCAATGCATATATTCCCAATGATTACATATTGCACACATTTTATGAAAACATCAGCGATGCAAGACCAAACTATTCAGACAACTCAATCCTTGCTCTCCGAGGGCAAATCTTGCAAGCCATGACAGAAAGTCACACACTGGTAGAGTACAACAGTAATGAAAAATTGTGATGGATTCTAGATAAGAGTTATATCATAAATCCAGAGGCAGAAACCAAAGGTGAATTTTCAGAGTAAATGTCAGCTCCTCCCACAGGAGGATAAGCCTCTGTGCCCCGCCACTGTCACTGCTCCATAGTGTGTGTGCTAGTGTATTAGTATGAGATAAGGTGCGCACATCCGAGGGCGTCCTATTTAATTTCTGAAAATAGTACCCTTTTACAAGTGTGAAAGATGAACTTCCACCTCGCAAAGCTACTTATAGCGATTAGAATGAAATTTCAAAAATTGTCTTCTTCCACAATTCCAGATAATAGTCCAATGAGCACACAAAACAATGTGACCCCCTCTGTTGACCCTCTTTGTGGCAGGGAAATTGCCTCTAATGACATGCTGTAGCACAGACACATTAAAGAGATTTCTCTTACAGCTTTGCCAATTGACACATCTTCAGAAAAATTCTCCACATGCAATAAATATGGCACCCTCTGTACCACAGTGCAGCAGAAATCCATTTTTGCCCACAGCAATAATCTTGCATCACTCACTCTAAATCATAACGTAGTACCTTGATTTAATATGACAACTACACATGGTTTTGAATAGATTTTGGAGGATGAAATAACCTAATTTTTTTATAGGAATGGAGTTAAGGGGGGGTTTGTTGAAGACATTTGCACTGCTGTGGTTGCAGCGGTACACTTGGGCATATGAAATTAGAAGCCATCAAAGTAAAACACGTAATTATCTTGGAGGAAATGAATGTTCATGAATGCATTAACAAAAATTAATAAGACTAATCCTAATCTATCTTTTTTTGGTGCTCCTGGAAAAGCTGGACAATCTTCGGGGATTTCTTCAATTAAAAATGTGACACTAACGCACAGACCTGGTTATTATAAATCTCACCCCACCTTCGTTTCATCTTCCAGCCAAAAATCACAGATTTTTCTGTTGTCACTGCTGAGGAAGGCACTAATTACAACTCATACATAATCTTTTATGTAAATGTTTTTGCCTTCTTTGATCTCCCCATGTATTCGAGGACAGCCAGATCACAGACTTGGGCTAGATCTGTCACAGAAGGAGAGAAGTGGAGTAGAAGGAAATCTGATTTGTTGTGGTGTTTGTCAGCCCATGAGCACAGAGGATGTTTGATCAGGTCATTACATGTGCCGGTCTAAAACAACATGGTCAAAGCACCGGGCTCTTTCATCACAATCTTATGGGACAAGCGAGCTTAGCCTCAGATGTGAACCAGCGAAGATAGAGGATAGACAGGGATTTGAACACCTTTTAGTCTTTGGATTAATCTTTCTTAAGCTGTGAAGCAATCACTTCTTTACACAGTTCTTTAACTTAATGAAATGCTGGCTGTATGTTAGAGTAAGTCATTTTTCATAATGAACTTTTAAATGGCTTGTATAATTCTAAATTTCAATGACAGATAATGATTGGTGCTAGAAATAAATGGGGCGAGCAGGGGCTATCAGTATCAGTATGAGACCAGCTGAGCAACACAACTCATACTGTACCTCATTTACTATTGCTCTAACATAACGGAGGAGTAGCCCCCTGTGGTCCTTTCTGAGACATAAACACAGCTGGGGGCATGACAGATAGAGGCCGGCTGTACGTTACGACTCCTGACAACAGAGAAAGGTCAGCTCTGACACCCCGGAAGGAGCCCTCAAGCTCCGGTGGACACAAGGAAGCCAAACTGGCTTTCCGTGGGGCAGGAGGGTCAGACAGCCGGCCCAAGGCAAGCCGGGAAGAACTACCGACAACCTCAGGCACTGCCAGTCAGGCCAAGCTCAAAGGGTTGGATGACCTAAATTATATAAGACTCTTATTAACTGACTCGCCCCTCGTGGTGTCTGTGTACATGTTTTTGCTTGGGCTTTAGATTTCCGTGATGCGTGCATGAAACTTTTATTGTACTCACGTTTTTGGATAATCGGTTGTACAACAGATTCCATATATTTAATTTTGTGGTAAAGAATATTATGAGTTGGTAAAAGAATATTTTGGATCCAAGACAAATCTGACAGAGTGGTGGGAAAGAAAAAGCTAAAATTACAAATACATCTGCTACTTCAGCACCACGGACAGGGCTATGGATTTGCCAATACACAGCACAGTCAGACCCCGATCACACGGAGACGAGCTGTTAATATGAGATCACCACAATGACAGAGCCGGTCTGGTGTTCACTCCTCTCTCACACCACACATCACAATTTTCGGGCAGTTTTTAGACATGCATTAAAGTTGAAATACTCTCAATTTTGGAGTCGCACCCCTCATCAATGTCATCTTGGCCCCGTTATCCAATAAACTTAAGCAAGAGAAGTGCTTTACTACTTTACCACTTTCTTCTTGTTTTGATGTCATTAGATGTGGTAGGATTAGCAGTATTTTATTATGCTGAACTATAGAATTCGAGGTTATCCCATTATTAAAATACTAATTGGCGAACATAGACATGGATTGCATTAGCAGCCAGGTGAATCCCTCTGGTGAGCATAATGCCATTTACTATGCCCATAAATAGTGCCTTTTGACAAGCCATTTTTGAAGCAGCCACTCCTTTAGTAACAGGTGTGATCAGGGCTTTTGGGCGACTGATATTTCAGAGCCATGGTCGGAGCAACAGATTTTATTTTGGTTATTTTGCGAACAAGAAAAATTGAAGTGATGTGAGAAATGAGGTTGTTTTTATTATTAAACAGACTCTCTAAAGAAAGCCTATGCAACATATGCTAAGGGTAAATAATGGTTAATGCTGAATTCAATGCTAATAGTACAGGCTAAAACATATTGTAAGGGTCAAGGTCAGTGAACTGGCTAAGTAATATCTACCGAAAGTTTTCCAACATCAACTAGCAATAGCCGCCATGTGCTTTTGGCCTGAACAAAAACAAAAACAAAATAAGGCTGTAGTGGAAAAATTCCTGTTGATTTGGGCACATTAACTTTTTATTCATAAAAAAGGAAGAATGTGATTTTTGTTCTTCCAAAAGTAGCGTGACTTTAAGGCCTATTGGCTTTTGTTAAAAGCACAATTCACTTGGTTATGTTACTTAAATACATGTTAATCCATGATAGAACCAAGCACCAAGAATAAAAGGGGCCAAGGTTCATCCCAGCCAAACCTAGCTCTTTGAAACAGAGAGCAAACGAAATAGACTTGCCAAGCCGTAATGAAAAGGAAAAGATTGAAAAGGGAAAACTCCGCTGAGTAGAAAATGTGGTTACGGGGACTATCTTTGGTTGAGCAGCAGGGAGTTTTGCATTTGCAGGAATTTGATAAGAAGAGTGTAGGTGTTCCCTCCTTCTGTGTGTTCTACAAATGAACATGACGGGCTTAATTTAATGGTGTGAGGGCCGGACCCGCTGTCCTCTCCGTTCGTCCTGCCAGTCTGGTTACTGCCTCTCTCATTCCCTCACGCTACGGTGTCACCAATTAGCCAGGGCCCAGGTTTCATTAAGGCACTGCTGCTGCTGCCTGCCGCCTTCTGTCACATCCCTGATAATAAGCCTGAGATGGGTCCACTTCCTGACACACGGGGACGAGAAGGAAACCAGAGCGCACACGCGGCACACAGACAAAAGATACCAACTCTGGCTATGTGCGACAACACACATCCATGTGTGCACTTGTGGACCGTCAGAGACACACGCACACTATAAACACAGTCTATGTGTTTATATGCACAAACGCCTACACACAAGCATGCTTGGTCGCAGCTGATCAGTCAACGCTTGAGCGTCTTTTGTTCAGATAATGAAGGCTGAATGATGAAATGTAGAGTGATAGGAGGAGGGAGAAGAAACTGGGAGAAAATTCAGCATGTTGATCTCAAACCAAAGTCATGGCAACCACTGTTGTGCATTAATCATTTAATAATATTATTATATCAATGACATAACAATAGGACTACAAAACCAGAAAAACTCAGCTTGGAGTTGATCAGCAGTAGTGTGTGCACTATGTTTAGGGATGGGTATCGTTTGGAAATGTTCTATAATAATCCCAAATGATAGCCTAGTTTTGGTACAAATACAGAAATGAACTTCACCAAATTGTTATTGGCTCATGTTCATAGCTCACCATTGACCCTGGAAACAGCAATTAAAGTAAACAGCCTGACCACATGGTGTATTTAGTAGCTGTTCTCAGCCATAACAAGGTTACTTTTGAAATATATTCCACTACAGATTACAAAAGACCTGCCCCAAAATGTAAATGGTAATGTATACTTTGGATTACTTTTGGAATACGTCATCATATAATCACTCATTTGTCTGGATCATGCCAAAAACCAACCTGGTCTCACAGAAATCCGTGAAATAGCCACGGATTTCGCTTAACTCAAAATCCGTGGAATAGCCACAGTATCGCTCAAATTTCTGTGAAACTGACACGGATTTCGCTACAATGCAAGTTAAAATCCCGTGGCTATTGGTTTGTCACGTGACTTTCAAGGTCCCAGCGGTCAGAACAAAAAACATGGCGGACAATTCTGTCATTTTTAGTGAAAAATCAATATTTTGACTTAGTTTCTGCATAAAAATGGATTTTGATCACATTTGTAGCGAGAAATATATGTTTTATTTTCTAAATATTCACTCAGTGAATGTACATAATCCCTTTGTAATAGCCACGGGATATGACTGTCATTAACTTGCATTGTAGCGAAATCCGTGTCAGTTTCACGGAAATTTGAGCGAATCCGTGGCTATTCCACGGATTTTGAGTTAAGCGAAATCCGTGGCTATTTCACGGATTTCTGTGAGATCATGTTGCCAAAAACACATTCCTGACCATGTCCTGGCTTTGCATCTCCTTTGCCATGGTTGTGTGACAGGTGCAGAAATCTCTGCACTTTAACAAAAAGTGTGTTTATTGAAAATGCATGCATCATATGAAATTAAAAGCAAATAAAACAAAAACAAACAGGGCACTTGGAGAGCGCAGACCTCTGCCAAGGTCATGACCTTTCTCCTAATGTCAACAAAAAGGAAAAATAACTTGTATGCGTCCTGTGATTTGGATCCACTCCAAAAAGCTATGGCTCATGCTACATGCCTTTACCAGGTTTCATAAAAAATAGGCAAGTAGTTTTTCCATAATCCTGCTGACAAACCAAGTCAACCAAACATAACCTCATTAGTGGAGGTAATGAAGTAACAGGAGACAGTATCTGTATTCAGAATACCAGCAATTTAATCTGTAATGGAATACAGTTCTAAATATGTGATTATATAACTTATATTACATGATTCCCCACCATTCAAATAAACCTGAGCTGTTAAGTTAACAGGAACAAAAAGACCTCAAACTGCTCATGAAAAAATGGAAATTTGAACATCTACAATTCAACGACAACTGGGCAAACGAAGACCATTTGATATGATGAAATGCTCCCCAACAGCTACAAGATGGACTTAGTGGTGAGGTTGTTTTCTCATCTGGCAAAATGTTGATTTAGAATCATGGAGGGTATGATCAAAGAAACTCGATGCCAGCTTGGTAACAGATCTGTTTTTTTCAAAGTTTGACGCCATAACACTTTTTTGTCTCTACCAAAAAAGTATTGAGGTTGGATGCTCAGCCATAATTATGTTCACACTTTTCTCAGTAGTTAGTTCATTCACACAGCAACCTACAGTACACTGAGCGGTTTCCTCTGTACATTTCTGTCATCCCAGCACAGCATTCCAACCACGACACTGCTATTCTGACAGTTTGGAGAAAGCACAGCTGGGGTGATGCTGGGGTGAGGTTTTCCCTGGGGAAAAGAAGCTGGTGGGTTGAAGGGGAGAGATTTTCAGACACACAGGTGCTGTTGAATATTAGTCTCACGGCGAGAAGTCTGGGCTCATGTGAGTGAATTATTCATCCTCTGAACCCAGCCCGTGTGCCTCTGCCTCACCAGGCCACTGCTATCCTAATCTGCACTGTTTGATGCTGCTGCAACTTCCCTGCGACTAAATAAGGCTGTGGTTCAACACTGGCCCGTCCAAAGGAGGCATGGGTGCCATATCAAAAATTCACAGATATGAAAATCAAAGTTTTCCCCAAGGTTTGCTCAAAGGAAACTACCTTCAGTCCACTAATATCAGTCTCATTTCATTTTAATTTTTCATTCATTTTATTAATTCTTCTTTTCGAACCGAAAAATAAACAACAACATAAAATATAACAGCGTAGGCTAGATGCATATACATATACATACACACTCACATAGACACCATTATACAGATGTACATAAACATATAAACATTTACACACATACAGTATATATTGCCCTATACATATACATGCATCTGCCCCATCTAAGTAATAAGATAGATATAAGAACCAGTTAACTTGATATTCACTACACATTTCCTTAAATCATTTTGGTCTGAAAAAAAGGGAGTAGGCTGAAGTAAAAAATACTTATCTAGGCCTCTCCCCCGATACTCAACACTTCAAATAAGAGATTTTCTCTCTATATAGCCACTTAATGTCAAATAAATATATATTATTATTATTTATTTATGTATTTATTTTCTTATCAGTCAACCATAGTATATCAAGCAAATTAGATCTGAGAATTTCTATTACTTCTTATTTCCACAAAAAGAAAACAAACAAACAAATAACACCACAACAAAACACTGAAGGCAGCTACAAGAACGTCCACATCCAGTTTGCAACCTATACTTATTTAGCATATCATTTTTCATAAGCCTTTTTAACTAAACAATTGTTGTGCATGATTTCATTTAATCGCTGCAGTTGTTCCGTATTCTCACTCCATTACTTGTAATGCAATGATACTTTGAATTGGTCCTTATCATAGGTGTTTTCAGTACACAATATACCTCGCAGGGCATGTGTACTTACCCTGACCTGAAACAACAAACCCTGAATAATTTGTGGAACTTTTTGATGAATTACTTTAAACATAAATTGTGATATTTTAAAATCAACTAAGTCTCTAATTTTGAGTGTTTCCAATCTGATAAAGAGTTGGTTTGTTGGCTGCCTGTAGTCAGCGTTACAAACAATTCTAATAGCTCTTTTCTGCACAATATATATAGGCTCCGTGTTTGTTTTGTAAGTGCTTCCCCTCGACACAATAGGTCAAGTAGGGGAGTATAAAAGAGCAATACAATGTATATAATAAGGCCAGACTGACCAGATGCTTAGCTCTGAGTAGCACTGCAATTGATTTTGATACCTTTAGCTTAATGTAGCTTATGTGTGCCTTCCAATTTAATGTAGCATCAGTTATAACTCCTAGAAATTTAATAGTAGTTACTTGTTTAATTTCTGTGTTATTTATCCTCAGTTTCTTATTTGTGTTGATTTGGCGATTACCAAAAATAATACATTTTGTCTTACTTAGATTCAATGTCAATTTGTTCTCGTCAAATCACGCCTTTAACATTGAAAGTTCTCTTTCCACCGTATCCACTGTCTCAAGATGAAAGCACTTCGAGGTTTAAAATACCTTCAGTATTCTTAACTGTAGACATGAAATTATTTAATTAATAAATTACTTAATTTAAGTCATAAGGCTGACATGGACATGAGTAGGATGAACATAAGATCTGGCTGTGAAAAGATTAAAATTGGCTTGAACCAATGTGATGCAGAACAGAATGTAATGCATACTCAGAAAACAGCCTGCTGTCAGAGGCAACACAAGCAATTTGTTAAATTACTTGTAATATACACCTAACTGACAAAATAAATGAGAAATGCGAGACACATTGATTTTTTAATTGCTGTTAAAAGGTCAACTTGTTTTAATGTGCAGAGAATGAGAAAGTCTGCAGGGAAACTTCAAGACCTCACATTTGTCCGGTTTAAAGAAACCTGGCCAGCTGGCACAAAACGTGTCATATGTTGATGATGTTATATTAAAATACAGGTAATGCCACAATTTAGAATAAAAAAAGCCTGCCTCAAAATGTCTACTGTTGAACTCAGAAAGTTACTTGACAGCTACATGGCTATTTTTCTTGCAGCTGGAAAGTGACCATCAAAACAATAATGACATTAGCTTCGTTAATTATCTGTGGCAGGTAAAAGACCTAAATTTATCACATCACTGCATCGTGTCCTGTAATTAGATTTCTGGCCATAATAATATTACACTAATTATGTTGCAGTTACAGATATATGGCAAGTATCCAGGATACCAATTCCAACCAATTTATGCTATATGTATGGAGAAATGGCAAATTTAAATTTAAAATATGCTGGTCAACACCCTGTTAAGCAAATAAAGCAGACACATAAAGCAGTTAAATGCCCCTTTGTTTGTCTTGCTTTGTAGGGTTTTCTTTTGATGCATGTTAGCTTGCAACGCACTAACGAGTAGCTAGCGGGTAGCTATCAAGTAGCTAGCGGGTCTTCCCTTCTGAATGCATAACGTGTGTCAGAGCAACCTCTGGCACAGTGGAGTATTCATAAATTCAAAGTGCCGTTGGAATATGTCGTTGAGCTATTCAGAGCACCACAATCAACAAAGAATTGAATTTAATTGAATGTGTGATGAACAACTGAAACGACAGGAATTCTTGCAAGATGCAACAACTGTGACTGACGGGTGGTGCTTTAGAGAGTTGCTATATTTTGTATTTTACATGCAGAAAGTTTTTCTTTCATCCATTCATTATACCTAACAATTCATTAATTCATATATACATATACATCTATACATATATATACATATATATATATATATATATATACACACACATACACACACACACATATACATATATATATATATATACATACATACACAAATAGAAATATATATATATCACTATATTTCTTCTAACAACAGCATGCTCATGTTAGTGTGAAGCGTCAGATATGTTTAATGAATCCCCCCAAAAACTTCTAATTTTAACCATTTACACATTGAAATATATATTCATATGCATATACTGGCCAACATCATGCTTTATTTCCAGTTCCTTCAATGTATGTTAGCTAGCAACACGCTAATCAGCATTAAGAAGGTTTTTTTCTTCAAGTCCAAACAATTACAAAAGAAATGGCAAGTTTAAAAAAGAAAACACTGGCCAACGCCATGAAAGAAAAATCAAATGCTAACATGCTAACTTGCGGCTTTCCTTTTTGAGGCACAAAAGTTCTAGCAATTTGCACAATTTGAAGGAAAAAAATTGCAAGTTAATGTCAGTAATACTATGACAAGAAATAGAAAATTAAGTATGTAGGTTTAATAGCTTTGTTTTCCTTCTTTTTCTTTTGTTTTATTTCAGCCAGCATCACGCTAACAGACAACTAGCAATGGCTTGAACCATTTACGCAACTTGAAGGAAAAAACAAACAAAAATACATGCTTTTGGTGAATCAAGTTAACCATTTTCTTTTTTATAAATGTCTCTACTGCCTAGCTTCAACAGGAATCCCATTTTGAATAATACCCCATAGGTCTGAGGATGGCAATAGGGAAATTCTCAGTTAGCCTTGGGACTTGCTCTAAGACTTAATAGGACAGGGAAAAGATATGTTTGCATTTAAGTCAAACCAGCGCTTCCGCAGTGGGTAATAATATTCACACCACAGAGAAAATATTCACATTGTATTCAGAGCATTTTAGTTGTAGTTCTTGAGGCTATAACATGCAGAAAGATAACTGGATAAACTGCTTTAAAAGTTAAAATCAAACAAATTTCACTTTAATAGTTTCTAAGAAATATAAATAAAATCCAAGTTGATTCTGTTCTAACTTGTTTAAGTAGAGTGCAATTTGTCATGATACAGTGAGGCAGTCAGACTGATGATAACGTTGCTGAAAAACGAACTGATGCTAGAGGCTTTCCACATTAATTACTCCTTTTGCCCTGATACCAATAAGTCTCTAAGACACCACATCCAACTGAATTCATCCTCCCGGCCAGCAGCAAACTATCATTACAATCAACTTGTCAGATTTTCTCCGGCTTGTTTATTCAGATGTGCATTATTCCAAAAACATGTGTTTTCAACTTTGTTTCCGTTTGCAATGCAAAGCTGCGCTCACACTTCTAATGACTCCTTTGCCCTGTAATTTCTTTAGCGTGGCAAACTCTGATTACAGGGTGGGAGTCAAGCTTCAAGCCAAGCATCATCTTTTCCAGTTATTGTTTTGTGTTTGCTCTGTCTTTAATAGGGGCCCTGCAGCTGTGTGTCTCAATAGTCGCTTCGATGTAGCAGTGTTTAACACCAAAGTGATTTAGTACAACAGATCGCTGCAGTGCAGCCCATGGCTACCGATTTTCAATGCATTGTAGGCACGCTGGCAAATTAAACAAAGAGAGTGTTTAGAAGTGACATCAGTGGAGCCGTCTTTGATGGTGGACGGTCCAGCAGTTAGACACAAGTTGTCCCCAGAAGAGCTATTAATGCACTTGTCTCACAGTTAACAGTTAACAGGCTGTCACACGGACAAGCACAAGAGAGAATAGAATTCATGTTGTGTGAAGAGGATTGCCACAAACGGTCACAAAAAATCACAAAATGGTGATTGACATTTAAGAAAAGCATTTCTGTATCATCAGATAACTCACTTCCCACAAGCTCCTCCCCGTTCAGGCGTATAAAGGGGTCATTCACATTATAATTTTCCCCAAATGTTCAGCAAGAGACAACAGAACATCTTTTCTGCATCATCGTCTCCCTCTCTCCCTCTTCTCCTGAAGACATGGACACCCCCCTCTGGCTCCGACAGCTCCGGAGTGACCACCCTGCGCGGTGCGGAGCGTACAGTAATGCCATTAAACCTCCCCCTGGGGAATCAGTCACGGCAGAGGTTTGAGCTTAGGGCCAACACAAAAAGAGACCCATTTGAAAAGGAGCCAAGCTTCAGCCTGAGGAGGTCAGAGGGCTGTTTACAGAACAACAGTCTCTTATCGGCTGTATGCTTCCCCGAGGAGTCTCCACCGCAAACAGATAACAGCCTCCAAATAGGCGCCAGAGTGTGACCGATAGGAGTATAATCAGGTACATTCTGCTTTGGGAGGAAGAAGTGGAGGACAAGGGTGGATAATAGTGTACTGGACTGTTAGTGGTGAGATCATATGCTATGGGATACAGCTGCCATTAAAAACATACAGTAGATGAACTAAATTGTGCTATAAGTCCCTCTCAAAAAGCAATAAAAGTGTATAGTTAATGTTGTTTTTTTCACGTCCTAATAACCATTATTCAACAGGACCGCTGAGGCCTAATTCATCCTCAGGGATCGCTTCATTATTGAACAGTTAAATGGTCAATAGGTTCAGCCAATGCAGCTTTTAGCACAAGGGCAAATAGGCAGCGTAAAAGCCAATGCAAATAACTGGCACTCAAACAAGGCCTAATGCATTAATGACTGCATGACGTGCGCTAATGTGACGGCAACAGATTCAGACTGACAGTAATGGAGAATTTTGCCCCTGGTTATACTCATAAGGCCCGGATGGGGAGAGGAGGAGGAGGGATGTACACCTGCCTACTGCCTGAGCCTTGACAGAAGCCTAATAAATAACAGGAGACAAGGTGAAACAGCAGTAGCAGGCCTCACCTCCTCCTCTCACTGCAACCACCTACACCAGCACCAGTTGTGTGAGGGGAGACGGCCTACGAGGACAGCTTTTTGGCATGAAACACAGTCTCCTCCAAGTTAGCAAGTGCACTTGTCCTATGAAGGAGGCAACTTGAGTTATTCATGAAATTACACAAGAAACTTTGCACCTTTTCAGCTACGTGACTCTGTCAGCTGCAGGAGTTTTATTTGACAGACTTGAAATTAAAGCTTCACGCTTCAGGTCAAGGCTATATTCTCACCTGAGCTAAATATCAAAGTGTGCTATATCAGAATCAATTTCAATCCACATAATAACACCGCAGGTTATAGGCGACAATGCTGAATAGAAACCAGCTGATTGAACAGGTTTCTGAAGATAAGTGGGGAATGTGCCAGGGTCGGGGTCAATTCAATCTGAGTGTGAAACCATCGGTGCAACTGCCAGTCATTGGTCAATGATATAGATTTAGTTCTATAGATAGCAGGAGGGAACATTTTTCAACTATTTTCTTTTTAATTTTCAGTGAGAGTGAGCCGACATCCACCATGGTATGTAGATATAAGGCCTGACAATCAATTGAGCAGACACACTGTAATGTCCTGATTTAAACTGCTTCTCCTTCTCCTCCCTCGTTCCCCTCCTCCTTCTCGTCACCATTAATAACAATTGAGACCCTTGGAGCATTAATTAGTGAAATTTTCCTGCGTGCCTGGACTTTCTGAGCCACCTACAATGAATGCAGACTTGGGTAAACATGATCCGCTGCATAGTAAGTTGTTGTTTTCCAACAGACAATTTATTTATTTATTTATTTTTAACATGGTGATGAGATCACAGAATTGTTCGAGCATGCCTTACACACACAAACACTTCCTCCCTCTTACAAACACTCCCCTCTCTGTCTTTCACTCTCACTTCATTAGGCAGCCCCTGCGCTGGCCTGTGTGCGATTCATTAGCTTTTATCCTCTTCATTTGAAGAAGGAGCTGTGTATAATTAGAGCATCTCTGTTTGTCCAGCATCCTTCACACAGTCACATCTCAAGGCCAATTATCATTCCGACGCAGAGCTCCCGGATAACATAGCCACATCAACCGCCTCGAGAACCAACTTCAAACTATTACTGCCTCTCAAGAATGTAAATAAAATCACTTGCAAATCAACTGCTAATGATTGAATGTGGAGTGGCACTCCAGGGATATGAAGATGATGATGAACCTTATTGGTAGACTTTGCATTTCGAAGATTTGACTCACTTTCTTTTGCTTTAAAGTGCCTGCGATAGCCCGGCACTTAACCAATTTTCCAAACTTACAGTGCAGTCACATGTTTGTTGTGTTGGCTCTTTTTACTCCAGCACTTTAGCCTCAGAGTCATTGTTTCATCTCAAAGTGCTTTCAGCTTTAATTTAAGCTTTAAACCTTAAATCGAGCTCCAATTTCACATTCTTATTCCTGGAATCACAGCCATTTAAAGACAATCCCCCAATCTTAGTGACAGTAAAGCAGGACAATGAGCTTAAACACACAGGGAAAGCTCCCAAAGAGCTTGTTATGGTCAACAGTGGAATGCACTTTACCGGCCAGGTCAGTCATCTGACTCCGTCCAAATTATCATGTGTTTAACTCACTGAAGTGTCAGCTGATGCCTCGGGGTCAATGCTTGACAAGGATTCAACGCCAAATGTTAAATATGACGACAGAGAAAGAGAGACTACTAGGCCGAGTAAGGAGAACAGAAATATCAACTACATATTAACAACATATTGTTAATAGTTTTATATCATTAAAAAGAAAGGAAAAAAATTTTGGGGAAAATATCAGAAATGCTCAGTTGTGTGCCAGCCGGCTGGAGGGGTGTGTCGGTGTCGGTGTGATTGACAGCAAAGTAAACAAAGTTGCACTGTAGCCTACATGTCACTGGCAGACAGTGTGTTGTTAGTGGTCTCGGAGAGTAAGGACCACACCAGCATCTAACCAGAACAAAGTTCTATTTGCAGACATGCTGTTTAAAGAGAAATTCACCACCTTTTATGTGGATGTCCAATCAGTGTTGGTGGTAAATGTAGTTGATATATGTAGCATAGTAGTAGTAAATTCCTCTGTGGGTGCTATATTGTCAGAGAAAGTGGGGGTTTGCAGCTACAAAATCGGTTGTTTTTCATGCATTTAGCACTGTCATCTGCCATGAGAATTTGAAGTAGACTGAGACCTCCTCTTTAAACTCACCCACTCTCTGCTGAGAACGCTTGCTCGACTGTTTTCAACATGGCGGCCTGCTAACAAATGTTCATCATTTTACAACTACACTAAATTAGATTTTTCTGGAAACATTTAAGGGGAGAAACATTCAGTGCAGTAACAGAATCTTGTTTCATATTGGATCAACGCTGCCACGTTTGACAGATTGATCACAGTTCACAGGCTGTCACTGACATGATTGACAGCTGCTTTGTAGAATGCTCTGCTCTGATTGGTTGTTTTCCCACTGTTGCTTTAATTTGCTGCAGCAGAGCAGCTAATTAACCAAGTAGCCTATTGCTTTCTGTGCTGTAAAATTGGGGCCTACGTATTAAAAGGACTACACTATGTGCACAGTTCATCATGATGAAGATTTAAAGCTAAGTGTCAGGATAACCTCATAGCCATTTTTAATCCTATGTGCTGGAGTATAGAGAAAAAATCAGCCACTGTGTAAACACACTACACTTTCTGTTGACTTCTTAAGCCAAGCTATAATACCACTTTTATTAATGTCAAGTTTGTTTTTACAGAAGTTGAATACTATTTATAAACCGAACAACAGTCACAATGTGAAGAAAATGAGAACAATAACTGTGTCAATAACAAAAGCTTTTATAGAAAATATTCTTGCCTGATTCAATCTCCGCACTAGTTACAATACCTGCTGCAGCAATTAATGGAAAAGTCCATCGTTGGGTTACTCTTGCACTGCTATGCATCATCAATCTGTGATACTACCAGTGTCTCTGTAGTTATTTTTCGCTGAAATGTTGTTTACTTTTTTTGATGTGTCGACTTTTCCCTCAACCTCCCCTATCTGCTTCTTCAGTCACTGATTTCCTACATTTCCAAGAATGCCTCGTGGCAACTTCCAGAGAACAGATGCTGACTTCTCCCATTGAAACAAAGCTGAATAATGTGTCAAGCTGTGTGCCCTTCGCTCAGAATGCAACATGTTCTGTTATTCTGATATAATAAGTCTAATGAGGATAGCAAAATATTGGATATCTGCCTCTTATATGATGCATTTCTCGAAACCATTATCTCCATCTTTGAATTTGAAGGACACCATGAAATTTCTTTATGTGATCTCATGTTGCATATAAATGTTTGATGCCAAAAATAAATAGATCAATGAGATGTACATAACTGACAGCTGTTTTGGTGTAGTAATTAGGGTGTAGTAATTAGGATGTAATTTTCCTTTAGGCGTTGCGATGTTTGTTATTGAGTGGAAAACTAAGATGCACAGATATTGACAGGCCATGTATGCCAGTAATTTTTTTTTTCACACATGGAAGTGTTAGACCTCTCTACTTGTGAAAGATGGATAATACTCCTGTCAGTCTAGTCACTTCAAACGAACGGTCTTGTCTATACAGCAGCACTTAATATTAGCAAGTTCTTAAAGTTTAGTTTTTAAAGTGACACCCCCCTCGTGTCTACTGGCTATGATCAGTTTTAAGACAGCCCTGCTGACAAACTCAGCGGACCCTTTTCTAGGAACTCACACATGTACCCGCAGTGTTTGAACAGCTTCAGTAAATCCATGTGTTTCCGCCGCCTTCATTATCATCATAATAAAAGTGTCTGAAAAGCAAAGTTACAGAAGAATGTAGACACCTCACTTTCTGCTTTGTACTATCATCAATCACCGTGGAGCTTTTTTTTCTCCTCCAACATTGGTTGAAGCCATGGAGGGAAAAAAAATAAATAAAAAAATCACATGCATATTTAATTTCATTCTCCACTGGCTCACACAAAGGAAACTGCCACCCTTCAGGACACCTTTCGGAAAAGTCTCTATTAAATCTGAGTCAGCTGGAAGGGGAAAAAAAAGAAACATTTCATGAGTGAAAAACTATCTAAATTATTGCCAGACTTCAAATGAAGTGCTGTTTATCTTCCCAAGCAGCCAATGTGTTGTTTTACTCCTTAGTCACAGCTTGGATGGCAATCAGGATCGGTCAACCAGGACGCTATCAGCAGCAGTCACTCTGCAATGACAAACTACAGCTCTACTCTCCAACCATGGGCATTATTCTCAACACACGGCTCACCCCTATCAGAAAACAAGGCAGGTTTTATGGCTGCTGGAAAAGGTGGTAAACATAACAAAGCGCACAGCTCCCTGGAATTTAATGTGCTCGGTCAAAAGACAGAGTATAGATATCAAAGGCCAGACCTTCGAGAAAAAAAACTGTCCTCATAATGTAGAAAACAGAAGCTCTGGCTATACACAACAAGTGATTTATAGTGTTGTTTTTTTCTGCTTTCTCTCTGAACCTAGAGCATCCAGTGGGCATTGTGAATGCAACAGGGAGGGGAGGGGGGTAAAAAGCAGTTCATCTCTACCATGCCACTGAGAGCAGATATGAAGGTGCATAAGCAGGTTCACAAAGGAAGGAGATGAAACTGATACAGCGTGATCGTGATTATGGACTTTTTTTATGTGTAAATTAAAAGACTTCCAAAGGACTGTTTCTCTGTGATCGAATTGAGGCTGCACAGTCACAAGGCACTGATACTGTGAACTGAAGTCGACTGGTACTCTGGTTACCTCAGTGATCTAATTATCACATGAGCTGTTATCACATACTCTCCATAACAAATGTCTCGAGCCGCATGCACAGGCTCACATTTAGCCTCTACCTCTCCATCCGTGTGTGGCTAATCCGTCACCTAGCCAGCGAGAGCAACACACATCCAATTGATTTCCTCCTGGTTTACATATTTACACACACACTCATGCAATTAGGAGCACATTTATTGATGGTTTCGGACCCACTGGGAGTCCTACAGTGCAGCCCACTCCAATAAATCTCCCAGTCCTGAGGCTGCCAGCGGGCAAGACTGATGAACCTCACACAAAAATGGACTGGGAATACTTTGAGCTGCAGGGTAAGAGAGTTCTCAGTCACTGGATTGACCCTCGGCGTTCATACTGCTTGATAAAAAACTCTTTAATTATCATAAAATCTTTTAATGCATCTTCTGTATATGCGTGAATATGCCATTTCTCCTCTATAAAAAGATCACTGACAGGAATAGGAGCAGTTTGAAGGAAGTGGAGACCAATAAATAAAACAGAAATGTGATTTATTTAGCAGCTAAGTTGTTTTTGTTCCATCTGAGTTGTGATCAAACTGAAATTTTGACACAAATTTCCAAAGTGCATCTGAATTCTGATCTATCTGTCTGACTCGTGGTCCTCCAACTCGGAGCAGCTTGACTTCATCATCTGGGTATCATATTATATGTGTACCATGCTGCCCCCAACAGGCTCTCTGGAAAATGCATCAGTTATCTGTTGAATCCCACGGCATTCAGCTAGAACTGAAGCCACACAACAACTTCACCTCACACACCGCTGCCTCACAGTCTGAGCAGGAGACAAAACAAACACATCCACATATGGTGCCATATTTTTATCACATTTGTTTAATGCAACTCTAATTGTATCAGCAGTATGGATCGCCATCAGACTGGACATTCATTGTCTCCATATTGATTGGTATGAATATAGGCTAATGTGCCTTTTCCACATAGATAATGCCATTGTGGAGACAGCAGAAATTACCCCTTTAGGGGCTAAATTAGACTCAATGTTAACTCCCCTTAGGCAATCTTCAAGCCATTAAACTGACAGTGAAAGTCTGCTCTATTATTTCAGTAATTCTAATAAGTCAAATCACTGCTAATCCCTGAACTTTTTCCTTTCTTTGCAAAGCTTTGAAAAGACTTACTGCAAATGAAGTTACCCTTGAATGAATATCATTAATTTGAATAGGAGTGCTGTGTTTCTGTCTATATGGAGAAGTCTGCATCCACAACCAGCCAAACAGTGAAACAACACACTCTACCCAACGAATATAACTAACATTTTACAAGGTAAATTGCACGCTAAAGTGACTAACATATGTGTATATGGTCACTGGAACATTATAAATTAAGTTCACTGGGAGTTCACGGTGAAAGAATGACAGGAGGTCTCGTTTGGCTTATCGCCTCGCCGTATACAACAAACAGCACACACGCGAGAATCCCTTGAGGTTAATCACATTAGACAGCAACTTATCAAGATAAAGTTAGACACAAATAGTAAACTCCTTAAACTTGTTTTCATGTACATCATTGCATGGAAAAGCAGCGGAGTTGCTCCGATGCCCGTAGCGCACCTGCTCTTTGCGCACAGCGGCACAAAAAGGTGAGAACAAACTACTCGTGTGCCACTGCTATAGCGGAATAAACTGTGATAAATGTGAGCAAAAAAAAATAACATTTCCAGTTTATTGTGTCAACAGAAAGCCACCCTCGTTCAAACTTCCGCTACTTTCACGCTGCCACATATGCTCGAAACAAACATTAAAGCCAATTCACGCCACAAACACGAGTTTAAGCGAATTTACGCATCAAATATTAGTTCAATCTTTAAAATTCAGCGTAAACTATGAGACAAAATAGTGACAAAAACTGAGTTTAAATGCCTTTCCTGAGCACTTCGTCTCCCGGTTGTGGCATAAAACAGCACTGCGTGTATGTTCTGTACGTGCAAACATTTCCAGGTAATCCTGCTTACCTTTAAAAACTTCCCCTCGCGCGGACAACAGCAGGGTTATTGCAGCAAACAAGCAATTGATAACTTTATCCATGTCGACAGCGCCGTCGTAGCGTTAACCCCCCAGCCGCGGGGTTAACTGGCAACTCTTCCTTTTCTTTATTGCAACTTGAATCCTACCTATACTTTTTAAGGGGTGTTCAGTCTAAAGTGTCTTCTCCCTGCCCTCCGTCCCTTGGCTTGTTGTCGGGGTGTGAGAGGACACTGTCGCCGACACGGCTGCTCCTTGCCGGCTTGCTCCACACTTGGAGGAGGAATGTGTGAGTGAGTCCTGATTCCGGAATTACGCGTGGATTGAGTGGTCCGGCGGCTCCAGGAGAGCAGGGGCTGTGCGCGCGCTGTCTGGCCGGTAGAGGGCGCGTGTGAGCCCCGCATGTGAGTACAGAAGACAGGCGGGAGGAGGGGACACACCTCCTCCTGACTCTGGCTCTTTGGGCGTTTATTTGGACCAGCTGTGGAGACTGGAGCCGGCTGAAGTAAAGTAACCCCAGCCATGTCAGAACCGGTGGGCTGTTTACTCTGTCAGCCATCATTAATTTAAGGTAGCAATTACAAATTAATAGGAAGTGATATTGTGAAAGATCTTATGAAAGCTTTAGATCAGGGATGGGCAACTGGAGGCCAGGGGGCCACATACGGCCCGCACCTTCACTTGAAGTGGCCCTCAGTACAACTACATGCAATTGCGCATGAAATCTTAAAAGTGCAGTGCACAACATTACTTCTTGCAATTAATGTTTTTTAATTAATGTTCTTGCACTGAAAAAAATCACAGTAAGTGCTTTTTTTGCTTCAAACCTTTTGTATTCCTATTTATACTGTTAAACATGCATTGAGCATGAAATATGTTACGTTACTGCACTGTAAACATATTTAAAATTGCAGTTTCATCATATCTGGTGAAGTGCACGGCCCTATATGTGGTAGTGACGATGAAAAATTGTGGCCCCCTCCAGCATTTAAGTTGCCCATCCCTGCTTTAGATCATAGTAATATCTAACATGATCAATAATTATTTATATTATGTTATCTTCCTCATCTTTTGGGCTCCCATACCTCTGCTTTGTATGTAGAAAACTAACAATAAATACATAATTGCAACCATTCCCCCCCCCCCCCCCCCCCCCTTTTTTTCTTATGATCTCATTAAAGCACAATATATAGATACGTATTGAAACGTTAAATGATTATGGTCATTTAGGGGTTAACGTTTCAATATGTGCTTGAGCATTGTTGTTACACCAAATATGTTGTGTTTATTAAGTGTTTATTAAGTGCTCAAAAGTTATTCTAAGACATATAAATGTTCATTTTGTTATTGTCCTTAGTCATATCATCTGTGTTTGAGGTCTAAATTCTCGTTAGATGTCTTATGAGTAAGAAAACTCATATATATATATATATATATATATATATATAAAATGAAATGACATTATTTGGGATTTAGGATTAGTACTGTACAAAGTATTGTCAACACTGATCTTAGATGTAGATCATATAAATATCCTTTAAATTATGTTTTACAGCTGCAGTGTCTGAGACCCCAAATACAAGTAAGACATAATTTCCTGTAGCAGACTTCTGAAACATATCTTCACTTTAAAATTATATTCTTATTATCATTTAATTATGGTTATAAAACAGATTTAAAGGAATACTTCACCACAGAAATAAGAATCTTTATATGAATTACTCACCCCATCTTATCTTGAATTGAAGAAAATTTTGTTTTTCTTGCATGCCACGATGAGGGAGGAATCTGAAAACTGAGAAAATTATTGATTAATTGAAATGGAGGCCACAGCTACACCATATCAAAATATCTGTTAACACACAACAAACCTTTCTGATTTGAAATATGAGTAAACTCAGCTTGGTGAACCTGCACCAGGCTGTATTATTTTGTTTAAGCTTCATCTATCCTTCACTGGAAGGTTATTTTATAAATTACAACACTAAATACGCGATATAAGCCCTTTTCATGCTCAACTTGACACCTTAATTATCAATTTAGTATTTCCTGAAACTCTTTGCCAGCAGGATTCTTAATCACAGTTCACCTTGTGTGTCCTTTCTGATCAAATTCACACATTGATCCTATTATGGGAAACCCAGGCTTACCTTCAAGAGGACCACATGGGTTGACCTGGCAAAACAGGGCTGCATTATCACAAGCATTTTTTGTTATTTTTTCAGCTTCGATGAATCAATAATGATGTCTTACTTTAATATATGCAAATATTTGTTCAAAATTAGTCTTATCTGAGACGGCAAGTGCAAACAGCCCTGGGATATTCTCACAGCAATATCAAACAAAGGGATGGAGAAGCAACTAATGACAAAGTCAAGCAATGTCATTCCCTTATTGTTTTTGCATGCATAAACACACATGGCGATTTCACTTGTACCAGCAGTTTTCATGGCTAATTAAAATGCAGCCAGATTGACATGGGTCCACATTTAGTCTGAAAACGACCTCGTGTTGTCAAGGATATATGGCTCCAGTTGTTTTTCTTCATACGTTCACTAAACAATGGCTGAAACATTTCATAGAAATGCCACATGTCTTTTTGTGGTCTTTAGGTATTGTCTTGGCTACAACAGTTACGTTGCCAAGAATGCATGAATACCAGGCTGAGCAGAGCTGTCATGGGAATTGATGAGAATGTAAACTCCTCCGATTGGATGGAGGAATGAATGGATGGCATCATTGTTTGCGCTCCTGAATGCAGAGAGAGAGAGAAAGAGAGAGAGAGAGAGAGAGAGAAAGAGAGAGAGAGAGAGAGAGAGATTGAGGGCTGTGTTTTAGTGGTTCTTCATAAACAGTCCCAAGTCTTGTTCAACAAATATATCTGACAGTGTTTTCAATCCTACATCCTACTCCCACATCCATCAGATGAACTAAAGTACCCTTTCATCAGCACCACTTGTCCTGTGCATAATGTGTTAATTATTTAAAAATGTATTTTAAACTAGAGTATGTATATGAAGTATATAATGCAACATGGTCTCACAGGAATCCGTGAAATAGCCACGGATTCGCTTAACTCAAAATCCGTGGAATAGCCACGGAATAACTCAAATTTCCGTGAAACTGACACGGATTTCGCTACAATGCAAGTTAATGACAGTCATATCCCGTGGCTATTCCAACATACAAAGTGATTATGTACATTCACTGAGTAAATATTTAGAAAATAAAACATATATTTCTCGCTAGAAATGTGATCAAAATCCATTTTTATGCAGAAACTAAGTCAAAATATTGATTTTTTTTCACTAAAAATGAGAGAACTGTCTGCCATGTTTTTTGTTCTGACCGCCGGGACCTTGAAAGTCACGTGACTTGGAACAAACCAATAGGAAAAAATATGAACTTGCATTGTTGTGAGACCAGGTTCATATAATGTTACATCAGTGTATTCATATAGGCTAATTTAACTGTCAATTTGGTAATGTTTGCAATCTTGTCATAGCCAGGCTGAACCATAGACTGTATATAAATAATGGACGTAGTGCCTTCTCTCCCATGTGAGCTCTTGAAGTCACCTGACCTGTTATTGCTTTCAATGGGAGAAATGAAAGTGAGCAAATGCTATGGCCGACTCTTTTGTCCCAGAGATAACAAAGTAAATGTTGGACCCATTTCCCACATACCACGTATCTTCTCAACATTACAACTTTTTTTCTGACGGACAAATCAGGAGAAAATTAACTTTGAGAACTGTCTGTCTCAGAGACCTACTCTCGCGAGATCTGGCAACATAATATAACGTTAACTTTGTCCAAAGTCTCGCGAGACTGACAAAGCAGAACGTCGAATATCCTAGCTAGCGCTAGCTAATTTTCGTAATGCTAAATGTGACTGTTAGCTGTGCCCCAGTGGCACACCTGGTAGAGCGCGTACCATAGAGGCATTGTCCTCGTAAGCAGGCGGCCCGGGTTCGAATCAGACTCGGAGCCCTTTCCCGCATATCTTCCCCTCTGTCTCCCCTTTCACTCTGTCTCTATCAATAAAACCCAAAAATATCTTTTAAAAAAAAACGTGACTGTTAGCTGTGTAACTATCTAATGTTAGCAAAAGTAAATATAAATAATTTATTCTTGACGTTCACAATACTTCCAAACGAATGGCGGGAGAGGAGACCACGTCCACTTAGGAGTCAGGAGGTGTAAACGATTTGATTGTTTTTTTGTTTTTTGTTTTTTTATTAATTATAACTTTGTTTCACAAACATAAAAAACATACAATTCATTACAAAAGCATTTCATATGTTTATATATTCTACGCCGGAGGGGGAAGAGCTTACAGTAATATTTTAATAGTTCACAAATATCAACTGTTTGAATAGCTTTTTGGTTGTTGGAGAATTTAATAGAAGCAATGTACTGCCTGAGCTCATTGTGAAAGGCAACAAAAGATGGTTTTCTTCCAGCAAATTTACATTTATGAATATGAAATTTCGCCATCAGTATGATGAGGTTTACGATAAATATTTCATTGAGTTTTTCTTTATTTTTGTTAAGGTCAAAGAGCCTAAATAGTACATCCCTCCAAAACAACTTAAAGACTTTATCAACATTGCTTGCAATAAAGTTACAAATATCAATCCAGTGACCTTGGACAAAGGGGCAAAAATATCAAAATAAATGAATAAGAGTTTCAGTATGTTCAGAACAGAAAGTGCATTTCACATCAATGTCTTTTTTGAATCTTCTAACAATCTGTGATTGGATGGATAAAATGTATGAATTATTTAAAATGAAATTTCTCTCACTTTATAGGCTATCAAATATCGGTGAGGTAATAGCCAGATCTTCTTCCAATTATTGTGTTCTATGTATTTATTCCAATATGAGAGCACATATGGAGCTGTAGTGACATCCTTTTTAAACAGGCTTCTGATTAATTTGTTATTACCATGGTTACCAGTTAAACAAGCTTTACCCACTGGGGTGTCTGACAAGGACAGCAGGGACAAATGTTGGGTTTCCACTCTTGGTTGAGATCTAAACAACATGTAAACAGCAGATATTTGATTGGGCTGATCAAGGTTGTGGTTGTAATGCACGATCTTGCTTATATCCAGTGTCTTTAATAAAATGAATGGTGCTAGCCTTAATTTAAGCCTGAAGTGTTCACTGCACATTTTAAGTCAGTGTACATTAAATGCTATAGTGCAAAACGTGTTGGATTAAACATTAGTGACACTAATAATGTCCCCGGGGTGATTTTAACAGTCTTCAAACAGCCGAAAGGGATGAGCCTATCAGACCTGCAATATCCAGACATCTTCAATTAGCTAATCAACTTTCCCTGAACTTACTATGGAGAGTCTCTGGAAACCTACAAAAGTCTGGAGGGGTATAAATGGGCAGAATCTTTAACTGTGGAATAATATTCACCTGTGGAGTGTACCAGCATGTCGTCACTAGAAGAGTAAGTGACCTTCAGTGACCTTAGCATTAGCAACGGACAGTGTAATGTAGCTAATGGTTGTGCTAACTTGTATGTAGCTTTAGCTAACAGTTTGCTTATCTGTATCTTAGAGTTACCTAAATCATTATTGTCTTAACCCATTGAGGCCTGAAAAACCGCTGGGCGATTTTAAAATAAGCCTCTAATTTTCTGTAAATTCTGGAAAAATTCTGGAAAAAAAGTGTGAACTCTTCTACAAAATAGTAGATTTTTCAGCCTCTGTAGCAGATAGAAATGAAATTAAAAAAGTATTTGAGAGTTTATACAAAATACTACAAAACGACGCAAACGCTTTCCAGGCTTCAATGGGTTAATACATTTCGAAAGGCACTGCCTCATACATGAATTATACCTTTATTAGAAACAGCAAGATATCAAAAATGTATTAAGTGTTGTTGTATTCTATAACTTACCTGATATGTTGCTTGTAAGGTCCCTTCGCTCAGTTGTCTGTTTATTTCCAGCTTCTTTTACTGCAGTAAAAAAAAAAGTTGTCGTAGTTCAGCATGTTTAGGACTCCCCCAAAAAATGTTTTCCATTGTCCCTAACTGCTATCTACCATGCTTACTCTGTGCTGTATAAATATAGCAGCTTCAGAAGCTGGTCTGTTTCGGTCAATATGGCCAGGCTCGATTTCCAGTGATTGCAGGACTTGACTATCAGAGCTCTAGGATCTATCTATAGATGGTCAAGACTACAGATAACCACATTTTGCATTCAAGTGCTTCTCATTAATTTGGAAAGTCAAAAATCATTTATTGACACACGTTTTTTCTCAAATGGCCAAGAAAGCGTTCTCACGTTTGTCACTTGCAATATATAGCAGTAATGTCTTATTCTTGTATGTGAAATATATTTGAATTAATTTTTTTCAGCCTTACATTGGACCTTGGACCCTAAAATAGACCGAAAGCATCTATAATGTTAAAACAACATTTTAACTTTGACTCAGGGGGGCTGTGTGGATTTTCTGTGGTCAAGCCCAACAATGGGCTTCCTAAAGAAAACCCACATAGAGGCCCCAAAGGGCAAACATACAGTGGGCCACATGGGATTAGTGTGGGTTTGCCCCTGCACACACTGCCCACAATAAACTTACATGTTGGCATGTTTGCTGGGTAGTTTTAGCTAACTGTTTCCAGCATTTATCCATTACTTTGCTAACTATTTAGACATTTATACTGTTTCTTAACTACTTTTCAAGCACTCTCAATCACAACACAGTGTTTAAATATTACAGCTAACTCAATGTGGACATATTCTACAATCAAATCCTAAATTGTAATGTCAAATTAACTGAGCTGCAGAAGTACCACTGTCTGGGTATATGACTATAGCTCCATCTATAGTGACAGCAAAAACACACCTATGTACCACATATACACCTCTTTTTTTAATCCAGTAACCTTTCACAAGCTTACTTTCATCAGGCTATCAAAGCAAGATACAGAAAAGCTATGACATTACACTGATTGGACGGAAGGCGGATTCCATATTTAGGCCACAAAGGTTGTGACCGCGGCCTGCCATTTCAGTGACTCACTGTAGCTGATTTCTGAACAACATCCTGAGCCACTGAAAAGGTGATATTGACATTTCATTGTAGAGATTCACCATCAGCCAAAGAAGAATGTGTTTGCCTTGAGCAAATCTATTCTCCCTCATATTTCTCCCTGCAGGAACAGTTTGAATCAGTTAAACATAAGAACGATGAGCTAAATAACACTTTGAGGTAATTGACATAAGTGGCGGTATAATGCTGTTTGTCAATAAATGCCAATCACCTCACCCTATGTGAGGAGTCTCAGTGTGACTGAATAAATCACAGAACTTAATCTGCACTCCAAAGAAAGTCTTATTAAGCCTCTCCTCATGTGGCTGCCAAACAACAGTGATTTTAACATTTAATTCCATTGTGATTATCCCGTGCCTTGATTGTCAAAAGCTCAATACGAGATTGATTAGCTGTCCTTCATTATGGGAAGTCACTGGCTGCTGGTGATGCTAAACTGTTTTCTAAGCTTTGGCTTATGAATGCAAAATACCTTTGAATGAAGAACACTGTTGCCAATCTGTGCTCACCCAGTTGTTATATCTTGCACAGTGTCTCATTATAAAGCAAAGTTATCGGAGCATGCAGCAATTAAATAGGATCAGCAAATCCTACAAAGCCTGCTAACTGCAGTCATGGGTGATCCCCGGTGTACAGCTGACCACTAGTGAGTGAGTTGAGGTGCAATGCCAGACTGCAAAGATTAATTTTAATTAATTGTCATAGTGGTTTAAGTGTGTTTTACTTCACTGTACGCGTCCACTGTTTGCAAAGTGGATCCTTGACATTACTTTGGTTATCAAATTAAAATAAGACTTTTAGGCTGGTAGTTACTGGTGGAAAATGTTTCTGTCTATATATAGCGTACGGCATATGTCATGTTCATTTGATGTTAAACAAGTGGCACAGGCAGACAAAGTCATTGTATATTGTATTTGCACTAAAATAGCAACATCACCACAGAACGCTGATACCTGAATTCAGGTCATCTGACTCACATTGATGCAATATCTTTACAGGGGCTTTATTTGACAACATGTCCCATGATCACTATCTAGGACAAAGACTTATTCAAGAGAGGTTCATCTATCATGAATGCAGTGTGTGTGTGTGTGTGTGTGTGTGTGTGTGTGTGTGTGTGTGAGAGAGAGAGAGAGAGAGAGACACTGAGAGAGAGGGTGAGTGGATAGCATCCACTTTAACTAAAGCAGTAACGGGTGTATACCAACAGAGGTCACTTTTCTGTCTTTTCTGTAGCGGCACCTTCAATCTTCACTGTGAATGGATAAAAATGTTTATGACCATCTTAAATGTGGTGGCATTTATATTCATGTGTGGGCAGTTAGGTTGCTACAAACTCTGTTTAATTTACAGATGCAACCTTTTGGTATACTGCATACAGAAATTAGTTGTACAAACACATTCATCCAGTCTGACTTGAATCACTTTAATGTAAGCTGAAGGAGTAGCTGGAGAAATAGGAATAGTAAAATGCTTTGGATACAAGCACTTTACGGTAAATGCAGTTCCTTTAACAATATTACAGCCATAAGAAAAAAATAGGTGAGATTGATATATTACATTCTGGAAAGTGTAGTAGAAAATAACCCATTGCGCCTTACATCATAAACACAAAACCTTTGGTTTGTTTTGGAATATTTGAACAATATGTTTTGATTCAAATTAATCAATATTACAAAATTGTTGTTCTAAGTATGCTTCCAATAAAAGGTCCATAATTGTAATATTGAGTTAGCATCTTTCAAGTTCTAGGGGTTCGTGTGAATATGCGTAGTGTTGGGGAGTAGTGAACTCCTTGTTATATTGTGACTACAACCCCAAAAAAGTTGGGGCACTCTGTTAAAAGGTAAATAAAAACAGAAAGCATCAAATTAAGAATGAGTGTGTATATTTACAAAAAAACATGTTTCCCAGTTTGAAGATTAAATATCTTGTCTTTTTCCTCTATACCATTGAATGTAGGTAACAAAGGATTTTCAAATAGTTGCATTGTGTTTTTATTACCTTTAACACAGCATCCCAACTTTTTTGGAATCAGGGTTTGGGGTTATCAAAGCAAAGAAAAACATGTTTTAGTTCTTTCACCTGTGAATAATGTTGGGTGACCGATTTGAATCTTTTGAATTCAGATTTTTAAAACTAAATTTCAATATGTTCAATGTTAGTGTTAGTCACATGTTCCATCCAGAGAAGTTGTTCCATGCTATTTTTTCATGGATTCATGGATACCTAAGGAACCCTGTTAGGCCTCTAATTTCTGGCTCGTAGACATTTCAAAATCAAAGCTGATATTCCTTGTACTTTTCTTATGAAAAGTGACGCTTTTTGTTTTATTTTTTGTTTATGTACGACCTGTCTAAGTAGCTTCAGTCAAACGTAGATTTGCTGCAGTAAAACTTCTTCCAGTGTGAAGTCATTCGTAGCATAAAAAGCGATGCTTTTAAAGTAACATCGAATATGCAATAGATGATATGAGTGCTGCATCTGCAAAACATGTGAACACATTTTGTATGCAACAGTATATTCTACTTTTTTAAAATAAAGGTCAAAAAGGTCACTGACATGAATGTCAAATGTCAGGAAAACTTTGAGGGAATTTCTTCAAATTTGGCACAAGAGCCCAATTCCACTCAAAGATTCAAATTCATTCATCAAATATAACAGCATTTCCCACAAACATCTTATAGGATACAATGGTGAAGTAATGACATTTTTATATTCCAAAGGTCAAAGGTCAACTTCACTTTTATTTACCCAAACATTAGTGCTGGAAAGACATGTACTTTTTCAGCCAAGATATACACTTTATAACTTTGCTGAGGAAAATGTACAAATGTCAACATGATGACTATATTAATTATTTTTGCTTTATGTGTAATAAGTGCAGAACCAAATTGGCAATAGCTGCACATATGTAACAACTCTACTACTACTTACAAGCTTTGGTTTGATTTAAATTATTTGAACTGAACAATTTGTTCCACAGCAGTCTTCATTTTTTGAGAAGCAGTTTTCAATCATATAAGTTGTTTTTTTCCCCATTGCTTCAAATCGTTTGTGTGACAACACCCGACAACCTCAGAGGAGCTGCCACCCCGCAGCCCCGCTCTGATCTAATGGAGTGGAACAACATTTAATCAGAGTTTAAGTCCCTGTTGTGTTTTGTTTTATTATTTTGCAGATCTTAAGCCCCCCTCCACCATTCTTTCCACTGACTTTACACACCTGATCCCCATGACCTGAATCCAACAAAGAGGGTGATGATATGTAGCTGAACTTACCCCCTTGCCTCCCCCATTCACCGCCACACGCCAAACAAGCTCAACCCGCCAGTAATCAGCCCCCAAATGTAGACCTGTGAATTTCTGCGTGAGCTGTGCGACCTGTCTGACCCCTTTACTGTGGATTAACAAATGTTTAGACATGACACAGCAGTTACTTGTTGTTTATTTTTAACCCAGCTTTGACATTACATAAAAAATAATCATCTTAATAAGAAGTAATGGTCCGTCAATTTGTCTTAATACAATCAGGCAGCTTGTGGAAACAGCGTGACGACCACGTGACAGGGGTCAGGTATGTTCCAACATCCCATTATGACTCTTTTAGATGCACGCCCCCACACACACACACACACACACACGCACACACGCACAGATAGTCCCTCATGTGGGCTTGAGGTAGTTATAGAGGGCACTGAGTCCTCCTTGCAGCACCTCCTGGATTGGCTTAAGGAGGGGGTTGTGAATAATATGAAGTCCTTTATCCAGCGGGTGGCAGGCCAACCTCCCAAGCCGGCTCAGTTGGTACATTTCCATCGGCACATTTTGCAGTTCATTGAAGTCAACATTAAGGAGTTCTAAAGACTCCAGGAAGCATAGTGTCTTAGGCAGTGTGTGGATACTGTTTCCCTCCACGATGAGGATCTTAAGATTAACTAAGTCCTGGATCTGGTCCGCTATGGTCTCTAAACGGTTGCAGGCCAGGTGAAGAAAGACTAGACCCTTCATGCTGTAGACGCAGGTGGGGATGTGAGCGATGCGGTTGTGGCTAAGGTTCAGTTTGGTCAGATTGTGCATGGCTGCCAAGCTGCCGGGGAGGCCCGTGATCTGGTTGTTGGCCAGGCTGAGCACCTCCAGGCAAGTGCAGGAGCCCAGCTCCTCGGGGACCTCGCTCAGGCGGTTGCGACAGGCGAAAAGCACGCGCAGCTTCTTCAGGAGGCTGATCTCCGGCGGGAGGCTTGACAGGTTGTTACCCCACAAGTTGAGAATCACAAGATTGTCCAGCGCGCCCAGGGCAGGGGGCAGAGAGCAAAGGGAGTTCATGGACAAGTTTAGCTTCTGCAGTTCTCGGAGCTCCCACAGCTCAGAGGGAGGCTCGGCGAGCGCGCGCATGGCCAGGCTCAGGGTGCTGTAGCCAAAATGCACCGTGGTGTGTCTGCGGATCCTCTCGGCAGCTGAGGACAGGCTGGGCTGGTCCTCTCTCCCGGTGCTCTTTCTCCTTTGACTAACACTCACCTCATTTAGCTCCTTGTTGGACAAACTGCGAGATTGCTTCCCACCCATCGTCCCCACAGCACTGTTGTTTCTCTCAATTCTAACAAGATGTCAGCATGCGATTAGCTGAATCACCAACAATGAGAGTATTGTAAAGGATAATGACTTCTTGATGATCTCCAGGCAGAACATGATCAGGTTTACAGGTTGTTGTAGAACTCCTGATGTTTGGCAGCAGCTCCACTGAATCCCGGCTGAGTTTTTCTCACCAACTTGGATTGCAGGCTGTTGTAACTGAGCACTGTTGAGGCTCGTGGTCTGCGTCTCCCAGACCAACTGCCTGTCTTACTGGATTTCATACCCCAGCTGGTCCTGTCACTTTCCATGTCCACAGATAGCACCCTGCTCCCCACCCACTACCGGAGGGCAGAGCCGCGGATAGGATGCTGTGTGAGCTCAATCACATGAGGTCACTGACATGATCTCATAGTGTAACACACAGAAATACTCACAAACGCTGTCACATTATTCTGTTAGCTACACCTGCTATCTTTTGTAAGTGTTTTACATTTTGCACTTAAAATAATTCCCATATTTGGCATACCATCTCTGGCTGGCCATAATCTCTTCTCACTTTTTTGTTTCTCGTGTCGGCCCCTGCGCCTTTGTGCATGATCTCTTGTCTCAACTTAAATATGGCACCAAGCCGACAGCCGTGAAAACACTGAATCATCTCTCAAAAAAGTAACAGTTCTTAAAGGTATTAGTGGAACGTTATGCGCAGACATGCACTGGTTTAATCTCAAGTGCAAAAGGACATGGAACATTCCACTGTGTTCCTAGAAAACTCTGCTGCTATTCAAAATGTCATTCATGTGGCCCCGAGGGGAGAATCCCTCTTTATGTAAAAGCATACGCTGGAGTGCATTTACATTTTTGAATTTGTCTTTCCCCCCAGCAAACTCACACACTGAGGAAAAAAAGTTCTTCATGCTTTTTTTCTAAAGAGTTCCCTAAGTATCTTCACAGTATTCACCGAAAACTATTTGCTCAAAAGTGTGAAATTAGAAAAAAAAAGATTTAAATATGAGAATTTTCCAGGATTTATCTTGAGTCTTGTGAATATTTTTTCACTTTATGTCTGCCTAATCAGCTCACAGCCGGAGGGTGGTGGAGATCATGCTTCTGTTGAGACGCAGCAGTGTGTCACTGAGCTATACAGACAAACACATTCAAACCTATAGTAGATTATATTTGAGGTACTTGAAATGACAATTTCCATTTCATGCTACTTTATGCTTGTACATTTTTGGCTTGTACATCATTTATAGTTTTAGTTAGTAGTTACTGTACAGTCTGTGATTTGTGATTCTGGGCTATATGAATAAAATGTAATTGAAAAGTTACATAAGGGTCCATTGTGTAAGATTTAGCTCTATTAACAGAAATGGAATATAGTATGCATAACTCTTTCATTAGTGTATAAGTCCCTGAATCTAAGAATTGTTGTGTTTTCTTTAGCTTAGAATGAGACCTTCATATCAGAATCCCACGCAGACAGATGCAAAATTTCATTTTTTGTAACTCAAGCTGACGAAAAATCATTTTTGAAAGTGTCTGTAGATGATATTTGGGTATGATAGACATTCCTGAGTGGCAGCTATGTCACAGTAACCAGCTCATGAAGTGAACCAACCCCTAAAATAAATTGCATTTTAGACACTTCTGCATGTCCTGGTTTAGCCTCATGGTCAGGACATTTTTCAATATTTTATTATATTGTCATTGGTAACATTTTAAAGGGGACCTCCTTGGCTTTCATTTAAGCCAAATTGTCAATGACACAAATTTTCCCACAATTTCCGCCTAAGTTATATTTTTTCTTTTAGTCCTGTGACATTTAGAAACCTCAGGAACACAAAACTAGAAAATTGGGATATAACCATACTATTTAATTGTGAGAGGTTATTGTGAGCCATAAATTAAAAGAATGACTTCGGCAGAAATCTTACATTTCAAGTAGTTTTGGGTAGCGAGTTTTGAGTAAGAGGAGAACACGCAAACTCCTTATTATAGGGCTGCAGCTCTCCTGGTTTAAACTCTGGTCCTTCCTGCTGTGAGAAAACCACGCTAAACACATAGTTAATACAAGTCTTTTTAAAATCAATTACAGCATGTGACACCCTTACAGAATCAATTTATATAGAATAAAAAAACTCACAAAAACCATGATAAACTTAAAAGTAACTGAGGAGTGATCCCTCTTACAGGACACACATTCAGTAGATGTGTACAGAGTGTACAGCATGTACAGTACAGCATGTACACTGAGCTGCTGAGCCACACATACTGCAAATTTCAGGTCTAAATAATGTTCACCATAACACACTTAACATTATAGTCCTGCCTTATTAAGGCTACAGTAGTATTTTTAGTCTTTACTCTCAATTTTGTATTTTCTTCTATTTTATGTTTTATTTATTCTGTTTTAGTAAAATGTGCCCTTTTCATTGGACACGTATCTCATCTGCTTCATTTGTTTGATTGATTTATGTGGAGTAGCTGCCATAACACTATCTACCCATTTAACATTTATAAGTAGTTTATAAACATTTAATACATTTTTTGTTGCATAATATGATGAAGAACATAAAAGGACATTTTAAGTGTTTATGGAAAATATGTATTGATGTAGCCGACAGTATTTTTCAACTATCCGAACTTAACTACTAAATTGTGATTAATTATCTGTTTATTTATCAGCATGCAGTTATGGATGCTCATGTTGTTGACAACTACATTCATAAACATGTGTTATAATCCAGGCTTTTTATCCATTTTTTTAACATTGATATACTTCTTATATATTAACCCAAGCTCTGTGCAATATTCACTGCCTTGAATGAATAAATCTTAAAAAAAACGTTTTTTATTACTTATTATATATTTTAATATTTAATTTTATTACCTTTCATGTCTTATTATTCAAAGGATACTTTCATTGCTTCATCATTTTGTTATTATAACATATTTTATTTTTATGTCTGAATTTATATTTTAATATTTAAATGATTATATTTACAAAGTAAACACTAGTTACATTTCTATTTGTTTTATGGCGCCAATTATTTTCCAAGAGGTGTCACTGAAGTGATTAACAAGATTACTGCAACAGGAGAGGTCTACATTCACGAGCCGTGAACACATTATATAAACGTTATGGGGTGTAAATGGGACCTTGGACTTGATCCACTTTCCTCGACAGCCTCACAGAGTCTGACCAGGACTTAGAGTGGCCTTAGTCATCATTCTTCTCCCAGTCCAGTAATCAAAGTACTTGGATGACAGTTAGCAGTGATATCCAACTCTGGGGACTTGGTGGCTCTGCTGTGAGCACGGCTACATCAGCACTTATGAATGACAGGTTGAATCATGTGTTTGCTGAATTGGACACTAGAGATAGGGCTGTTGGGGTGCATAGACCGTTCAGGCAGCTGCTTGTGCAGCATCTGGACATTTTTTTTAGTAAATGTTAACACCTTCATATCACAGAAACTTTGTGTAGGAATTGCTTTCTGGCTGACACTTCATCAAAATGTCTTTATACAGACCTCAGATTTTAGGAGCAGATCCGTGCTGCTGTGCTTGTGTGTATGTGTGCCACAGCTAATTTCACAAACAGCAGGACTGCTATATCCTGCCATCCTCTATTTACATGAAAAATGACACCTCAGCTGTAACAGTCAGAGCATTCCCCCCCACCACCGTATGCAAACACATCCCCGGAGTGGCAACACGAGACTCGGAACGCATGCTGTCAAATATGCAGGAAACCCATGGCTTCATATGCATATCCCTCATTATGGGTTAACTGTAGCATTGCAATACCTGGAGATGGATGGACAGATGGAGGAAGGGGGTGGGGTGGAAGCTAGATAGGTAGGTGGTTGAATGGACAGAGCGAAAAATGCTCATTTCTGTGACAGAGAGATGTCATCATGACATACTTCTCCATAACACACCGTCGCCTAGCACTTCGTCATAATCCTGTGAGGCATGAATCTTCATTAAATGTTCCTTTTTGGTCCCGTGCATGCTTTTTTTTCCCAAATGAATCTTCTTTTCTACCAGAGGAACAGATGTGTGGAAACAGCTTGAGATTTAAATTACAAGAAAATGGGATTTACCATTCCTCTCGCATTCACACAACACCTTAATACAGAGTCCCATTAGCACCAAATGAGGATGAGTTATTCACTCTGAGAACAGTTACACCCTCCAGTCCTCAGGGTGACAAAAATGATCTCATTTGAGAAAGCTCATCTGGTTATGTGGCACAATAATGACTCTGGATGAGCTACCTTTAGAGACTCAAGTTCAAGATATATACCATTATTACTTGTTCATTACTGTGGAGGCTTCTGGCGATGACAGATGATATATTGCCTTGCTGCCACACAATCCGCCGTAGGTGTCTCTCTCCAGTTGAAATGTAAGGAGTACCTGCCAAGACCTGAGGCTCTTTAGAGTCTATATTGCAGACACATTACTCCCTGAAGCAAGCACTCTTATTGAAGAATATGTTCCCTCTTTAGACAGTAGACAAGACAAGATCAGGTCTAAGATACAAGAAATATGCATTTTGCAAACCTATTGCGTATTCCAGACAAAATTAGCACTATGAAATGGGAGAGAGCATGTGAATGGGGTGGGTGACGAGCCACCTGAGAAGATAATCGTCTATTATTCAGCAGGTGCAGATGTGAATATTCACACCACTGGACACTTTCCACTTTTCCATTCGTGCACGCGTACGCATCCCCCCAGCTAATGGAGTCTGTGGAAAGCAGACATGCGTTTCAGTCAAAAATTGAGGATATGTCACACATTAGAATTGCCATCTGGAAATTGGCTGCAACAGTGCTCTGCCCAAACCTCCAGGTGACACAAAGGATCCACTCAGCAATGCAAATTAGTGGGGAGGGAATGTGAGGGAGTGTCCAACAAGTCAGCTCGGAGGCTCAATACAAGGCCAAGAACATTTCATTCCAATGTATCAAATGTTCATTTATTTACCAGATTGGACACACTGAGGTTGCCCCTGGCTTGTTGTGCAAATTGTCACCATGGAAATTACTATATATCAAGGCTGAATTATATGCAAGCCGACTTTGAAGACGAATTGGTGCTAAAAGTGCAGAAACACAAATTCTTAACCATTATGCATCTTCTTAGAATATTTTTCACCTCCTTATCAACTTTAACTGAAGCAGCTCCGCTGAGTATCTTGTAATCTGCTAATCTCTTTCCTCAGGCCACACGCTAGGTATCTGTAGTTAGATCTCTAGTGAAGCAGCCAGATTCATCTCGGGATAAACTGGGACAACATGATGAATAGATAATAAAGGCACCCAGGGGAGAACACTATCCGGGTTAACTCCAACACATAAAGATACCATTTGTAATGATGGCTGGAATCAACGGGGAAGTGCAGTGAGCAAAGCTAACTGGGCTCCAAAGTGACCAAATCAGTCCCAACTTTGCTGATGCAGCAGATGGGGAGTACAAACCAATTGTGGCTGTGACAACAACAAGCAGGGTGATAAAGTACCAGCGAGCAGCCTATCTGGGTCTCACCTGCTCACTGCCACTCCTACAGGCCACTGAGTGCTGCACAAAAACAGTTGTACAGCTAGCACAGTTGCAGAGTAATCATGATGAGAGAAACTGTCAATAGCAATGAGAGCGATTGATTTATCTGGTCAGGTTTGACCTTGTCACTCCCTGAAAGCTCAGCCGAGACCCAGGAGTGACAGTAATGAACTCCTCCTCCAAAGCTGCATCAGATACAGAGACTGATGCCAGCTGATATGTGAGGCATCTACAGTGTGTGGCCCAGCCACCAGCCACCATGTGGCTATTCCCCCCTCTCAAGGGAATATAGCATCCAGTGAAACTCCAGGCAGCAGCCTCAACACAGATCCTCCAACTTTTCCAAGAAGTATACTGTACAATACAGAGAGTAGAGCTGAATAAATCAAAAAAATAAAATCAATCAAATTCATAGAGACACTACCAAAAAGAAGAAAAATAGCAAAAAAAACAGCATTGAAGTTTGTTCTTGACCGGGGAAATTGTAGTTTAGTTTAACAATAGTAGTTTAAGTCGAGGTTTTGGGGAGTTCTTAATTTGAATAAGAATCACCCTCATTATCCGTATGTACATCAGTGTTGGGCTCCTTAGTCATTACTTCTTTCTAAAAGGGATATTTACTTATTACTCCCTGCCAACAGTAATGTGTGACACGACTAATTATATTACCTTTTCATTACACCCCACAACAGTGATTATTTGAATCTTCTCATCAAAATTAATTTCAGCCACAAGTTTTATTAGTTATCTGGACAATTAAAATCCCCAGTTTTGGTTGTTTAACTACTGTCATCATCTGCGGGGTAAGTTTCTGCCCGTTCCATGCATCATGGCTTTTCAAAATACATCATCTTGTTTACAGTAATAAAACCACTTGATTATGGTTACAAGGGTTGGGGTTAAAAATAATTGTTTTCGCACTTTACTACTGGATGCAATTATGCAGGTTGACTCCAAATAACATCACTTTTGGTTTCTCTAGGGGACACCAACACCTGGGTCAAAGTCCAGGTTTTGGTTGACCCACCAACCGCCCCTCCCACTGACCCTACATGGACCTTTGCACTATTTATAGCATGTTTGTTGTTTGTAACCTCTAAAAATGACGCAGAAAGGTTAACATCGGAGCTAGTGGGCAGCCCAGTGCATCTCATACAGAAGCTTAAGGGTGCCTTGTGTGTATGTAACAAAAATCAAGATTGAGTCGGAAGTGAGATTGAGCTAATTTTAATTTACAAAGTGCTGAATTGACGGACACTTAAAACTAGTGATTGAGACCATAAACTCATTCGAAAAAGGAATTGCTGAGGTAATAAATCAAGTGAGAAATAGGGTAATTTTCTCATCAACTATACAGTTGGACCTCTTTTTAGAGCTAGTAAAGTCACCCCCTGCTGGTCATTGGAAAGAATGCAGTTTGAAGGTGCTTTTGTATTGGCGTTACTTTTCGGACCTGGAGGTTGTCTCTTGATTGGAGTACTAGCAAGTCCAACAGATCGTCTTATTGCAAAGAGTGTGTTTTTGTGTGAGTGGACTGGAAACTGTCAGGCAAGTGTGTTGCAAGAGTGTTGGAGAAACTCATTCAATTTCAAAGTTTATAATCTGACCGCAAGTGACAGCCCAGTTTCATCACCGATGATTTTTCTGCTCGTGTCACCAGAACTTGAAACAATAGGATCTGACAAGCTCTGTTCTAAAAATTAGGATGCTTGCCAGGCCATCACTGCCAGCAAGCCATAAATGTTTCATGTGGTGCTGATATGGTAATCATTGGATCCCTACAATGACACCTTGTGAGAGTTGGATAACGATGGCTGTCTTTCAGGCCTGTGTGACTCTGGACTCGGTCCAACAGCTGAGGCACAGCCTGAAGTGTGAATCCGCCAGTTAAAAAGGCCACGTTGCACCCAATAGGTAGATAAAAGTCTCAAAGATGAGCGGAAATAAAGGTGCAGAGGATGTCCTCCAGGCATGATGCAGACACACAGCCTCCCTAGTGCTAAGGTGCCACACAAATGCATTCCTCTGAGTTAAATATGCATTGCGTTTCATGAGGTTTTGCGAGTGGGTCCAGGTGCCTGTTGGTGGCACAGACCCAGCTGGAGGATGTGGCTGACTCTCTCCGCTGGCGCTCAGGCTGGCATACTAACAGAGCCAGGGGTGCTTTCACAGTGAGTTGAAAGAGGCTGGCGCCGGTGCCACACACCCAGGGTTCAGAAACACGAGCTCCAGCTGCATGTCCACTAGCTCGCACAGCTAAAGAAAATAGACACTGGAAATCTAAAGTGAATTTTCCATGGTTTGTGACAGGAATATTGATCTTGTGACATTCACAATCACGCACAACGCAGCCACCTTAATCACATTTCCCCGTCGATGCACGCAAGAGATTAATTGTTGGGGTGAAAAAAAGAAATTTTCCAATCACAAGGGATGAAGCAATAAAAGGCCAACATGTCTAAAAGAGCTTAATGTATTATTTCTCTGAGGCTTGTGTAAGCCTTTTATTAAAGTGAAACAATCTTGTCAGACACCTGTTGCTCTTGCAGGGGGTATTTATTGTTGGCCTATGTCAGCACACTGTAATCCCTAGCTAGAACATGGCTGTATTACCACTGTGACCTATTCTTGGTCATCATAATTTCCTAAGAGTGTGTGTGTGTCTGTTTGTGCGCGTGAGTGGGTGAGAAAGAGCAAGAGAGAGATTGGAGCGGGAGAGGTAGAGAAAGTGACATGTGCACGGGTGTGTATTTGTGTGTGTGTCCAGTGATTGCAGGCACCCTTCAGCCATTTCACTGGAGCTTTTTTTTTTTTTTTTTTCTTGACACCCAATGTCATGCAGAACAAATCGCTTATTGCTGACACCAGTGATTTCTTGTCTCCAGTGCTGAGAAGTGTGTGTGGAGGCAAAACAGTTGGGTCTTAGTGACGGGGAGTTGGACATTTCTGTGATTAAGTGGTAATAGCTGGGGACGTGACAGGGAAACAGGGGACTTCATTGGTCACAGGGCAAGAAAAACTGCACACCCTTGGGTCTATGGGACTATTTTTTTGAGAGCGCGTATAATTACTTCAGTTACTTTTGCTCCAAAACTCTTTGAAAAGTCCCAAAATTTTCAGCAAGAAAATTCACTTTTGCATCACTGCGGTTTGTGAGGTACTAAGATGTGACTGACATGTACAAAAAGCATTAGAGTTTAAAAGCAAGCAGGACTCTCATCATCCCCACCACCTTTGCCACGCCTGCCTTGAATTCCAGTGTCTGCCTATGGGCTTAACCCACTAATTGTGGCCTGAGTTCCTATGCTGTTGTTGCATGCCTGTGGTTTGGTTTAAGGCCACAGTTATATTAAGACCTGGGTATCTAAACATCTATAATGGAATCCACTATCAGCTCAGATAATCAGGGATGTGTGGCGTCTGATTTATGCGTGAGGTTGTCGACGTACAGTGGAGAGAGTGATGCACAGCTTGGCAAACAGTGCTCAGTGAGTTTGAACCAAAAACAACAGATGGATAAAAATAAACAATAATTAGAAGGTGATGTTTCTGCGGGAATATATAATAGTTATTTGGGCTCTTAGAGACAGGCATCTGGTACTGTAAGTGGCTCCTGTGTGAGATATAAATGGTGTTATGGGGACATCTACTGGGTAATGTGAGAAAAGGCAAAGAGGAGTTTTATTACAGTAGATCGGCCTATTTATTCTAAACATCTGGTAGACTTCCAGTGTTGGTTTTGTGCAATGAAATCAGTGTCCTTATTTTACCTTTAGTGCTCTCATTATATAATCTGTTAAACTCAATAAGATTTTAGTGATATTAATAAAAACTTTATTCGTATCGCACCTTTCAAAACAGAGTTACAAGGTGCTTGACAATAAAACAAGATGTAATTAAGAACACATAAATAAAACAATTAAACAATTTATAAAACAATGTTAAAGAAGGAAAAGGTCAATAAAAGGCAATATGATAAAAGGGACTTGAAGAAGAGATTTAAAAGATGACACTGAGTTTGCTTCCTGAGATCTCCAGGCAGGTTGTTCCAAAGGTTCCCTAAATAAATTCCTTTATTTCCGTTATTATATTTTCATTTACAGATCCCATGTATATATGTTTGTGTATCATTATTGAAGGTAAACTACTCCTGAGGTTGACAGAAACAGCACAAACCTATGGGTCCTTAGTTGTAGCTACAGGTCTGTTACTGTCATTCACTGTGCTTTTGTTTTTTGGTGAAATTATAATGTACATTTTACCGTTTATTGTGCCTTAGTGTGGCCTCATTTAATAAGGAGTTTACAGTGACCTCATCTGGCTGGAAGTATTCAGATCCTTCACTTTGTAGCCAAAGTCAAAGTTTTACCATAGTGCAAGGTTGTAGTTAAAATTCTCAATCCTGTACACAGGCATTGTCTCTGGCCCCTCCCCACATCCACAGTTATTCATTCTAGTATTTTTGTGGGCCATCTACAGATTAGGGCCCTGTACTCAATACCCCTTTCCCCCTAAATCTGTCACCCTTCCTATAGTGTAAAAATGCTCAATCACAGATACAAGTCCTGCCTTTTATACATTAAAATTCATGTATAACAAGCATTATGACAACTAAATGTATCCTTTATGTATATTTATAATACAAATAATATTCAGGATGTTACAGTGCATTTATGTGCTGTAGCAGGTCAAATTGGACCTGTAATCTGTAAACTAAACCATATAATGACTGTGCTGTAACTCATTAATGCTGGTGTTTATAATGACATTTCTCACCAAATGTAAGAAAACCAGCTTTTCATGGGTTAAAAATGGCTCAACGCGCCCTCTAGTGTTCTAAATCAGACCCTGAACCTGCAATGCCAATGCTGACATATTGGGGCAAATAGCTGGGACTTCTCTATGTATTCAAATAAAATAAAATAACATTGATGTCTTAAATATCAAAGCTCCCCACGCACACCCCTTCTTGCAGCCTTTGCCCACTTTGTAGCATTTTTCTAAATAATGCAGTGCTTGGAGTTACGCTCAGACCTGGGAGTCAAGCAGTAGCCAGAGACTCTAGGTCCCCCCATATATTAACATATGCCTGGTTTGCCTCTCCTGGGGTGAAGTTGCCTGAGGTTAGGATATGTTATATTGTATATCATTTTGTATACGGATGGTAGTTTCATAACAATGCATCATTTTTCTTTGTTTTTTTAATGTCATCTCAATTTGCTGATATATTGTGAAGTAGAAGTAGCAGGAACCAGGAAATGACAACACGAAAACCATAAAATTGTATTTCAGTACAGTACTTTAGTAAATGTACTTAGTAACCTTGTTAGCAGTATATAGTATTAATTGTTAAATATTTAAATCATGTATGCTATCACATGTCATTCTCTTATGATACATATTCCTATTTAGACTTTGGCTGTAATACCCATGTGTATACCCATCATTTATCCTTCTTAGTAAGTATTAGTAAGTAAGTATTCAGATTATATAAATACATTATAGCAAGAATATTGTAGAAATGCTCTGTTACAAGTTACAAGTCCTGCATTTAAAATGTTATGGAAATATAAAAGTTGTAGCATCATAATACACGTAAAGTACTAAAAGTAAAATTAGTCATTATTCAGAATGCTCCTTTTCAGAATAATGTAGATTTTCTAACTGGATTATAATTATTAATTTGTGTATCACTTTAATGTTGCAGCTGGTAAAGATAGTAAAAAGTAACTACTTTATAAACTGCTGGGTATCATTTGAATTCATCCCTGAGATCAATAAAATCTTATTTTAACCTTTAATAATACATCATATTTATGTGTTGATTATGTTCTGTGTTATTAATCGAATCTACAAAGTAACAACACTTATCAAATAAATACAATGGTGTAAAAAGAACGTATTACATTGTGATAATGAGTTTTATGAGACTACTATTAACTGTATATGACCACTTTAAAATCACTATGAGACCTGTATGATGAATTATATCGTGTATTGATTTGTTATTTTTGCGTCTCTCTTACGGTCAATACTGAACAACAACAGCGTGTCCATGTAATACATAAAATAAATAAAAAAATAATGCCGTCTTCATTGGTACCGTAATGTCAGCATCCCTGCTCCCTGACCCTAAAGATGTGAATGACATTGCACCCGACCACCCAGCACGTCACAATGCATGTAGCAGCCAATCACATTCCAGGAAGCCGGATCTGCTTCTTGACGAGCTGCTGCCTCGTCCAATCAGCGTTTTACAACAGGCACGAAGGCCCTCCTTCACTCCGCGTGTAGCCAATGAGATCCAAGCAGTAATTACTAATTCATTACATTGCAAAGGGGAGTGACGCAGTTATTGTAGATCTGTAGATACTCCATGCTTTTTTTAACATGACCTGAAATAACATTGTTTTCCCAAGCCTTGGACGTAAATATCTTCATTATAGTAAAGCAAAGAAGAGGGACTCCTGCTGGCATCTAGAGGCTGTATGTCGAATCTCTGCGCCCCTTGAATTTTGGATGCCACTCCGGTTGGAGGTTGCGGTACACCCCGAGGACTAGATGCCAGGACGACCACGAGATATGCCGCAGCCGAAATCACGAAAAATCGCCATCCTCGGGTACAGATCCGTAGGTGAGTCCCGCACAGACGACGTGCACAGTCAAAGGTGTTTGAAATGACACCTAAAGGGCCTCTGATGCGGCGCTGATGCTAGATTTCAGCGGCCTTTTTTGGGTCAATTTAAGCCCATTATGATGCGGGCGGTTTACGCCTCCTATAATAGAATTAAATTATAGGGATCTGTCACGCAAACATCTCACAGCGATCGCATGAGCGCCACCAGGTGAGCCGTGGCCTTGCGGGTTTTTATCACATGAGGCCTCCAGTAATGTGCTCTTCAACATATATTTATATATTTTGACGCTAACTGTCCTTAATGATGCGCCTCCATCAGTGACCCCAGCCCTGATTTAAAGACTGCCGTGCTTTGTGAAGGGCCTGGAGGTCCACCAGCGTTTGACGCATTATTGTGCGGTTTATTTTCCCGTATCTGAAACCAAAGAATTTGTATGCGGTGAGAGGATGTTGAGGATGGCAAGATGGCACACGCAGATAGAGAGACTGTAGGCCCAGCCAGCATACCAGCACTAACGCAAAACCATGTCATATTCCCGCACAGACTTGTATTGTGTTTATGGCTGACTACTCTATAATTAGTTTATGTAATAAGCATCTCCCATGGTATTCATTTAGGATTTGTAGTGTGTATTTTGTAGCTTTTAGTAGGTAATGTTGATTTTTATTGATACTATGATGATACTTATTTTTTCATTATGTAGTTAGCAGTCACTAATCCCTTTGTCATCTTTATGCAATTTACCCCTGAGCCACAGTCAACTGTTCATGAATATTTTGCTAATTAATTTTCACATTATTGGTGATATTCTGACATCTAAGGGCTCCCTGGTTTATAATATACTTTTATGTTTTGCAGGAAAGTCCTCCTTGACAATTCAGTTTGTGGAAGGCCAGTTTGTGGACTCCTATGACCCAACAATAGAAAACAGTAAGTGGGTTCAGTGGTTATAAGCCATTCAGATCTTGATGCAGGTCCTCTTATTATCAGTTCAGTTAGTAGATGACAACCTAAACAATAGACACACAAAATATAATAGATTTTGCTGCAATCAACAGTTCCTCTGCTCTTTTTTTCCTTTATAATGTATTTTAGAAAAGTTAATGTATTTTTTATGAAAGTAGTATAGGGGGTCTTTAGGCAAGGTCACTCACAACAAATTAAGTATTAATATGGAAATTTGGATTTACTGGTTACTTTTAGGATGAAGACTTATGTCCTGGATAATATGTCACACTTGATACAAATGACACAATGTTAAAGATTAAACCAGTGGTTTCCAATCTTTTTGGTTTTTGACATCACATTTCAGATGTCTGTGAGTTGAACAACTGCACCAAATAGTGTTTTCCCCCCTCTAAATGAAACATGCTTTAATTTAAATAAATGTTGAAATTATCCAATATCTCATCAAAATAAAAATATTAAAGATAAAGTCCAAAAACTGAAAACAGATTTGTCACAATCTCATGTCATTTCACAATGATTATATACTTTTACCTAAGTAGGATTTTTATCTGAATAAGTCAAGTATAGGTTGTATTATCCTCTGACACTGCTGGGATTCATCAGTTATTCATGTCTAAAGTTGTGTATTGCGATGTTGTAGTCGTTATCATGTGGCTTAAGTAGGGGATTGCAGTCACATGGTAACAAATAGCTAAATTAAAGATATGATATGCAACTTTTCAGCATTTAATGACTACTAGACTCAGAAAATATACATTACAGAGTCCTAGGTTGTGTCATCATATTTTTGTTTTGTTTGACAATTAATGCAACACTAAAAATATTAAATTTGCAATGATTTAAAACAGAAAAGCTGCAAATCCTCATATTCGAGGAGCTGGAACTTAAGAATGTTTTACAATTTTGAGAAGGAAAAAATGTTTTGAGCCAAAGCTTATAGCAGAATAATCGTATGGCCAAAATGCATGTTTAAGGCTTCATTTGAAAGGTAACATCGTAGGGTTCCTAAAAAATTGACCTGTTTAGCATGTGGCTAAAGTCAACTGAAATCTGTTCAAACAATCTAAAAGTTTTTGGGTCTCACCCTATCCTTACCCACCAGCAAGGAGGTGGCTTGTACGAGGTTAAAGAATTATCAATCAATGTTATGCCATTATATAGCTTGGGTTTTACATTTTCCTTGTTCAAACCTGCATTTATTTTGTTGAACTTGATGACGAATGGATGGTAAAGGAACTCTCCAAATAATCTTCCTCTAAATGTTTCATAATAAATTGTTTGTTTTCATAGAAACATTGCCTGTTACCGTTAATGTAGACATCTGAAGTGCGCATCCAGAAATCCTCCTCTATAACATGATTTCACTGATAGAGGAACACAGAATTGTTAGCCAGCAGGACGTGATGTTCCCTCTGATTCAATGTGTCCAAACACTACAGTACATCAGCTGATTTCACCAGTTTCAACACTTTCAGTCAGGAGAAAACTTTCTTTGGAGGAACTTTGGAGAAATCAGCTGGTGCAGTGTCTGGTCAGAGTTAAAACTTGTTCAGGAATAAGCTTGGAAATCACTGGCTCCGAGGGGAAACTTTGCCTCAAGGCACTTTAACAGTACATTGTGCCGACTGAGAGGACATACAGTAATTCATCAACCGCCTAAACACACACATTCCCAGACACTCCAGAGATTTGAGTCTAAACTCTACCTGTAGGCTGTTTTTCTTTTTCCCGACATGTTCGCTCACATATCGCCCTGTGTTTCTCGAGTGTGTGGTCTGTATCTATAAATAATCTCTGGATGGTTAACATAAAGTGAAGTGTCAGCGTTATCAGCGAGCTGCTGCAGGCGGTGCAATCCCTCAGTCCTGTAGATAATGTGACCCATCTCCAGGCAGATATTGACATTCCTGTACTGAATGAACTCAGTGGTACCGAAATGGATCCATACGGAGATGTGCACTCTGAAAACGTAGAGTAATGAAGATGCAGTATAGAACTGTACAGTAGAGATGGTGTTGTATCTGCTGTAATTGTCAGTCTTATTTTGAAAGGTATTTTTCTTGTTCTTAATCCATTTAAACGGTTTGATTTGTCGTTTATATAGGTTTACTTCTTATGTGTCTTTTCTTTTAATTGCAGCATTTACTAAAATGATCACAATAAATGGACAAGAGTACCATCTTCAGCTGGTAGACACAGCAGGACAGGTATGATTACTGACTTTTATTTAAATATCTGTGATTATGATGGTGTTATCTCATAGTTTGGTGTTAGCTCTGCTTCATCGATTAGTCAGTATTATTATTCATTTCTTCTACTCCAAACCCAAACATATGGAGCACAACCAATTTATCAATCAACTTTTTTTTACAGAACATATGATACAGAAACAATGCTTGGCTTGATTTAGAAATTGTCTTAACTTATTTATATATTCATTTTCATTTTTATTTATTCTTTATTTAAATTGTCAGCAATTGACAGACTCTGAACACACAGTGCTGTTTAGCTATTTCTATTATTTATTTTTTAATTTTATTTAGAGGGTCAGCAATTGGTTGATACTAAACTATTTAACAATTTTTATATATATATATATATATTATTTATTTATTATTCAAATGGTCGGCAATTGATTGATACTGAACTGAGTACATTTTTGTTTTTATTTTTTTATCCTTTTTTTTCACTGTTTTTATTTAGAAAATTCCTTGACCATTTAATCCATTGCATGTATGATGTATAATAATGTTAAATATTCTTAGTTATTTTTTTAAGAAAGCAGCCCTTTGTGTCCCTTTGCAAAGTTATATTGGTGCACAATTCATATAGAAAAGGTCTATTTTCATTCCAGCTCAAAAATTCACTACATTTGTGTTTTTCCCTTTTAAAATCTGTATCAGACTCAAAAAATAATATATCAGCCAGGCTCTAGTAACTCTGCACACTAATTTGTTCACAATTTCTATTTCTACAGGATGAGTACTCCATCTTCCCACAGACCTACTCCATAGATATCAACGGTTACATTCTGGTCTATTCAGTTACATCCAATAAAAGGTAAACTTTAACTTCTCCTTTTTAAAAGCAAATAAATCTCTATTGAATTCTGAATAATGAGTTGAAGCTGCATTAAAATGCTGAAGAAGAAACTTTGCCCCTGTTTGTTCCAGCTTTGAAGTTGTACAAGTTATCCATGAAAAACTATTGGACATGGTGGGGAAAGTTCAGTAAGTACCGCTTCTTCTTCTTCATCTTCTTTTTTTGCTTTTCAAGGCATTCCAAGATGTATGTAATATATCATGCACGAATGACAATGTGCCATTTGCTTTGCCCTCTAATACAGAGTACCAATTATGCTCGTCGGAAACAAGAACGACCTACATATGGAACGGTATGTCCTCACACGCGCTTAAATTGTACATTATGTCCTTTAACGACAGTTAAGTATACGCATGAGGAACAGCACTTGACAGTTTTAGTCATCATTTCTGTATAATTTCTGATAATTTCATTGGCAGAAATGCAAAACATCTCTGACACCCAAACAGAAATACAGAGCAGATGTTACAGTAATATGTGGTTCACAAATGACCCGAAAGAAGCCGTTTCTAAACGTCTTCTCATACGTGTCCGTGTGTGTTTGTGCAGCCGTGCAAATAAACCCTTACTCAGTGGAAGCAGGACTGAACTCTGTGGGTTGAACTCTGCAGCCTCACCTTGAAATATTTATGTGTTTTCTGCTGTGTGTGTACTTTTTTTTTCCTTTAGAGTAATCAGTTGTGAAGAAGGAAAAGCATTAGCTGAATCCTGGAACGCTGCCTTCATGGAGTCCTCAGCTAAAGAGAACCAGGTAAGAGCCGAAAGCTGCAGAGGTCATATTCAGCAGAGCTTTTTATGTTTGTTTTTGTGGTTAGCAAGGCTTCAATGTCTGTCCGTTAATAAGATACCCAATTAAAATTACCTTTTTATATATTTAATGTGTGCTATATTACTAGTTGGCATTATTTTGAGGATTAGATCGATAGATAGATAGATAGATAGATAGATAGATAGATAGATAGATAGATAGATTTATTAATCCTTTACGGGAAATTATAGTGTCACAGCAGCTTCAAGACAGACATAAGTGCAAAGTTATTTTTTTGTGTGTATTATAAAACAGCATATTATAGCAGTTGGTGTTAAAGACGTCCTGTATCTCTCTGATTTGCACATTTTATTATTTTATCAATAAGGATCTAAAGTTAGACTTCTTAAAAGGGAACCCATCTGATTTTTCAGATCAGTTGTATAATGTCTTACGTGGCTTTGAAGGGAAATTCCTGAAATAAATAATAAAATATTATACTCTGATGATAATCAGGGGTTTTTCTAGTTGTGGCTTGAAGACTACAGATTTGTACCAGAAAACTTTTGGGGCAGGGAGTTTGGAAGATGTGAGGAAGGGCAGACAGATGTATATCAAGTTGTATTAGAGGAAGTGTAGGATCCAGCACTTTTGGGGTAGATGGTAGATGGTAGAGTGTAGCCACTGAGAGGTCTTTGAGTCCGTTAGGTTTAGGCATGTGGAGTGAGGTTAGTCAAAGTTTGGTTAAGAATAAGCCAATCAAATATGTCTTTTGCAAGTTTGTGGTAATACATCTCATCCATAGTCAGTGTATGACCTACAGTAGATGCAGTTGGCTCACCTCCAGTTTGAAGAAGCAGGCAGGAGCACAGACACACGTACTGCTGTGGAAGGGTGCAGCCTAAAACCTGAAGCCTACTATGCTTCAAAGCCAACAGACTCCATTAACAAAACAGTCACTTTAGGTCACAGAACACAGGAGCTGCTGGTCCAGCGATGCCTCGATATATGGGTTTGTTTGTGTTATTTTGTGACTTTGGTGTTTGGATTTACTAGTCACACAGTAACCATTAGGTGGCTAAATTAAGTTTGGCTGCTAGAACAATACTAGGTGGTACTTTACACTGACTATTGATAGGCACCTTGTACGACCACACTGGATTATTTTTGATTACTCGTACATATAATAAAGAAAAGGTTTTGCTTCAATGGGTCACGTTTTGCAGAATACAAGATGGTATGCTTTTCTGCACAGCATATATGAGCAAGAGGGTCAAAGTTCAAGTCGCAATGTTATGAGGAAGTAGTATGTCCCATTTATATGCATAATACATGCAACAGTACGTGGTTTGTAAAGACGGCTGGAGTGCGTATTAAAGTGAAAAGAATGTATGCAATGTGGAAATAAATGAGTGTTGTGTTTGCAGCTTGTTGTACTGCCCCCAAGTGGCCAAAAATCTCCAATTTTATCCACCACAGTCTCTATCTTTCAGTCATCTCATTTTTATTAAACCCCTTGAGCAAAAAATTACCAACAAGCTTGCATCACGACCAATGGGAATCGATTCTTGATACCCTGCATCCATTTTCCATCATAGCCAGGTTTCATATTCAGGAAGCCAGTTTATCTGCTTGAAATCAAGTTAGCAAACAACAGCTTGACTGTCTTTAAATGCACTTAAATACAACACTATCTCTGTTGTGCTTAAAGTCATCAAGGCTCCACTGGATGTAGCGAATTCTGCTGGAAAATTCAAAGTGGTGTGACTGAGACATGTGACAGCGTCCTGTGTGTGTGTGTGTGTGTGTGTGTGTGTGTGTGCGCGCGCGCGCTCATGTGTGCACGCTCGTGTGTGTGTGTGTGTGTTTGTGTGCGTGTATGTGTGTGTGTTTTCTCTCTCTCAGACGGCTGTGGAGGTTTTCCGGAGGATGATCCTGGAGGCAGAGAAGATGGACGGCGGCGTGCAGCCAGGAAAAACGTCCTGCTCCATGATGTAGAGCCGCCCAATCAACACACAGGACACTGCACTGGGATATCCCGTTACTTGAAGGCTAGCTGCCAGTTCTCCTCCACCTCAGCTGACTCCACCCCTCCAGGGTCCTAAATATCCAATACTGTCTATTTATGGCTCTGATTCCACTGTTATTTATCAGTATTTCCTATTCCCTTTTGTCATCCTCGTTTTTCTTTGTGTGTTTGATAAAAAAAAGAAGAAAAAAAGAATGAGTGGCGGTTCCCTTGTCTTATATCTCCACCAAATCCACCCCTCCTCCATCTCTGTGCTCGGCACTGATGCAAAACACAGAACTTCATTTGGGTGTATCAGAAAAAATGTTTTCCTGTGCTCGGTAATAACGACTACCGTTAAGTACTAAGGCCAGAGATAGTAGTGGCATGATGCATCTTAGCTTCTCATTACGCGGCTTCCATATAGGCAATGAGTCCTTCTCTGTTTAAATAAACATGAGATAAGAGAAATGTCATGTCTGCCATGCATACGCTCTGAGAAAGGATAAGTAGACTCAGACGTTTCTTCTGATACATCGCCGGCTGTTTGGTCCCTCCAATATATACAGCTCTTTTTCTACTTCATCTCCACGCACTTCTCTGTCCCTCAGTTTGTTTTCATAGCGGTTACTGTCAGCCAAAAAAAAAAAAGAATCTGCATCCATTTTCTAATGTTGAAAATGTTGTACAAATGTTTTTGATTGTAATCATTAAAGCAAAAAGTGGTTATGTAAACCAGGCTTGGGTGTTGATTATAACTTATTATTATTACTGGGTGAGAGTTTTGTCTCCTAAACATAAGCAAACAATCATTTTTGTTTTATTTCATAGGGAGGGGGCCATACAGAAGCATGAAACTGATGTGCTGCACATTGAGTTTATAGCTCTTGAAAATCTTCAACGCTTGTTTAGCCATGTCACTTGTATAATGCAGTTAAGATATGATAAGTTAGAGCTTTCAGTGTAATAAAACCACAATATACTATAGGCACGGAAGTACATTAAAATACACAAAACACCAGAAACACACAACAATAGTTTTACTATTAGTTGAAGAGAGGTACAGCTCTGATTTGTTTTTAGCAGGCATTTAAGTTCTAAAAATATATTAAATTCTAAAAGATATAGTATTGAATGAATCTCATATTTGAAAATGATAAAGGGTTTATACAAAGGCTTGCAAGTTCTTGAATTCTTGATTTTTTACAAGGCTAGTAATGAAAAAATGCTTGGTTTTCAACCTGATCTGATCTGCCCTACAAAGCAAAAAGGCAGTAACTGCATTTTTGGTCAAAAATGAGTTATTATCATTTTCATGACTTTCAAGGCATCCTTTGTTATGTGACAAAACATCTTATCTCAAATGTGTGTCGTTTTGGAGAAAAATGGTAGTCGTTTGTACAGTAACTAAATGGCTGGATTACAGGATAACTTTAAAGTCATTTTTCTCAGTTCTGCACTCTGCGTAGTTACTGCCTTTTTGCTTTGTAGGGCAGTGATGTTTCAACAACAATCACTCATGCAAACCAAAAATATTTTAGTATAATTCAAATTAAATTATCTTTTTGTCATTTATGTTTTTTTCTTGCATTCACTTGTCATTTATAGCTAGATAAGTAAGCTTCTGTTGATCCCTTAATCTGGAAATGAGCAAGAATTAAATAATCATGATCAAAACAAACACCTACTAGAATAAACAAGTGACAGAATACATGGTTGCTGTGGGTACAAATGAATGCTTCAAACTTGAATTCTACTCTTAAAAGCTGTAGAAACCCTGAGGGTAAAATACATTATAGAGGGTGTAGGATGCAAGCGCAATGAATAATGATCCAAATGTTTGAGATTCAGTACAAAGAATCAATGGAGAACATCAAAATCTTCTATTTATTGAAATTTTGTTCCATGTCTGTTGCATAGTAATAACTAAATCCTGCTTTCCCATGTTGTCTTTTGAACAATTAGCATTCCACTAACAGATGAACTGAATGACCGAGAGGGTTCAATACTGGCTTTTCATGTTTGTTTGTTTTTTATTTTTATTTTTTTTAAATCTTCTGCTCAGTTTTGCTTTTTCCCCTCTGTTCTCCTCACTGGTTTGAAGTGTGCATGGCTCAGTTACAAAAAGGTGATGTTGCATACTTCATTGCAACACCAGATATTAAAATGTGAATGTAGTGACAGCTGGTGGGTTTTTTGCTCACTGTCAGTGAAATCTGTTCAAGCCACAACCTCAGAGTCCTGTAGAAGCAGTTTCGAGTTTTTTCTCCAAATGATGGACACCTGAGGGCTTTGTTTTAAATGTTGTTTATGAATATTAAATGTTGAGTGAGGTCAAAAGTCAGTGCAAAGCCCTGAGAACTTGTGTGATATGCTTTTCTTCATGTTCAATAAATGTCTAACAGCAGCAGCAGTGCTCTGAATGAGCTGAAGTTGTCTGACAGCTTTTTTAGGACCCTTGAGAAAAGACCATCACAATAACCCAACCTGCTGAACATGAATCCTCTAGCTCTTTGTATTTTTTTTAAGATGAAAGTACGCAGACTTTGTTTTTCACTTGATGCGGCTGTCGGAAAGTAATAAGATATAGATTTTCAGGGATAAGAACGACAAGAGGTATTTGCTCCTTTTCAAACCATTTTATTTGTCAAAGGAAAAAAATTGACTGAGCAAATTTCGTTCTTCTAAAAAGAAGCTGAATTCACACGAGTCGGAAGGAGTCATCGGGTTTAAGTGCCTTTCACAAAGACACTCCAGCGCATAGTAATTTTAAAAGGTGTTGCACATGTCTTCGGTGCAGCAGTTAATATCGATGTAGGCGTTCATCTTCAGATTTTCACAGTCTGTCAGAGCCATGCATTTCTGGTACTGACCATCTAAGAAAGTAAAATAGAAAGTATAGGTTATTATAGAGACTTGCCTTTATTGTGTGTATTTGACATGCAGCTGACTTTGTTTAATAGCCTCAAGGGGTCCTAAGCAATTATAATTTTAAAATATACATCAATTAGTCACATCAACACTGAGGCCCATAGCCGCCTTATTTTGGTACACATTTCTTTTACCTTGACAACAATTTATCGAACCACTGAGAGGTAAAAAAAAACAAAAAAAACTGAGAGGTAAAAAAAGTTATTGGGATCCATTTTCAATTTGTTTTCTTGGTGAACAGTTTGGCAGGAAAGCCTTTCTGAGTTCTTCAATTTTTTCTCCTTTGTTGCTGTAATACTCGTTTTGACAAAGCGTGCTACCATTAAACATAAGGTACATTTTGTATTGTATCGTTGGCACGTTATGTAACATTATTGTTACACCTTTTTTAACGTTTGTAGCCAAAAGAAAGACGTGATAGTAATATTACATAACTTGCCATCACACCATATGAGCCTTGTCTCTAGAGTGCATGCAGAAATTAAAACCTGAAGAAAAACATTCATGTTTTTAGTTCCATTTAGAAAATGGAGTTGTGGTGCACGGTAGCCCCTTGTGGCCGAAGTGAGTACTGCAACAACAAAGACTTCTCAGGGCTTCCGTAGGTTTATGTACTGAGTTCTTGCATTTGTTATTGATAGAACATTTTCAGTATCTTGAGAAACTCACATGGAGTTCTGAGGAACTTGGCCGCAGCGCAGGCGTCCTTCCCTGGTTTACAGGTCTCCACGCTGAGCTCACAGGCTCCTCCGGCCTGCCTGGAGACACACCGGTGGCAATCCAGGGCTTCACCTGAACACAACAAACAGCAATATTTCAGTCATTGTTTTTCTTTTACGTGGCCTGATTAAATTTGATTAAATTCTGGAATTTATCCTGGAATGATAACACAAAGGATGATTATAAAAAATATATAAATATATAAATATATATATTATATGTATATTTGTATATATATATATATATATATATATATATATATATATATACATGCAAAAATAAATAAATGAATAAGTATTCAAAAATAAAAAACAAATGACTAGAAAAGTTTAAAAAATAGAGGAATTTATTAAATTAAATGATAAACAAATAAATTTAAATTTAAACAAAACTGGCCATTAATGTAATTTTTTCAAGTAAATGATGCATTTATTTTTATTGTTATTATTTGTTAATTTAATGGCAAATTAATTTATTAACAAGTCATTTTTCTTTTATTTTCTGTTATGACAGCTTTTATTCTCCATAGAGACTGTGCTCTGACAGATAGGTTAATAACTTGCATGTCTTGGATATTTCTAAATCTGTTGTCAGTCTGAGTGTCTGACAGGTCAGTGAGTTTGTGTTCCTGTAAAGTGAAGACAAAAAAGGAATGCAGACGTCTCCGTTGCACAGCAGCAGAGGTTGTGTTTACTCAGTGGAGAATCAGTGACAGACTCACCAGCTGTAAACAGCAGCACGACGGCTAAAGCAAAGACCAACAACTTCATCGTTCTGTTCAGTTCTGCAGCCTGTGAGAGAGAGAGCACAGATTTGATTCACACTCGCAGTACTGCACGTCTTGTTGAACAGTGTTTTACCATGAGAATTTACTCTGAAGTCTTTTCTTAAAGGTGATTGTCTCACAGTTTTTAGGAACGGATTTGAAATGTATAGTTAAATGGCAAAAATTCTAAGCAAAAACACATGCATGCACCGTGAAATTTAATAGAAAATATGTAGATTAAAAAAATCAAGCTACTATTGATTTTATCTCAATTATTAAACATGTTTAAATAATTATTAGATACCTCAAACTGGTATTGTTTCCTGTGTACATACCTTGCTGATTCGTCTGTCTCGGGTTCTGCCAATGACTGAGATGTATTCATCCACATCCCCTCTTTTTATACCCGTTCATACTTTGTCCCGTCATGGTAACGTCCAATTAAGTGATGTATCTCTGTTAAGTCTATATACTTAGCACCTAGCTCACCCTGGGAACACTGTGTTCAAAGGTTATAGTTTCCCAATGCTCAGATTCCTGCATTATGCAAGAGCGAGAGCTGCCCACCCTTTGTCCACTACTGTCTATAATTGATGAAGGTTTTGCAAATATTAACGTATGCATTTGTCACAGATAAAGATTTACATTAGCTGGATGTAAGACATAAGGATATTAGTGAAAGGCACAGTATGTTTGCTTTAGGTGGATAATGTCTGACCTATATGAGCTGTAATACCTTCAGCTCGGTGTTCTGTCATTAACCTTGGCTCCAGACTTGTGAATTGACTTTATACAAAGAACTGACTTGAACTTCATATAAATCTAATGAAAGAGGATGAAAGACTGGCACTCTCATCAGCTGCAATACACTTTAAAGTAAATGCCTTTACAGAGATGCTGCACAGATAGAACAAAGAACTTACTTTCAATAAATTTGACTCAAGTCCCATTCAGAGTACATATAGAAAATGTCTCTATCAACACTTTTTATTTGGTGTAATCTTGCCAACAGTTAAAAAGAACTGTGTGAATGGCAGTTCTTGTTGAACATTCAAGTGCAATAAATCATTGCATATTGTGTGTTTTATCTCCACTGTAAATGGAGGAGGAGAAGGGGATGAAGTCACAGAGTACACTAAAACAGGTTTTGTATCCTGCTCCACCTGCCTAACCTTAAAACCTGCATGGTGGTCTTTGATGTTGCAACTGCAAGAACTTCTCACGAGTCAATGTCTAAGTAGATCCAGGAACTAGAAGCGAGAGTGAACCGAAATCTGCTTTTGATCAGGAAATCTGCTCACTGTGCCAACCTCCATATAAACTCTATCTGTAACTGTATCTGTATCAGTTCAAACAAGAAAAGCATCCGTCTCTGTGTCTGTGTTCAGGTCACCTCATATCAGGCAAATGTTTCATTTCTAACAAAATATTTATTGGCAATGCAACTGACATGCCTTCAAAGCATCAAATTGGTGATATTGGCATATAAGTTATTATTAAATCCTCCACATACTGTACCTTTTACATTCTCTCTCTGTCTTTATTATTTTACAAACTGTCAGAGGGAACTGTCAGGGAAAAAGTTTTATAAATTTAAAGAGTTTGTCTTACACAATTAATTTAAGACCATTGTTTTCTTCAATATCTTGTTCATTTTAATGCCTGGTACAACTAAAGGTACATTTGTTTGTGCAAATATGATCAGAACAACAAAAATAGCTTATAAGAGTTTAATTTAAGAGCTAATATCTAGACATTTTCCATGGTTTTCTTGATAATAACCAAAATCATTATCAAGAAAACTATGGAAAATTAAAGTCCAAACAAATGTACCTTTACTTGTACAGGGCATTAAATGAACAAGAAATTAAATTGAAGAAAACAAGGGTGGTCTAATATTTTTTTTTCATGACTGTATATTGGTCAGTTCAAAGTTTTTTTTAATGAACACATAGGCTACAAATGAATACTACAAGTTCATTTTGATATATGTGTAGGTTATGGGGGTCTGAAAAATACAAATACAGCTGCCACATCAGGCTTTTGTCTCTACTCCCACACATAACAAGTCCTCCTCCTCCTCCTCCATGCAGCAGTTTCGATCCACCACAGCCTGGCAGGTCCCACGGGCGGGTCAAAAAGTGTCAAAGCAGCACTCCCAGCAGGCCTACCTTATTATTACCTTACAGAAACATTGTATACAATAGTCCACCTTCTTTCTTCCGCCCTGTCACTCACAAACACACAGGTGCGACTCTGTGGGGGCGACTATAGAATGACTACAATCACAATCACGTTTCAAACAGAATGAGCATTTTTAACCTGTGGCTATCAATATGAAGCTGTTGCTGACAGTTTTGGGTGGAATAAATATCTGTTTCCATCCTGTTATCTGTGCTTTCCCAAATCTGGATCCAGATATATCCGGATCAGACTGGAAGATTGGGAACACATTATTGTTTCTACATTTTCCCAGTTACCCGCCCAACTTGTTTGCACTGGGTCATACATGTGCGTTCACCTCTGCTTAAACTTTTCTCCTCTGTTTGTTTTCCCACCTTGCCTCTCATTGCCTGGACACCACCCAAATATTATTCTGCAACCCAGACTTGGCTAGCCCAAACCATCCCAACCTTCCCAAAGCCCAATCATAGCAAAATCTCTCTCACCCTTTTGTTTCGCACCCCCAGAGCCAAACTCCACTATCAGCACTGGCACATGTAAGGGAAACTGTCCATGTGGCAAAATGTCTAAACCCCCCATTGTTGTGCTTTTGTTACCTCTGCCTCGCGATACCAGCGCGCTCGCTGTCAGCCATATATATCAGGGCGTCCAAATTTTTCCACTCTTAGACTGTGTGACTAGTTCCGAACAGCTAAAATGTCTCAGTACTCAGGAAAGGTGAGTACCACGACAAAGTGTGCATCACAAACAAATGTCAATCACAAAGGCAAATACAAAGTATCTGTGAGGTGAGAAAGATTTGAACTTTTTACTCTTGTGGCAAAAAAAACAGATCGTGTTCTTTGAGGGAAAATGCTTCACTGGTAGGAAGCTGGAGATCTGCAGCGACTGCGACAACTTCCAGGACCGCGGCTTCATGAACAGGGTCAACTCTGTCCGTGTGGAGAGCGGGGCCTTCGTCTGCTTTGACCACCCAGACTTCAAGGGCCAACAGTACATTCTGGAGCACGGAGAGTACCCCGAATTCCAGCGCTGGAATGCCCATAACGATCACATGGGCTCCTGCAGGCCAATCAGGATGGTAGGAGTGTGTGTGTGAGAGAGGGGAGAGACCCCTGGGACGGACAAATATTTGGTTGTTAAAAAAAAAAAAAGAACAGCCTGGCAGACTGGCATATGTGTGGCCTCATTTGCGCACATGTGTTTTTCAGCTCAACCAAAGTCAGAATTTATAACTTGAGTGTATAATGAAGCAGGAATTAGTCTGTCAGCATGTACATTAATGCAATCAGCTGAAAGGAAATCATAAATTAAGTGCACTTGAGACACACTGTAGATGTACTCTACAGCACATATTGTCCTCTGTGAACATTTAACCTTTAGAATTCTATAGGTAGAAGTGTTTGTACATGCAATACAGTACCTGTCACATAAAGGAGGAGGCCTTGTTCCTTCACTGTGAGTTGAATGACTCAGCGAGAGTGCATGTCATTATCCTCCCCAGCATGGAGAGCACTACAGGATGGAGCTGTTCGAGGGAGACAACTTTTCAGGACAGTGTGTGGAGCTGTGTGACGACTGTCCGTTCCTGCAGGCACGAGGCCTGACAAAGAGCTGCGTCAACTCCACCAAGGTTTATGGAGATGGAGCGTATGTATCAGTGCAGCACGGCCATTAGTTCAATTTAACCTGCTTCGCCCGAAAAATAATATTTTTTTATTTATAACTTTAGATCTGACTTGACAAAATTGATGCAACTCGACTTGGACTTTAACACCAATGACTCGTTACCTGACTTGGACTTGAGCCTTTTAACCTAAAAAAAAATATTTGATACCTTACCCAAAGCCCACAGATTAAAAGTATTTTTTTTTAAAGTGTGCCAAGAATTAATGAATTTCAAAATTCTGAAGAGAACAAAAATAACTGGTTCCATGTTGTTGGAAAAGGGGCACCTGCAACTTTCATAGGAATGAACTGAGCCCCGACACTGTATTCTGTAATCCAGAAATGCTGACCAATCAGAGCAGGCTGGGCTTAAAGAGACAAGCACTAAAACTGACTGTTTCAGAAGAGGGGGACACTGGTCAATTCAAACAGACAGTAAAAGATTTTTTTTTTTTTTTAACATTAAAGCATTTAGACATGTCCCCAAAATACTATGAACCTGAAAATAAGCACAACATGTCCCCTTTTAACCATTACAAGTCAAAAAGAACACTGTCAGACATATATTTAACTTTACCGTCTATACTCTGACTTATAATGCATACATTTATGCATGCAAGACTTATAATTATAAATTTTTTGTTTTTACCATACAATTATTTTAACGTTATTTTTTATATTTTCCAGCTGGGTGCTGTATGAGGAGCCCAACTACCGTGGCCGCATGTACATTGTGGAGAGAGGAAACTACTGCACCCACATGGAGTGGCAGGCCGAGAACCCCAACATCCAGTCTGTCCGCAGGGTGGCAAACTACTTCTGAAACCATCTCCCCCGGTCACAGGCAATGCCACTGCGGGGATGAGATCATCCATTGAGGAAAAAAAACACACCACACTGTCGAGTAATCACACCCTGACCCTGTGGGGCTGTAAAATAATAAAAGATGAAGAAAATGTTTGACATTGCTTGTTGTTTTATTTTTGTACTGTATTATTCAACGGAAATAAAGTAGTGATCCTACAATATCTCCAATCTTATTTCCATTTTTTTCTCTTTTCATGCTCACTCAGTGTGAAACTCTTAACTTAACCACTGCATTTCAGCGTAGAAATTGCTGCAGGCTATGATTCAGGTAATTGCTCCATCTTACGTGCCATAACAAACCTTTTCCTCATACTAATGGGCCCATTACCAAGTTACATGAGACACTCTGGAAAGCACTGAATACAGATTAACAGATAGGAAGACTGGTGTTGTATATGTTCAGGATGGAAATAAAACTGTTAAAACTAATAAAAACCAGACAAATGCTTGAATTAAAACTAAAAAACACACAAGAAAGCAGCCACCCAGCCTTTTTTAACAAATTCACTCTCTCACGAGTGAATATTTGGCACTCTGCAGTAAACAATAGAAACTACGTGTCCGCCCTGCATATACAGTGTATAAATCAGGAGTGAAAGAGAGATATTGCACAGGTTGAAGCAGAATCTGCACCTGCCCTGGGGAGCTCTGCTACCACCTAGTGTCATTTATCTATTTTACTGTGAAGTCGTGACGCTCACCTCGGGGTTTTCAAAGCAATCACAATGGGGACTTTTCAACAGCACTGACACAAACACATGAAAAATATCGAAATCATTACAGATTCTTCTTCGAGTGAAAAAGAAGAGCAAAGAACAGAAACACTCATTCTGAATAATTCATTAATCAATGTCGTCCACTCAGAGTTTATCCACCTGAATTCAGTTCGTCCAACAAGCTTTTACACAGTGTTTCATCATATAGAGTTGCACAATACAGACAAGCATTATCTACTTGCTTCTCATTGCTAACATGGATAAGATGAGCAATAGATTTACAATTTTGTAACTTTTAAGGCGTGTATATGTTTTACTCTAGTAGCCACGTGGACAGAGCTCAAAGGGGAGAAACAGGGGAAGACAAACAGCAAAGGCCCCAGGGCCGGACTACATAGTGATACACACTTTTCCCATGAGCCACTGGGATGTCCCCTAAATTTATGTATCTCAAAATGAATTTCATATCCTGTGATTTATGCGCACCTGAGGGCAATAAAAGTGAAGATGTTGTAATTAAAAATGGATGATTTAATATTCCATCGCTTTGAGCTAACCAAATCTAACCGACATCATGACAAAAACAGAGTTCTGACTCTTCAAATGTTCAAAAGTTATTTTTTCTAGTAAAGTCAAAAAAGGTTAACAACCATCCTTTTGCATTAAGAGCAATTTGATGAAGAATCCAAATTAAATGCTCAGATGTTCTCTGTCAAATCAGACATGTCAATGCATTAAATACTCAATATATGTATGTATATTTTGACCAATGCTTGATATCAATATTGCAGCGATGTAAGCATGTACTTTTGGTGCTTTCACAAAGTATTTACACAATGAGATTTTTGGTAAAAAATCATCAGTAATATCATGTGAATATAATGACTTTAATAGAACAGAACAGTCTTGTAAGTTTGGAAAATTACATCACTTTACTTTAAAACAGCCTTTAAAACCAGCGAAAGGAAACACGATATTACCATATCCAAAATCTAGGTTTCTTTCACAATACTGATACCACCATATCTTTAGTCTGGATATATTGTATCATATTATTCACAAAAATATGTATTAATGAATAATATAATGCAGTATAAGTAGTGTCAGGCTCCATCAGTTGTGTTTAACAGCCTTTTCCAGCATTATTAGCTCATAGTTTTATGTTTTTTATGCACCACTGCATCATTTCCTCCCATGCTCTCATTCTGTTACTGGTGTCACGCTGTGGCTGTGGCCTGCTGGACCTTTAACGAGCACCCATGTGCTTTCTCTTCCAACTGTCATGACAACAGAACACCTATCTTTACAAGGTTTCCCTCATGGCCTCGATCGAGTTACAGGGTCAATATAGGATGGCCTAATGAGGAAATGCTTTGTCTTGAGTTACACTCAGCGGCACTAGTTTAAGGGCGATTACCTATGGCTAACCCTATTCCTGGGCCATTTGCTGCATGAATTGTCTGGGTGTCACTAACATGTCATTAGTCTGGATGTCAAAGACAAGCAAGGGGGGGAAACTGTGGGCAAGGCTTAATGGCATTTTAACAATGTCATTGCTGATTTGGAGGATGGAGGATTTGTTATTTTAGACTATAGGGCATATCTCAATAATGGTATATATTTCAATATATAGCATATTTTCTGGTAATTCAGTAAATAGATCGTGTAAACCACATGGTAAAAGGGAAAATATTTCTGTATACTCCTGTGTGAATTCAATATTTGACAAATAAAAAGTACTGAGTATTTCTCATTCACTTAAGAGCTTCAGTGCATAAATAATCACAGTTTGAAGTAAAAGAGAGAAAAAAACAAGAAATAATTCCCACTCTACGCTGTTTACATGCATTCACACAAACACAGAGTAATCAGATTGAGAGGATAGTTTAATTCAGCTACACTACGCTGTATTCCCATAAGCAGAATTGGTGGGTGTAGACATACAGGAGTTGAATAATAAAGCTGAATGAATGAATAAAGAAGAAAACCCTGCACACTGCTGTTAGAATACAATATAACTCAAAATGTATTTAAATCGACATTTAGGTTCCAAGTGGACATTTTCATATTATTCTCCACCATTTCCTGCAGAGAGAACCCTGTCCTGAACTGTATGTATGTACTGTTGTATTCTGGGTAATGGAGTTTAAATTACCTAGTGACTGGAAGGTTGACAGTTTGTTGATGGGGTTGAACTGAATGTGAAGTATGATGGCAAAACAAAACCACAATCTTAAAATGATATTTCACATCTAACATTTTTTTGAGAAATTTAAGTTAACATCTGCTTGTTATTATTAATTTAGACAACATGATTGTGTCTCAATATATGATTTCTAGACAATACGATTCACTTGAAGGATGATGAATTGTAGTATCACCCAGCTCTGTTTTATGTTAATAAAATAAATGAATGGTATATGTGAAATAACGCCATGGTAAAGCCTTATTTGTATAGTTATGTGTGAATTAAATACGTGACAAATGAAAAGTACTGACTATTTTCTCATGTAATTAGGAACTTTAGTGAAAAATGAACAGTTTCATGTAAAATTAAAGAGAGTATTACTATATGTCAGATTTTTTAAGAAATTAAATTAGTTTGTGGTTGGTATCAGTTTATTGTGTTTCATGAAATGTCATTAAATGAATCCATCATACCATGATTTAATTGAAAACTTATAAATTATCATATTCAATTATCACCCAGCCATGTTTTACATGAAGTATTTAAGAATAAGGTGTAAATGAATGTTATACAAAGCAAACTGTGCCATCATATTTTCTTATTATATACATTTATTTCATTTAATTATTAAGCCTTGTTGTTGCTCTAATGGAGGAAGGTGTTACTTCTTAAGTGGGGTCGATTACAAAATAGAAACAATTATTCAGAGGAAAATAACTTCAACATCAACCTTTACGGGGGAAATATTTTTTAAACTGATTGTCTGTTGGCCTGGAGACTTGGTGTGTTGGCCGGCTTACCTTCCTCACTAAACCCATTTTTTTTCCTTGTTTTTTTATGCCATACCACAGATTATTTAGCAACCATCAATGTAAATACTATTAAAAAAACACCACGTTTGGAAATTAGGGAACATGATAGTCACACACTTCCTGTTTTTGGGGATAATAATTTTAGGAACAAAAAATGCTTAGCGATTCATTATGAGCCATGGTTTGGCTCTATTTTGGTTTTGCTGTGTGAGATATATTTTATATTTAACTCTGTCTGGCGGTGAAATGAGTAATTGGAACGAATACATTTAAATAGCATTTATTGTATCCTGTTACTCCAAATTAGGTCAGCTATTTTTAGCACTGCTACTTATGCATAAAAGATCATTCAGATAGAAAAATCCTGCGAATTATCATACTATTTGTGAGATATTTATCACATTGACAAGGGGTGGAAATCAAATATACTATAGGCTATTATGTAAATATTGCACGAGCTTATACATTTTTATGTGTTGAATCAATATGTACTGGCTTACTGTGTTATTATATTCTAAATAAAATTAAAATAGAGACTATGTAGTGTGGGATTTCCTTTAACATTTAATATAATGCAGCAAATTATTTCGATAACATGCTTTTTTTAAAGGAAGCACTACCCCCTACGTGCACGTGCCAGTCAAATCATAACCCATTACCTGCATTTTTAATTAAAACCCGAGGCAAAATAACAATAATAAGAACCGAAACTATAAAATACCAACTCTGACCACAGAAAGTGCAAGTGTAATATCAGCTGGAGTCGGGACAAATAGCAACGTGGAAACCTCACATATTTCACCAGCGCGTCACATTTCCCATATGCTTTCTTTTTAGTGATAAAAAATGTGATAATTCTCGCTACCAGGCTGAAATAAAGTCATTTCAGGCGTGTATCTACGGTGTCGTGTTAAGGTCACACGCTGGCTGCCTGAATTCCCCTCTTTGTGTTTACACATCCGGGTTTCCCTGTTTGCAGCCCATTCCCCATTTAGAAGCCATTTTGGACACAGATCAGTAACATGCATGTAAACCCCGACCGACCTCCCGATGCAGCGGTGCTACTATTCAACTGAATAACCTCAAAAAGAGCACCGGGCTTTCGTCTCGGATGGTTTATCGGCTTCCTATTCGGTTTTTGGATCCACTTCCGACGCGAAATGCTGCACCTATTAACGGACTAACAGTCTGACAGTCAGTTAATCGCTCCTATCTTTTTTCCCCCCTTGCAACATTGTTGCAGCGTCGCGGCTATTGACACGCGTTGTGGTGGTGGTTAAGGCTGCTGGAGGGACCGGAGGCCTGTGGTCGTTTTGATCCTGGACTGATGTTTTGGACAACCTAAGAGTTTTAATGTTCGCGACGGAAAGCGGGGAAAATCTCTGTCCTGTATTTAAAACGGAACATGTCTTTTTCATGGCTGACTTGTTCACTTCTTCTGGGAACTTTATGCGCAGGTAAGCTGCTTTTTTTTGTCGAATTTGCAACAGTTTTTTTTCCTCCTTGCGAGTCCGTGGCAGATACATTTTGTGTGTTTGAAATTTCGACCCGCGAGCGAGTTTACGCTGTTTTAAACTTTGTTGGCAGTGGATACTATCGGTCAGCTGTGGGGGATTTTATTCTCATACCCATAATCGCCTTTTCTCTTGTTGCCTACAACACACATCTATTTCACACGTTGGAATTATTTCAGGAAAATGCTGCGACTTTTTTAATTAAATAATAACACTTATTATAGTGTTTTTATGTTGGGAATTTCCCCAAAATATACATCCAAATTTAAAACTGTTGCTCGCCTTTCTTACCAGTGGCAGGAATAGAAGGCAGCAGCTGCATCAACATCCTGAAACCTTATAGGCTACATCTCAGGACTGCACTCTTGTTTGTGGTTACAGCCCCGAACAAGAGTGCTTTGAAAACACACACACTTTCTCAGAAAAGGATTTTCGTAAATCAATGCGATTTGATGAGACAGCAGCTGTTGTCTGAAGTCAGGTCTTTTTTACCCCTGAATTGAGGTTACTGTTACACATCCTGGGACTTCACTGCTACCACGTGAAATTGAGCATAAGGGCTTGTTTTTCTTTTGTTTGGCGTTTGCAACTCACATGGGAGGTTTTATTGTGTGTCCTCGAACATGTTTACCTTTGTCCCCCTTATCTAGATCTTCCCTATAGTTGTTTTGGAAACAATAGCACCCACTTTGCTCTGCTCGTCACTTTTTTTTCCACGACCTGTAATAAAATTTTTATTGAGGCACAGCTGTCTCATGTGTGCCAAATAGCGCTGTAGCTAATGCCTTTATGGTTTATAGATTAGGGCTCGGAGTGTGTATATAGTAAGCTGCTTCTCCAGAATTCATGTTGTTGTGGTGTAAGCCTCAGTAAGTGACAGAGGGAGGGGGGTTGGGGAATGATCTTGTAGTAAAAGTCCTCTTGGATCATGTGACCACAGATATCAGAAATGCCATCTCGGCTCAATGAAGCATTGAGCATCACTGCTATGTGTGTGTGAGTGTGTGTGTTTGTCTTTACTACCTTCCTTCCATCCCTAATAATAAGCATGATGTTTGGTCATTGCATGCATCCCTATAATGAAATCCATTGTATGCTGCTGGACATCTAAATGCATGTAAGTGGATGTGTGTGTGTGTGTGTGTGTGTGTGTGTAATGGGTTGGTGGGGGTAACACTGGGGGATGGGCAGCCTCCTATAGGCAGGGATTTAAAGAGACATGCACTATTTTTTCTGTGAACAAAGATTAGGCATGAATGTCCGAGCGACATTGTGAATAACATGCCTTATCTGCTTCACTATTCGTCAAAAAAACACGCCTCACATGTGTCGCCCCACGTTGTCCAACATAAAATCCACAAAGAAGGACAAAAAACCTTTTCAGTTAGGGGGATTGTGTAACATTAGGTTAGGAGACTGACAGCTATTGTTACATTTCGGCTTGGTTAGGGGGAACTATTTCCTGCTAAATGACAGTAAAAACCCTTAAAGAAGAAGGTGTTATCTGCCTTCCCAGATGTGTCACACTCCGGCAGGATACAAGAGTCCTTATCTGAAGAAGTGGCGTGCCGGTGTGTGGTGTGTTTCTATATCACAGTAGGGCATACCATTGTTTTTCTATAGCTAATTAAATTCTGTCATTTCCCTCCTTTTTACTCTCTGAAAAGATCTTTTAGTGAATGGGATTATGCTGAACTACTATTCAGCAACAATTTCGTAGCCCAGAGGAACTCCCTTTTTACTACAGAGAGCTCCCAAACTTGGCCGTGTGCCAGAGTGATGATAGAGGCTCTGCTCAGAGATGTTTCTTCGTGGCATCGAGCGAGTCCTGCGCCATATGTCTGCGCTTCCTTCCGCTGTTGAGTTTCAATTCATTACGATGTGAGCTGACTGAGGCCTTCTGTCCATCTCAGGGTACAGTCTGGGCGAAGCAGAGACCCGGGAGTGTGTGTACTACAATGATAACTGGCGTACGGAGCGGACCAACCAGAGCGGCTTCGAGCGCTGCGAGGGGGAGAAGGACAAGCGACTGCACTGTTATGCCTCCTGGCTCAACTCCTCAGGGACCATCAAGCTGGTGAAGAAAGGATGCTGGCTGGACGACTTCAACTGCTATGACAGGTCGGGTCACTGAGCGAGGCCATCGCCACCGTGCATCTACATTCATATTTTAGGTGTCTGGCTGGTGCCCAGAGAGACTGGCAGAGAGTTCAACACAAATATCTGCATCAGAAACCACACACAGTTCAGAACATTCTAGATTTCTCTGACCTGGGGCATATCCAGCCACAGCAGTTAATCGCCCCATGCTAAAAGAATTGCAAACATTTAGTGATCCTTGCCTCTCAAATGAAAGGATAAGCTGTTAAAATGTCTGTTTTTGGCCTTACTTGTGGACAAAACAAGCAGTTTAAAGGTACAGTTCACCCCCAAATCTAAAATACACATTTTACCTCTTACCTGCAGAGCTAATACACAATCTACATTGTTCTAGTGTGAGTGGCATAGTGTCTAAGATATTGGCCATCAAGATTTCTGCCTTCTCTCGTATCTAATAGAACTGTATGGCAACATTGTGTTATATGTAAGTGCCAAAAAGAAACTTAACAGCAGTGTCTCTTTTCAGAAATCATGACCTGGTTACTGACCTTGTCTTGAGCAGTTTCATGCAGGAACTATACTATAAAGTAGGGCCCCGGCAATATGGGATTTTTGAGATTTCTATACTGATTCTAGAGGGTAAGAATGTACAGACTGCAGACATGGCAGCCCACACAGATAACATTTTTTATGCTTGAATAAAAAATAGAGCTTTTCTGTGTGGATTGTGCACCCATTCTGCACCGTGACATTGCAAAGGTAGTCAGAAAGATGCTTTCATACACAGATAACTTATTAAAATAACTTCCTTATTTTACATTATTATGCTTTCTGCATATAGTGTTTTACATTCTCATTATTAGCCTGTTCACTTTTGCTTTTCAGCCATCTGTTTCATTGATAGATGAAAGAACATTTTATTTGTTCAGTGCTCTGCCGGACAAAGTACATAAAGAGGACACTATTTCTAAACCAACCTAAGATTAGATTTCTGCATTATTTGGTCTGTAAAAATGTTTTCATATTGGTGCATATCAGACAACATATAGAGATACAGATAGATCTGGATATATCTTTGTTAGGTCAATATCATTATCATGATACAACTATATTGGTCATGATCTACTAGAAATAAAATAGTCTCTACATGAAACTGCTCACAACAAGGTATGTGGATTATGTTGAACAACCAGGTAATGATTTCAGTAAGGGCCATCGTTGTTGAGTTTTTCAGATGTATTTTTTTTTAGTTTTGAGCACTACAAATCCAAGTGAGACCTAGTTCAATTACATTCAAAATAAGGCAGACATCTCTACGGTCAATGTCTCCAACAATCAGCACCTCGCACCAAAACAATGTAAACTGATAAATACCACTGCAGGTGAGAGAAAGAAAATGTGTTTTATTGATTTGAGGGTGAACTGTCCCTTTAATGATGACATCTCATGCTTTGGGAACAATTTGAAGTGCATTTTTCTATTTTAACTGACATTTTACAGAGTTAATGATGGCTCAACAGATTTATGAGAATGGGAAATCATCATTCGGGGCCCTAAAAGATCCAAACTTGACATAAATGTCGAAATGCAGGACTAAGTGGCCCATTTGCATCTTGATTTTATTTACTTATTAGCATTGCTTTATCACCAATATAAATCTCAGCACACATTAGATACACTTAGCTGCCAGTTCTTTATACAGATAGGTGTTTCTGTTCTTTTCAACAATAAACAACAGACACATCTGTCAGTCAATTCAAATCAAAAGCATTGCAAACTACAGCCACTAAACTGAACTATGAGATGCATAAACACGCCTAAAACAGTTTTAAACAAAACATGAACATTATGACCCTCATGAAGGTAGATTTATCAGACTGCATTATTACTTTAGCTTTAGGTAGCTGACTATAAATCTCTGCACATATTTACAAAAGTTGGCAACCAAACACCTCTAAACACCTCTATGGATAGACGCACATCACTGCACATGAAGGTTATATTAGGATAGTATAGAGCTGGAATTGATTTAATTATCAATTTATTTGAATTATTAATGAATCTGTCCGTTTTCTCAATTAATTGTCATCTATAAAATGTCAGAAATTTGTAAAAAAAAAAAAAAAATGTCCATTTCAATTTCCCAGAGCCCAAAAATAATATTCCAATAGCTTTTCTTTTCTTCTAACCAACAGTCCAACCTCCACAGAAATTCAATTTGTTATGTATATGCTAGGGAAAAGCAGAAGATGTTTGACACATTAAAGAAGCTGATATTGGCAAATAAAATTCTGGAAAATGCCTAATTAAAAAAATATGGTTAGGAATATGCTTAAATTTGAATGTACTTTCATTAAAAAAAGCTTAACTTCTAACTTTAATTCGATTGACACAACCTAGCATTAACCAAAAACCTTTAATATTTCAAATGAAACACTCCATTGTCATATATGTTTATCTCCTGTTGTATGTAATATGAACAGTAATGATAATATACATTAATTGCTGTGGGTATAAAGCTATTCTATAAACAATTACATTCATAGTAATTTAGATTATGATGATTATTATTATTATGATTAAGGCTCTGAGAATCTAGAAGTTTTTACTTGAGGTACCTTAAATGTGCTTGAATGTTACTCTTAAAAACCTGTACAGACCCTGTATATAAAACCAGAAGTAAACTAGGAGGCACATAGCCTACTGCACCCACACACACAAGTATTTATACACACACAGAACACACAGCTCAGCATATCGAATGTAAAATATTAAGTGTATTTCACGATACAAATTGTAAGGCCAGCCAAACAGGTCGAGGTAGACTGAAGTGATATGAAAATTAAATTCCCAATCTTGATATAGAACCAGACTCTATTAGATGGAGGAAGTGATTTCCACAAGTAGGAATTAATGTTCGGCAAATGCTCCGGTCTGCAACCAGCAGAGCTCACATTCATTCTTTCTGGGAGTAACCTGATAGTCTGCATCTGCATCGATGGTGCAGAGTACAGCTCAGTGTCCACAGCCCGATGACGGCAGATAGATATGGTGGCAACGGGCCACTCAGGATTTTGTAAGTCAGGAGGAGAATTTTAAACTAGCTTTATCAGCAGCCAATGCAGAGCTGTGCGGCACGATCAAACTTTTTACTCTTTAATATTCAAGCCGCAGCATTGGGAACATGCTGGAGACCTCTGGTGGCTCATGAAGGCAAGCTGGAGAAAACAGAACTATAATAATCTGCCCCAGATGACACATCCCAGTGTGTGTGTTTAAAGAATTAATTAACCATTAGCAGCCAATAAAAAAGGGTCTATGGGTTTATTTCTGATTATTAAAGGTTGGTTTTAAGATTAACCTGCAGTTTTTTGAGAAAATATACTATTATGAGTGATAGTGGCATATTAATGTTGATGTGCATGGACTACATTACACCAAGAGCACATATTTACATAACACTCACACTCACAGTTCACAAAAGTGCCAAAGCATGACTTCTTCATCACATCCAGACGTAAAAACAAAGCACCATGGAGCCCTACTGTAAATTTACCTCTAAAGTTCTGGCTGTAAACTCCATGAGGCCAGTTTCAGTTTGATGATGATATACCAAGTAAAACTGGAGACAAGCTCAAATATATTTTGTATAAAAATACAGGACTTGATGTAAGCCTCTTATGTTATATTTGCAACCTTTTTTCACATTTGCAACATTTAAAATTCTTCATTGAGCATGATAGTGTTTTGGAAGTTTAAAAAAATGATTCAAGATCACATTTATGTTTGTTTTTCTTTGTTTCTTTTTGGTTCAAAATGTTGATCCAGTAAGTCGAGATGAAATAATTATTATCACATAGGTGAGGTTGTGCGGAAAAAAATATACCAACATGACATTTAAACATTTTTTATAGTGGTGTATACAGGAAGGATGAAAAGGATTAAGAAATGGACAAAATAGCCCAAGACTCCATAGAGTTAACTTAACTTTGCTGGAATGTGATGGGTAGAAATTGTAGGTTTAACCACATTTTTTTTTTTGAAAGTTTCAAAGGAAAGGGCTTCAGGCTTCAGTAAATAAATATGAAGGGAATATAGTGAGACCAGAAAAAGTTTCATTCTGATGATCAGTTTGGAGATAATATTATTCACAGTCAGTACAGCACAGAACCACACATATATACACATAACAACATTGAATATAGACCTATATTGGCCTATCATAGGCATACGGCATCTGTGTATGTGCTGTTACAAAAACCTTTTACACAATATATGATGCAGAAAATGTTGCTTGGTGTGATGTAGAAATGGTGCTAGCTATTCCTTTTTTTAAATCGTCAGCAATTGACTGAAATGGAACAGTAACGATGTTAATTTAGCCCTTTGTTTTTATTCCTATTCATTCTTTATTTTCCCAGTTATCATTTATAGAATTTGGCTGACAGTGAAATACACTGTTTTTCACATTTGATGTGACGATAAAGGCTTTGAGAGTCTGTCAATTTTTGGTTTAGGTACCTTGGACGTGTTTGAAATGTGTTATTAAGCTGTACAAACCCGGTGTTATGATAGTGGCATGATAATGTTGATCAGCACAAACTGCATTAAGCCAAAAGCATATTTCCAAAAGCTTTGCTGGAATGTGATGTGCACAAATGATGGGTTTAGACACAGGTACAATTTTGTTGACAGTTTCAGGGGAAATAGATTTGGCCTGAAAGACTGTTGGCTGTAATTATAACCATAAAGGTATAATTCTGATCAGCTCTATCTAAATAAAGAGAGTGGTGGGCAGGTGTGTGAGCAAGGTGAGAGGCAATGTTACAAAGATTAATTATATAATTTGAGAGCAGTTATGCAGTCTTGAAATTGAACATTTTTCTAAGTGCTAATACATGTTACTAACCACATGATATACATATTGAACTGTTTACATTTTTACAACCTCTCCTGTGCAAACAGCTTGCAGTTCAGTCCAAGTTTCGCTGTTTTTTCGTCACGTGACTGTTGGTCTCGGATGAATCATTCATGTTTTCTCAGTTGTGCTGAGGAGTGCAGAATTTTATATTTTGAACAGGATCTGGTTAGAGCAAAATGTTTATTTTTGGCTTGTGAGACCTGTAGAATAAAGTGATTCACAGAAAATGTCACTATTTTAAGCTTAGATTTGGTTATTTTTATTGGCTGAAGTGTTGGCTGTCTGAGATTTAAAAATCTAATGGTAACTTCTGTCTTCACAGTTTCTGGCTGCTATAAATAGTTTAATTTTGATTAAGTTTGATGTTTTTGATTGTTTTTAGTTTAAATTAACGAAATGAGCTGTATAGTATAGTCTAAATCCCAAAGGCTACACTAGTTTTACTATCATGATGTTTTGACCGTATTGTTTTTTTATTAAAACTGTTTGTTTCAACATTTGGTTATCGTAGCAATAACGTAGGTGTGACCTCTACTTTTTTTTTAGGCAAGAGTGTGTCTCCATGGAGGAAAACCCTCAGGTCTTCTTCTGCTGCTGTGAGGGCAACTACTGCAATGAACGATTCACCCACCTTCCTGACATGATTGGCAGTGGCAACCGAGGTGAGCAGCAAATACATCCCACATATAGCACAAGCAAAAAATAGGTCTTTGCTTTTCCCCTCCGATTAGTGGGTGTGAAGCTAAGCCTTGCATCCAGTAGTGGAAAACGTCATGTATATCACACACTGGTGCATGTTACAGACTTTTTTTTGACAGATTTTTTTTCCTTTTTAAATGTTGCTAAATAATTCCTTATAAGGTGGATGAGAGCAACTGTATTTTCCTTTCAAATGCCATATCAACATATGACACTCAAAACTATAATAACCTTTTATTTGCAATGTCATATACAGATTTTCAGCTGACGATAAAGACACCAACACAAGCCCCATTGTTGCATTTCTACAGTCACTGTGTCGTGACTCAGTCTGTGATGATCAAGGCTGGGCAATCTAGATAAAATGTTACCTGTCTCTTTTGAAATCAGCACTCGCGGAGTGCGAGGGACGCTCGTGATGTTGCTTTTATAACCTAAGTGTCATAAAGCTGACATGCTGTAATTATTCCGTATCTCCTTGACAGTGAAAATCCGGCCTCCGCCACGAGTGCCGTCTCTGCTCAACGTGCTGGTGTACTCCCTGCTGCCTCTCTGTGTGCTGTCCTTGGGCCTCGTTCTGGCCTTGTGGATGTACCGCCACCGCAAACCCCCCTACGGACATGTGGACCTGAGCGAGGTGAGAGAGGCCGTACCCCGGTCTGACGCTGCGGTGGTAATCTGTGACATCTGCTGTGTCAGGAGATCAGTCTTTACTTGCATGTTTGTTTTTGTACTGCTCATGGTTGCTGCCGCCGCTGATCTTAATGATGCCATTCTTCAGTTATATCAGGGTTCCCACATGTTGTGGAAAACGGATGACACATTTTCCAGTCATGGAAAACTTAGGAATAGAAGAGGAAAAGTCAAATGTCACTGAAAAGAATTCATAGATAAGTTATACCATAGACTGCATATCTCTTAACCCATTGAGGCCTAAAACGCCTGTAAAACGATTTTAAAATAAGCCCCTAAAACCTGAAGTTTTCCTGGAAATTCAACAGAAGTGTCAACGCTTCTACTAAATAATAGATTTTTCAGCCTCTGTAGCAGATAGAAATGAAATTCAACAAGTATATGAGAGCTTATACAAATACTACAAAACGACGTATCCGCTTTCCAGGCTTCAATGGGTTAAATCAGACAACAGAGAGGGACATATTTGTGTATGACATGATCCCTGTCTGTCTTACCAGCGAGGTCATCACTGAAACTGTCCTGGAATATTATCTCTAGAAAGTCAAATAAAACTTTATTATACCCAAGGGGGCAATTTGTTTTGCAGCCAGCAGTACACAAATCACAAACAAGACTAATAAAAACAATAACTAAAAACGTAAAATTCAACATCTACCAGTCTTTTTGTGCATTATTAAGAAGGTAAATGGCGGCCGGAATAAAAGGGTTCCTACGCCCGTTTGTCCTTGCCAACATGTTTATGTTCGATCTGGTAGAAAAACAAGACTGGTTTAACTGGTTTGCCTTTTCAGGATCCTGGACCAGCTCCTCCATCGCCCTTGGTGGGTCTGAAACCACTGCAGCTGCTGGAAATCAAAGCTAGGGGGCGCTTCGGTTGTGTTTGGAAGGCCCAGTTAATGAGCGAATATGTTGCTGTCAAGGTCTTCCCTGTTCAGGTACGTCAACCATCTCAATTTATTCAGGCATTTTTGTAAGTGTTTATCTTTTTTAGAGCTGCATTGTAGTGATTTTTGAGTCACAGACAAGCTTTAGACATTTTTAAAAATATGTGTGTGTTGATCTTTAAAGTCCTCAAAGACTCCCCACCACCTGGATAAATAAATATATTATCTGTTGCAAAATATATGCGATTTCTTTTAAACCTGTGAATGGAGTGCCCATGTTGGAATTGTACTGGCTTATCCACTTAACCACAAATGCAAAATATTTTGTATGAATGTTTTTCCAGTCAAAGAGATTATTTTTCTGTGTAGTTTGTCTCTGATTTTCATTAAACTTGGTGGAAGGGTGGAGCATGAGTCAAGGAAGAACCCATTCAATTTTTGTAGCGGATCTGAACCACAGGGCAGATACACAAATTAATTTTCTTTTTTGTTAACATTGCTGAGAAAGTGCATTTGTGCTGCATTCATGTTAAATGACTTTTGATCATATTTCATGGCTCAACTGGTCTGTTGCTTTGCTCTTTGTTGTCTTGCAAATACTGGAAAAAGGCTATCGACATGTTGTCTAAATGTGATAGGGAATATGTGTTGACTTCATGTGGTGTCAGAATAACCAGAAACATGGTTTCTGATCTTATTTCATGGCTCACCTGATCCTTTCCCTTTGATCTTTGTTGTCATGCAAGCACTGGTAATAGCCGTCAACATGTTGTTTGAACACTCTGAGTACGGAAATACAAATACGACACTAGAAAAATAAAAATATGTCTTCCAAACTGGGGAAATGGGAGCACATGAATGCACGTCGGGCTTGGCAGAGGTCTGCACTCTCAAAGTGCTATTCTAAACAAATTGAGAATAATGTATGTAATTTCTGGCTACAGGTTAAAAAAAAACTTTTTTTCTCATGCAGTGAATAGTTTTTTAAAACAATTCAGATGGTTAAAAGAGTATTTAAGGGTGCTTGAATTGCCCTCATAAAACCAGTTCAGTATCAATAAATTAACTCATGGGGTTTTAAAGATTATTGAGCATATAGTTCTTGGAAAATTGCATGCTTAGTGCTGTGACTTAAACGTTCTGCCAATACACGAGAGGCACAAACTGAGGCTTTGTAACGTATAAAGAGACCACATTATTTGCAAAATTGTGCATATAAATCATAAAGATCTAAACACTTTCTGCCCTGTGTTTATGTTCCTACAGGACAAGCAGTCATGGCAAAACGAGCGGGACATATTCGTGACTCCTGGGATGCGACATGAAAACCTCTTGCGTTACATCGCTGCAGAGAAGCACGGCAGCAACCTGGAGACGGAGCTGTGGCTTATCACAGAGTTTCATGAGAGGGTGAGTCTTCCCATATATACCCACATATAGCACATTCTTGGACAGGTATAGGGCTTCTGTGTTTACTAGAGCTGCTGGACTTTTTCCAATATTGGCAGAGGCTTTTTTTTATTATTATTTACCTCAACCAAAGAGCATCACAGCTTTTTATTAAAGTGGATTTTATTACTTATGGCAGCTCTGCAGTATACCTTAAAGTGAAGCTACTTGGATTTATAGAGGATAGTTCTTAAAGCATGTAGTGTAAAAATAATACAGGCAATTAGGTGGAATAATACTTGTATCTAAAATGACAGTAATAACGTGTGTGTGTCTGAAATAATACCGTATGATTATACACCTCGAGGCTGCCAGGATATCCTGTTCATTGGTCCTCACAACAAAGGTATTAATACATCAAAAGAGGATTAAACAGTAATTACCATACCCACAAATGTAGCATTACATTTGTGTAATGACTTTCAAGGCTTGTCCTCGCAGCACCTTCTATCCATGGCAGTGGCACAAGCATATTTAGTTCCAGTAATTGTCTCCGTGCCATCTGTGTGTGTGTCATCTGTTCGGTTTAATGTTTCCATTTTTGTCAGTATTTTTAATGATATTTTAAGCTATATTGTGTAAATTGGGACGCCTCTGGTAATTCTTCCAGACTACACTATTCGACTGGCAAATGAAGTGAAACACAGGAGCAAAAACAATCTATTCCAGGTTTACGGTCGGCTAACTCAAACAGAATCAGTAGATTTTCTGAGAGGTTGATTAAAATGAGATTCTTGTGCTGTTATTAGTGCTTGTTCCTGAGTCTTGTGTGTGTGTGTGTTTGTGTGCAGGGCTCATTGACAGACCACCTGAAGGGCAACACTGTGACCTGGAGTGACCTGTGTCACATAGCAGAGACCATGTCCCGCGGCTTGGCTTACCTCCATGAGGACATTCCCAGCTACAAGGGAGAGGGGCCCAAACCCACCATTGCACACAGGTAGAGAAAACACAAACCGTTCTCGGCATTCCTGGTCCACATAACCCTGAAAAACTGACTGCAGTTAATTTTAGATGAAACCTTTTAATTGGTGCTGCCCTCTTCTGGTTGTGCTCGATTCAGTCATTTTGCCTTGGAAGCCCATGAATTAATGTGTGTGACTAAATATCTCTATAATTACAGCATTATAATGAGTTTCTCCTGAAATTAATTTCCCAGGGACTTCAAGAGCAAGAATGTGATGCTGCGAGATGATCTGACTGCAGTTATTGGAGACTTTGGTCTCGCTGTACGATTTGAACCAGGAAAACCTCCAGGAGACACTCACGGCCAGGTATGAAATAACTTCACTGCTGGTTTTTATTTCCACATAGGCACATGATTTCTCAGAAATGTTTGTACACAGGGTTTATACAAAGTTGAAGTTAAGCTTAAATGTTTTCAAGGTTGGGAATATGCTTCAATTCGAATGTATTCCTTGAAAAATGCTTTATTTTCAACATGATACAACACTCATGATACAACACTAATTCCAAAAAATCTGGGATTACGTCTAAAATGTTTATTTAAAAAAAAAAAAGCGTAACTTTGTTTCATATTCACACTTAATTGCACTGGTATGTTAGTTATTTATTAATTTGTTTTTCATTTTGACATGAAATAATGTTGAGTGTCAAAAGTTGACAAATTCCAGGGTTCCTATAGGTGCTGGAAATCTTTGAAAAGACTTGAATTTGAATGTGCTGCTTGAAAAGTGCTTGTATTTCAAATTAAGTGCTTTAAATTGCTTTAAATTCAGGTTATATATGATGCCAGGGCTGCCTACAAAGAAACTTTGTTGTGTTGTTCTTTAGTTTAATTAGATCGTGGTAATGCTTCATCATGAAAATAATTCAGAAGTGTTGAATGACTTGATAAGTTTGTAGATTGCATCTTTTAGTGGAGCCACTTCACCCTGCAGCGAGCAGGATGTTGCTTGATACTTCAGTGTTGTTTTGCATTGCTTTAACTGGCTCAATGTTGAGTGCATAACGTGTCCTTGTGGCCAGTGAAAAGAATGTTTAAAAAAAAAAAAAAAAAAAAAAAATGTTAACAGCCAGCATGACGTTGTTCCTGCGCTTACTCATATCTAGTTGAATCCATTGTCCTTCCAGGTGGGTACGAGGCGTTACATGGCTCCAGAGGTGCTGGAGGGAGCCATCAACTTCCAGCGAGACTCCTTCCTGAGGATAGACATGTATGCTATGGGCTTGGTGCTGTGGGAGCTGGTGTCCCGCTGCACAGAGACAGACGGTGAGTCAAACAGTGCAGGAATGCTGCTTCGTCCACAGGTGAAAGGTCATTGTGCTTCAGGCTGACCTAATAAACAAAGGATTAGTTTTTGCTTTGCTTGGGAAAGCTATCTGATTTAGGTGGAAGGTAAATAGAAGAATTCAAATAGAGGGCAAAATCCAAATGCAGCACTTTTGACTTGACTTGATCTCTTTAGTAATGCTTTCCGTCCTGTGCCCTTGCTGCCCCTCTTCAGGTACAGTTGGCGAGTACATGCTGCCGTTTGAGGACGAAATAGGCCAGCATCCCACCCTGGAGGATCTGCAGGATGTGGTCGTGCACAAGAAGATGCGTCCAGTCATCAAGGACTGCTGGCTCAAACATCCTGTGAGTAACTGTGGAAGAATTACTCTCGTAGTTTCAACAGCAATACCAGGATGTCATTCATCCTCTTTTCCAGTAAATACAGCTTGACCATCTGAGGCTATAGTTCAGCTTTGGTGGTATCTATTTTTCAATACTGTCATGTCTTCCTTACTTTTCACCTGTTGTATGATTGTATTTGTGTGCATCAGCGCTGTAGCACCTATTTTGCTTTTTAAACAGAAAATATCAACCGTACACCTTCTGAAGACTAGCTTAATTGTGTAGTTAACTCATTAAAATAAACTAAATCTAAGAAAATATGAAATAAAACTCAACAAACCCCTCTTGGTAAGTCTGTCCCACTGTTCTTACAACAGTCAACTCTGGTTTAGTTTCAAATTAACCCTTAATGTTGCCTCTAAACACAGTGTTTTTTCCCTGCTTTCTCTCTGCTGTACTTTGTCCATGTTCATCGACTCCTCTTTATCATCAGGACTAAACCAAAAATACTGCCAAACAGGGAAAGCTGCATTTTAGTTTCTTTATAGTCCTGTAAGTCTCTGCTCCACCATTAGACTGACCTCTGGTGGCTGATGCTGTGCACTACACCAATAAATACAGTAACTCTGTACCAGATAAATACTTAGAAAGAAAGAGCAGCAACTGGGGCCCAAATATAGTTTATCTGAATCAGTTTTTTTTTGTGTCTGAACTTTGTCAGTTGTATCTACCTGTAGGGTAAAGATGAAGTGGGAGATTTCTCTCCTAAGAAATGTATTACTGGGTTCAAAAACATATGCGCAAAAGCTAGTGGCTTTTTGATAAAGTAAGAAAATACAACTGCAGGCTTGCTCTCCTATAACTTTTGTTTTGTGGCTACAGGGTCTGAGCCAGATGTCCGAGACCATCGAAGAATGCTGGGACCACGACGCAGAGGCGCGATTGTCCGCCGGCTGCGTCGAGGAACGCATCGGCCAGATCGCCAGAACGATCAGCAGCACTACCTCAGACAGCCCCGTCTGCATTGTGACGTCTCTCACCAACGAGGACCTACCTCCCAAAGAGTCCAGCACCTGAACGGGTGACACCATCCTTCACCTGAGCTCCTGACTTTTTATTTCTCAAATCCAAACTCAGCGGATCTCCGTGAATATTTAAAAACATAAGAAACAACTAGCAACTTGAATGCAGCTGCTATTTTATCCCAATACTGGTATTATTTTTGTTTTTTGTTTTTAATGTTTTTGGTGTTTAAAGTCAGATTTTACTAACACATCCATCTGCTGTAGTTTTGAAGTAGTAATAAGTTATGCGATGGGCACATCTGATAACACCCATGTGTCAAATCTTAAATGTCATCATTACCTCATGTATTTCTTTTGTGTTAGTGAATTTTTATTACCTCATAAGTTGTTATCTTTGTTGATTTTTTCCTGTCTTGGTCATGATCGTCTGCGGCCAAATGATACGAACTTTTGCTCCAAACCTCGGACGCCGTGCTGCACACCTCGGAGGAACCGTTTTGAGACTGTTAGACAAAATATATTCATCTTCCTCAGGGGTCGAAGCTTCTCGATTTTTTTTAAACTCGAGTGTGCTCCCTTATTTTAAACCTGTGAATGCCTCAGAATGAAAGAAAAAGATCAACAACAAAAAAATTGGAGCACAGCTGTTTTATCGCAAGGAAGGAGCTGAAACGGGAGCTGAGCAGTTGTATTGGACATTTTGGACTATTTGAAGATTCGGGACAAGCGTCTTGTCCCCGGGGAACTACCTCTCAGGTATCCAGTAGGCTTCTTTGGAACATTTTCTCTAAGTTGAGAGCCAAGCTATCCAGCTAGCTATCATGGACATATTCCTGGATTTTATTTTGTTTTTTAATTGTAGAAATTCAGAGTTACTCCTTTGCCAGTGCCAGGGGCATTGACGGATGCTGTCTGGAGTTGCAATGTTACACATTCTTGATTTTAACTGTCTGTGTGAGCGTGAGTGTGCGTGTGATTGTGTGAGAATTTGAAGACTAAATGATGTGAAATGAATAGAGCGTGTTTTTAAAGTAAGAACCATGGACAGATAGGTGGGGTTTATCCTTGCGAGGGCCATACTTGAGTAAGCAACATGTCTGTTTTTTTTAATTTTCATGGGTGTTTGTTCAATAGACTCAGTCGGACACCAGTCCCCAGATACCTCAGTCACTGTACATCATGCAAGGAGAGCTCAAATGGTTGCCTTTGTCTCAAATGCAATGCCATAGTTGTACCATACCATGAATACCATACATTGAATGTCCGTTATGCTGCTGTGACTATTCCAGGATACTCAAGGATTTGTAGATGTACATGTATTCTTTGTTAATATAACGCTAATGATATTATGTGAGGCTAATATTCTGTTTTTGTGTTGTTTTTTTTGACTGGGTAAGCCTTCAGCTGCTTACTCCTCCAGACTGACCTCAGATATTCTGACAAGTACCTCAGGCTTTTTCTACATGTATATCAAGTTGTGTTTATGTATTTTATTGTGTTTTAGTAGTTGAGATATTTTATTGCCGGTTTGGCCTCTTTGTCTGTGGAGATTTTTTTTAAAATAGAGCCTGACGAGTTGTCACGGTGTTAATGCTGTACAAACCTAAAAAGAAGAGAGGCAGATGCTTGTAAATAGACCTGTACACACAGTTGCCGAACACTGATCTGTTTTTAAAAAAAAATACAAAATCAGGGCATTATTGTTCTCATTTCACAGAAACTGAAAGGGATATCTCAGTTCCACCTCTACATATTTAAAAGTCATTTTGACAACTAGCCCTGTGATTTAATTTTATATATACATATATATATACAGTATATATATAATTTTCTTCAAGAATGGTGGTTGTTTTACTGATTTCTATGAATAATGGTATCAGTTCCTCTGAATCAGAAGCTGTGTAGGTAGCACTTACATTAGAAAGCTTAGTGTGTATATCATCAAAAACCAGACAAAAAAAATCAACAAAAAAAAATCCCTTATAGTTTGGTGCTGGCGGCTTCTGTGATTGGCCACTTGCTGGAAATGCCAGTTTGAACAGTATTACCTCAATATTAACCCGCTGATGTGATGTTCAGACCTGTTCTGTGATCGTTTAACCACGTTGGACAACACACAGGCTCATCTGTTGTGCTTTGATTAGTGATGTGGAAAGATGGTGATTTTAACAGTGGTCTGTGATGCTTGCTCCTGTGCAGTTTTGGTAAAGAACGTGTGGGGAGAAAAAAAAAAACATCAATCCATACAGAATAATGGTTGTTAGTGTTTGGAAATCATCAATGTGTCTGTAACTACATGATTGATTGATAATGCAGCCCCATTGCGATTCATGTGAACAGTGGCATGTGCGTGGTCCAAGAGTCCAGCAATATTTATTATACAGCAATAGTCACTTGAGTATCATAGTTTTAAGTAGTTCAACTCAGCTGTGACTTAGCAGTTTTCTTCTGCGGATCAATAGAGTACATCTCATCACACCTGGATCATGTTCTGATAAAGACAAAAACCTGATAGAAGAAGAAAAAAAAGCTGTTGGTTGAATTTTTATGTGCGAGCTGAACGTGACCCAGGTGCTTTCACGTATTGTGCCAGAAAAACAACGATCACGAAGGAAAACAAAAAAAAAATCTGCCGTGATCGCTTGTTACCTCCCAAATGCTGTCTTACACCCAGCTCTTCTGAACAGAAAACCACTTACCTCATGCAGTACCTCGTTAGTAACACTAACATTGAGTCAGTCTCATCTTCAAAAAAAAAAAAAAAAAAATCAAGTATTGTGTATATATTTACTTGACAAATGTAAAGGGTTTCTTCCTTTTCATGTGTGAATCCTGTGAAAGCAAAATCCTTTTTTTGATTTACAGTCGACATATTGTTCATTTCTCATTGTGTGAATGGATGTTTGACTGAACTGTGTGACCTTCCCTGTTTATGTGAACTGTGTGTGTGTGTGTGTGTGTGTGTGTGTGTGAGCGTGTGGTGTATGTTGGTTGGTTTCACTCAAACAGTATGAATGGTAACTTTATCTGTGAGTTGAAATGCTTAGAAATATAAACTAGATGAGAATACATCCATCTTTTTGTATATTGAAATAAAGACAAACACTGATTAACCATGTATATGGCTTCTTGCTTTTTTTTCACAGTTCACTGTTTCCATGTTCACTTTCATGAAGCTCAACATACTATAAATTATAATATAAATATCAGAATAATGTAATTTTTGTTCCAGATATATACCCAACATCCCCAAACAATGCTTTGTCAGGGTGATACATGTGTACACTAGATGGCAGCAGTGGTGCCATTGCTTTGGTTTAGTTTATTATTTTATTAGCCTGGAACAATACCCATTGACCACTGTAAATTAACCAAATGAGTCTATAATTATTAATTTTCCTGCATGGACATAAAAAAGACCCTAACATATATCCTTCTTGGTGGAAAAGGCATCTAGGGCTCTATTTAAAAAGTGTGTTTGATGCAAATTATGCCACATAAAATGTTCAATTATTAATTTAATCATATTCACCTTTCATGGTGATCTGATCTATTCTCATTCCCATAAGGGATATTATTTTCTCAGTAATGAGTGTGATATAGGGTCTAGAATCGACTTACGCCTGTCATCCCCAAAACATGATAAGTTATTTATTTACATATTGAAGAACAGTAACAGAACAAGTGTAGCTCATAAATACATGGTGTGTCCAGTTAAAATATACAGAAATCCTATGATTAATGAGTCAAATGTGATAAAGTATGTGTATTAAAGTTTAATAAAGCAATGAAATTGACGATTGACTAAATTCCAGCATTGGAGGCTTGTTTTTAACCAATCTAACAAAGATAAGAAAGGGTCTATTTAAGTTAAGAAATAGGGATTCCTTATCATATCTCATTTTATTCAGCCATTGAAACAAAAAATAATCCAAGTGGAAAAAAACATCATGATTTAGCAAATTGGGCAACACTGTATTACAACACAAACATAAGGTGTGGCACATTTTCACACAAATGGTACAAATGTGACGTGCTGATTCATTTACCTGTAAGACGATACTATTTTGCAAATATAATGTTAATGCAAAACAGGATTTTTACAGGAGTCTACTGTTTTTTAAGCTTATTCAAGGGTAATCGAACAATCCAACTTCAGTTAACATGGCATTCGATAACAGGTCTCCTAAATGTAACGTGTTTTACGGCGAGGCAGTAAGTTACAATAACAAACCTGTTTTATTTGAAGTGTTATCTGAAATGTAACTTATATTTTTTCGAATGCACTGCACCATCTCGGCAAGTTAATGTAAAACTAATCGAGTTCAATTAGTTACCCAAACGTCTGCCCGCATTTGAAGGCATCGCCGTTCCATTCCGTTGAGAGGATCTGGCCAATCAATATGCGTCTTTCCTATCACGTGATGAACCGACTAGTAAATTACGATTGACTTGAGAGTTGCTGATTGTAGGCGACTTTTCCGATGTACAGTGACTCAAAGCGGACAAGTTTCTGCCGATGTAGGAGTTTGTTTTCTTCTAACGGAAACGCTTTGGGGTTTTCACAGGCACCATTAAGTAAAGTTTTGTCTGGATATCGTGGCCATAATGTCAGTAAACTGCAGAGCAGGTGAGTTTTAAGCAGCGTTTCTTTGGCTTGTGCCAGCAAAGCACTTTATGATCCCGGTCGACAGCATCACTTTTTCATTGTAAACTGTCCGGAAAGAGATGTTGAGGTTGTTTTCGATGTTGCGAGAGTTTTGTTATTAATTCCCGATATGTTACTTCGTTTTGTTCTTTTAAATGTGCTTATTTTCATTAGTATTGTCTATTTATTACATGCTATCGTGTTGCTTTTCTGTACTGACAGATAACGTTATTTTTAAAACAAGCTAACGTTAGCTTAAAGGTTCCTAACATCACAAATCTGACACAAAATGAAACATTTAAAGACATTGAATGACAAAATAACCATAAAATACTGTATTCTATGTCTGCTGTAAACTTTAAACTTAATGTAACATATATATATAAAGTTAGTTCTTATTTTTTAGTCATTATCTAACGTTTCAGGGCAAATGCAGGTGCTGTTTATTTTATTTTTAAAGTGTATATTTTGAATCCTCTTATTTTATGTGATTACTATACATGTGTAACAGGACTTTAACAATTGGTTGTTACAGTAGAAAGGTAAAAAACAAACAAACAGCACTTAACCAAGTCAGTTACACACTAGATTAATAAGTTTGGAGAGGAGACCTCCCTTCAATTAAAGGCATCATCTTCATCCATCATTCTCTGTCTCAGCCATCCAGGGACCAGGGCAGCGTGTTAAATTCAGGGGCTAGCTGGCCTGCTGTACCCCCTGTAAAGGGTGGCAGCTGGAGTGGCTGCTGGGATGCTACGGAAGAGCAGCAGCAGTTCTGGTGGTGGTGGGACTAAAAAGCATACCCAGGGTTTGCCACGACATCTCTCCAAGCCCCACACAGGATCTCTGTCAGCTGGATCCACCAAGACCTGGGATATGGGCCGTAGTTCCAAGAACCCCAATCCTCTGAGCAGCATGTGGCTGACGTCTAACCTGGTGGGGGCACCGGGAGTGGATCCGGACTATGTAATGCATCTGGTGAATGATGTGCGCGGGTTCGCTGATGTTTTGCTCAACCTCAAGGAGGCTTTCCAGTGTAAAGGTGAGTTTAAGGGGGGGCTGGAATGCATAGGTGTTTTTTTTCCCAGGAGCTGAGGAGGTCAGGGAAGCGGAAGGCCATAAAATGACATAGCTGAAGAAAGAAAATCCCCTTTCGGTTACTTGTTCCTCATATGAAACCTCAATGAATGTTGCACGTACAGAATGATATGAGATACAGTATAAGTACATTTTGTGTGCTTCACTCTCCACTCTCTCTGCTTTCTTTTTGTTAAATTGAGATTTCATGTCTTGGATAGACTTTCAACAAACTCCAGATAGTGTGGGGAATGTGTTGATTCAGGTGATGGTTGAGAGAGAGAGAGCAATATCCATAGCATGATAAGAGCAAGAAAGCTGGTCTTTTTCCACTTGAGTAAGGCCTTTATTCAGAGAGGCTTCTGTCTGTGGAGAACATATCTGTGTCTACAAAGGTGCCAATGATGCTATAGATAGCTAAAATTCTCTGCCAGCAAATTCCATAGAAGATATACTGGGAATGTATTGACAAGATATCATGTTGTCTTTGTTTGCTAGTTGTCCACACTAAACACAGCAACAGCTTTTGAAACAGTGTAACAGCAAAACATTTTCTTTGACTCATTGGTAGTATATCACACCAACGCTGTCCCTGTTCAGCTTTGATGTCTTCTGTGCTAACACCCACAAAATAATGTTGCACTCATGGCGCTGTGAAGGATTAAATGTCCATGATGGCACTGTGAGCTTTTGTGATGTTTCAGATGGATAACTTAAGGCCACAGTTTGCCACCATGACCGACAATCAGAACCACAGGTGTGTCAATTTATAGTGTGATCGTATGAACAGCCTCACCACTAATATGCTAGTGTGCTTGCAGTGTTGTTAGCGTCTTAACAACCGCACAGACCCACACACTGCTACACACACATACAAGCACAATAGACACCAAAGCGGACACGGGCTTATTACTTTCTCCCTTGTTTTTCTCACTTGGTTTTGATGTCTTCGCTCTTGTTTGCAGACACACACAAACACTACACCCACACACATGCTCGCATAGTATTTAGTACCTTAGCACTTTTAGTAACCAATTGTAGAAAATAAATTACTTTTCATTATCAGTTCAAGGCTTTGTTGATTATTTACTCTATTAATTGTCAAATAAAAAATGTAAATGGAAAGCAAAGTGACAATTAACTTACTTGATTTCTCTAGTTGAAACCCAAAGTATTCATTCAAAGTATCATTTTCAGCATTAATCTTAAAGGTTTATTTATTATATGATCCTACAATGCCATTGTGAGTGGACCTTTGATTTACCTTTTTGGTTTCTTTATACTTCTAGTTGTTTCATTGACAGATGGATTTCCTCCCGTGTAATCATTAATGTGGGACTTCCACTGTTAAAACTACTGCTACTCCTGCTGTTCTGCTGAAAGACACATACCCTCACACACACATTCACACATTAATATATGCTGGCGTCCAGCTGCAGGTCTGCTCGTGGGAGTGAGTTGTTTAGCCATTCCTCTGGCTGGGGGAGTGAGGCCTCCTTGAGTAAGCCTTGGCTTGCGTCGTGCTGAGTGTTGCTCTGAGCCATCTTAAAAACATTTGGGATATTTGCCTGAATTGCCTCCCCGTTAACAGCAGCTCTTATTGGGCAGATGGGTATGAAATCATACCGTATGACCCTATAATGTCATTCAACTATAAGTCACTTGAATTAGTGGTTTATTTTTGTTGTTCTTCTCTCTGACAAAATGACACGAGTGGTTTGTTGGAACAGCTCACCCAAGATGCTGCTACTATAATGTGGTTTACAGTCACATGCAAACATTGAGTCATTTTTATTATTAATTGATAACAAAGAGTGGTTTAAATCAAAACCAAGTCAACAATCCTCCAAGCTTTGAATATACACTGTGAACTGAGATTGCTACTAACCGTACACTGAAAATCATCTGATTTACTTTAAAGCTAGAAAGCAGAGAATCAAGACATAGCAGTGTGATTTAGAGACTGACAGTTTTGAGATTTTGAGCATATGTTCCAGCAGCCCCATATGCTGTACATCCTGAGCATTGTTTGTGATCAGTCTGGCTCCTGTTTGCTGGCACTGGAGCCATCCTGGCAGTTGTCTCTTCAAGACAAACACTGATTATCAATGTCCAATGTTTTCTTTCTTTAGCAGGGAGGTTTTTTTTTACGCCACGTTCACATCATACACGTCTTTAAAGCCTTATTTAAAATCTGCCAATAACGCAAATATTTCCTGTCATGTAAAGTCCCTCATGGCATTCTATGGTGATATGATCACATCTTGCCCAATTTGTTTACATCCATAACTCAATTGGTTAAGTGATTTTCTGTTTTTGTCTCAGTGATCAAGGATTTTACAGTCTGGGAAAAAGCAACAGTCAATTGTTTGTTTTCTATTGATTCAAAACTTGTCCTATATTAAAAAAAACATCCATAACAGTCTTAATGCATGCTTCCATATTTCTAACTTTAAAGGCATTTCTTTTGTGTAGATTAATAATTCAAAATGATTCAACCCAAACTGAACACATATGAAACATGCTTCTTCTTCCTTGAATTAAACCTGACTAGAAACATTACATAGCATTTATAAAAGAGATGTGAATTGTCTTTAAAATTATAGACAGCGTTGCTATATCTCTGCCCATGGCGTTATTGTGGTGTGACTAGCAGTATGTGTTTGCTTTCTGTTTGAAAAGATAAACAGCATGACGGCAAAAGGTCTCCATGTGCTGGGGGAAAGCTGCAGGAACAAGCTGGTGAGGGAAGTGGGGAAGAGGTTAGCGAGGCACATGCCAGCTCTCATGTTATTCTTTTCATATTTGGAAAGGCCTGTCACTGGAGTACTGTGTGAAACTGACACAATGCTTTTTTTTTTTGCTGAAAGGCGTGTGCCTGTTGGGATCTTGTCTCCTCAGTGTGCATCTCATAGCTCCTCACACAGAGAAAACAGAGGAAGAGTTTAGCTTGGAAGATGCTTATTTTTCCTCTCAGAACACCCGCCAGTTTTTAGCTGGAGGCACATGTTTGGTTGACGGAGACCCACAGGGGAACTCCATCAGTGGCAATAAGCTCGAGTTAACTAGACCCACCACGTTCACACCCACGACTTCACACTTGAAGATTCCCCAGGGTCAGATTGTGGTGTAGATTTACACGTTTGCTCATAACTGGGCCCTCAGTCACAGTGCTTGCAAGAATTGTTGCCCAACAATAGTCAAGCTGTCAAAGAATGTAACCCAAGAAAAGAATGCAAGGCCGTATGAGTTTTGACTGAGTAGGTGACCCCTGTCCCATTCCCCATGCTGTCCCAAGATGATCTTTGTCCACTTGCACGTTCCAGTGAACACCGTTAGTCAGTCAAGATTTAATTTGATTGTTTAACCATAACATTTAATTGACATCAAAGGGTGAATAACATGTTAACATGTAATTTTGTAAGCAGATTGTCTCACATAAATCATCGTTATTGTCTTAAAAGCAAGGGGGAGACAGTAAAACAGCTACAAGTTCAGAGCTTGTAGTAACAAAATGGTCCTTTAACATTTTCCAGTCTCCTCAAATGTCTACTTTCAAAAAATAAAATAAAAAACAACCTGGTGTATCAGACCACTCAGTAAATTCCCGTGGTATCAGTATGCAACCGTGTTAACCGTGAAGTCAAACATTCTTATGTTGAAATAACTCAAGCTCACAAAATGCGGCTTAAATTCCCCTGATGTCAACATTACAAGCATTTTGTAGTAATAGTGGAACACTTGTACTTCTACAGCATTTTAGGGTAAATATAATAAAAGCGGCATGCACTAAATATTTCAGAATATCTTCTTCATTCTGAAATTTTTCATTTGAGTCTGTATGACTTTGCAGAAGACTGCTTGGTTAATGGTTTTAATCAGGATGAAAAAGGAGTCCTCTACACAGAGCCGAGCTGCCGTCCCCCTCCCATCCCCCCACTCTCCTGCATACTCTGCATTCCTTTAGAACAAATGTTCACTTGTAGCTATAGTGCCTTCAATAGACTAATGGTAGGTGTGAGGCAGATTGACTATGAAAACTCTCCTAAAAATAATTCAGCCTAGATTTGTGGTAATAAATATAACTCACCAGAGGCCACACAGTCAAGGTAGTCTGTCATTTAAAATTTGAATGTTGGGTATAAGAGGAAATTTGATAGGTATTTTTATGGAATCCATGGGAAATATCTCAAGGGAGCTACTGCAGTCCTTGAAACAGATTAAACCTGTCAGTATAATACTATGAGTATATCCATTTACTGAAGGGTCAATGGGGCAGAGCTGCAATTAATGATTACTTTCATTCATTGTTTGGTCTTTTAAAAAGTTAGAAAATAGTGAAAAAAATCCATCTCAGTTTGAGCAATTCCAATGTGATGTCTTCAAATATTTTGTTTTGTCAAAAGCAGAACATTTCCACATGTAAGAGGCTGAAAAAAGCATTTTCTTCCAATTTTGAATGGAAAAAATCAGATTAATCAATTATCAAAAGAGTTGGCTTTATTTTTCTGCCAATCAACTAACTGTGGAAGCTCTACCCTGGGGGAATCATCACGTGTGAGACAAATCATCTGAACTATGCAGGATAAAACTGTTTGATCTTTCAGTTTTGTCAATCTTGAAGGGTAGTTTAGCCAAATGCTGCAGTTGTTGTGCAAGCTTGTGTGCTAACAAGCCCTGTTTCCTCATCATTTTACATCCTTGTTTTGCTTTTAATTATGTGACCACACAGGAACAGCACAAGTGTACATTTCACTCAGAAATGTCTCCTATTTTACGAATGTGCTGAAACAAAACAAAATGTGGTTCGTCCTCATTATCAAGCCAAAAAAGTTAAGGAATGTGTTGAGAAATGTGTGGTGGAAGTTATGGATAGTGTACAGGCCAAAAGGGCTGAACAGTATGAGGTTTTAACTTTTAAAAGCTTTTGTTACAACAACAGATAGCCATCAGGACACTGTCTGAAATCCTATTTCCTTGAATGTTTCTTTGCTCAAGAGAGTTTGGGTTACTTATTTTAGCCGCTCAGCCTCAGGTGGAAAAGAAAAACAAAAGTGTTTCACACTAGTTCCTTTACAGTTCCACTTCAGGGTAGAGCAAACAATTCACAGCATAGTTGCAGACCATGAGGTTGAAAGCGTATTTACCCGAGATAAACAGAAAATGTTCTGCATACAGTGTATTGCTATGTAAGAAGAAGTATTAAATGTCTTAAAATAAGGAGAAACATGTCTAGCTGACGCTATGAAAACATTGGCTTTTTTCAGCTGTTGGTGTCATCATGACACTGATAAGATCTGGTTGTTCTCCAGTTAAACTGCATTGTTCTGTGTTTCTCAGTGCCAGTCTGTATCTGTGTTGTTGTCTGAAGGGCAGCCTATTTCCTTTAGAGCAGAATATGTGTTCGGTTGTTTACCCAGCTACTGAAAGTCGTCTATTCATGTTCTTGTTTTTCTTTCTTCTCAAAGAATATGATAGATAGAAATGTTTCGTTTTGTGGGGTAAATTGTAACTGATAAAACCTGTGTCCTTTTAGGCTTATTAGATTAAATGTTGGCATTATATTCCTTCTATTCTGTTTTGAACAATAAGGCCAATTTTCAAAATTAAACCAATCTAAAATCATATTTACTGGCCATAAAACCACCACCACTCTCTAAAAAAACATAGAAATAGCTACCACAAATATCTCCCCTTCTCGCACAAGTGCCCCTGTGCCAACTGAAGTGGGCTCTTGCGGGTGGTGCCTTCAATTGAGAGAAAAGCCAAATTCGGGCACATAATAGTTTAATGGCCTGCTGCTCTTAGGAGAAAGAAAGGAGAGATTTGTTGGGCAGTAACTTTCCCCTGTGATGCTGAAGGATGTTTTTGTGCAAGCTTGTGGTTGGGGTGTGTTTCCTGGGGTGGGATTTATGGTTATGGGCTCTGGATGTTTGTGTAGGAGATTGGTTCATGGCGAGGGGTGGACTGGCCAGTGGAGCTCCTGCTAGCAGGGGGACGCCACAGCCGGCAGTTGGGCCGACCCGCTGAAATATCCAGCTGTGGATCACCCCCGAGCAGAGAGGGAGGGGGGGTAGGCTTTTGCTCCTGTTTTTTGAGTCAGACTGTTGTTTTTTTGTAGAATACCAAAAACAGTTAATGTCATGTTTGCTCAGCTTCAAATTGACAGACACAACAAAAACACAATTATGCGTGTCCCAACAAATTCTTACATCGTCACACGTCTGTTCTGTGAGAATGAGTCATTTCTGTTGCCCAACACAGTTGTCTACAGCACACATTCCCAAAATGTAGTAAGTGACATCATTCCTCCAGGAAGGTGGAGATTTCACTTGCAAAATCTTGTACTAACAACTTTGAGGTGAAGTCCTCCCTAGATGCATATAGGACATATGGGAATAAAACTGGCAGTACAGTACAGCTTTTCTTTGGTCCCGGTAGCATTACAACATTACAGTTAGAACTAAATCAATAAGTTGATCAATCACTTTTTTAGGCAAAAATGCCACACACTGTTTGTTTCCTGTTTCTCAAATGTGAAGAGTTGTTGCTTTTCTTCATGTTATATGATTTAATATTTTTGGATTACTTAAAGGTCGGACAAAACAAGCAACTTGAATATCACAATGGGATTTTATTGACAAATTAATTAATAGTGCAAATAATTAAGAAGTTAATTATAATGAAAGTAATAATTAGTTGCAGTGATATTAAACTAATTGGAGTTATCAAATTTTATAAAAGTAAAGCAAGACTTAGATTAGAAGATTAGTTACTTTCTTAACGGTCTAATGCCTTGTTTTGGTACGGCTCTGCTGAACTTGACTCCCTCTTTTCTTCATGATTAAAAGTTGTTAATAATAACTCATTGTAGGTCCCATTTTAAATATCAAGGCCACTGTCAATGGCGACTACATTTTTAATAACAATTGATGACGTGCACAAATTGTTGCTGATGAGACGATCCAGCAAGTCTCACTTTGAAGATAATGTCATGTTAGTTTCACACAGTATGGTGACGATGGCAATCAGCAGAGAATCCCGCCTACGCCAAGGTAGTACTGTCCACAGTAAAAACAAAAAGGGAAAAGTACTGGTACAAGAAAAGTGAGTCAAGTCAACCAGAGCTGTACTATGCAGCGGAAACACAACATAAGACTGGAATCTTTAAGCAGTGGTTAATATGTACAAGCCTTTTATTTCCTGTTCTCCTTTTCTGCTTTGTCTCACCTCCCCATGTATCTGATACACTGTGATAGACTGTGTGTTGGTTCAAGAATGCGGTCTTGTCGTGCACCTGCTCTATAGTCCCCCAAACATGTAATGAAGTGTCAAAGAATTAGCCTGGCTGTGAAGCCCAGACCTCACAAAGTGTAGTTCACTAATAGGCTGAGAGGTTGCTGTTTATGGAGTGCCTGCTGTTTACTGTCTGTGTGATGTCTGGGGCCCACTTTGTCTCCAAACAAGGCATGGGAAAGACAGAGAGGCACCCAGCAATGCTGCGTTTGTTTGGACAGGGGGGGAAATTAGCGTTTGGAGATGGTTTCCTGACCAAACAATTCCACCTGTCGCAGATCAGGTTGCAGGCAGCTCAGCAATGCAAGCAGAGACTGTTACAGTGAGTATTCAATGTTTTCTGGCCTTGTGGTTTGTGATTGAAAAGATTTGTGGATAACCAGAGTTTGTTTAGTCCAGGTGTCTCTGTGGGATGGACAAAAAGTGGCCGTTTTGTAGGGGAGCATTGGGGGTGATGACTGAGTCACCACAGAGAACAGTGCGTCACCATGCTGGTATGAGAGGGGGATACACATCTGAGAAAAAACCTGAAAATCATCTGCTGCTGGTGTAAATCCCTCACCAGAGAAGAGGAGGCGGAGGGATGCTGATAGAGAAACGTGGCCTTCCTGGCCTTTCAGTAAAGCCCTGCGGCTGTTTTCCCAAGTAGGACTGTGTCACCAGAGCTGCCGAGGCTTGTTTCATGTCGAGCAGATCGCGTGTCCAGACAGGCCAGTTGATTGCCTGTTGTTATCAGTGGGGGGAGTAAAGGCTGTAACCTCTGTCAGGCCACCTGAAGATTTGGATTAGATTGGTCATTCTCTGCACCAGACACACAATGAGCTTTGTTAGACACAATGGGACCCCCACACACAGCAATATAAAGGGAGACAATAATTTAAAGGGCAAATGTTTGAGCTACTGTATTGTGCTTAAATTGCATCACCACTTAAACCTACTTAAAATTGGCACTCCAAACACAATGTATGCTATGAATATTTAGCAATATTTTGGTAAAATATAGATTGACTACAGAGAAGTGGATTATTCTGGATGAGTTGTTTGAAGAGTTTCTGTTGGCACTTAAATCCCTTCTTTTTCTATGAAAACTGGTCACTAGTGGAGTTTAAATGGACATTATTTGAAGATTCTACGTTTACAAAGGCTATATATTGATAGATTTTGGGTGATGTGGTAACCTTGGGCAAAACCATTGGGAATATTTAGCATAGAACATAAATGACACATATTCATTTCATGGTTTTCTTTTGGAGATATGCTTGACAAATTGAGCATGTAAATGATTTTATGATGAAGCAAAGCATGATATTATAAAGCAAAGCAACCCTGAAGCAGAAATGTTTCAATGTTTTGGTCGTATTATGCATGTTGCATTGCAAACAAGAAGGTAAATGATGAATATTAGAGATCAAGTAAGGCCAGGGTAATGCGTCTAGTGGCATGGTCTGGAACACTGATTAAAACCTTTACTGAAAGAAAGTAAATATAGAAACCTTTGAACTGCCAGATGGCATTTCTTTAATCGAAATTGAATTTACAAAGTGTTCTGTACAGTTAAGAGTTAGATCTACTTACCATAATTGTATTTTCAACACTCAACTGTCAGGAGTTGTGTATCAAAAGAGGGACTAGAAGCACGAGAAGTATGATTCTCAGGTGCATTTAATTGATATCCTGCAACATCCCTGGTTAAATATAGAAAATCCGTCAATCAACTACTTTGATGATTTTTCATCATTTAAAAAGTTCACACACTGGACTCTTCCACTGTCTTAAATGTGAACATTTGCCACTTTTCAGCAGTTTTTTGTTCTTTTTTTCATATTATTACATATGTAGAGGCAGCAGCCTCAAGTTTTTATTATACTATAACTATTTTACATTGTGACTTTATTTTCCTTAAAGGCAGGGAGGTCTTGATCTTGCAGAGAATAAATGAAGCAGACCGAGCGTGAAGCGTGGCTGGGACACCAGCTCATCCCACCACTGTAAAGAAAGACAAGGCAGCCTTGAGCTGCGTTGGTGTTGGCAGGGGGTCCTCCTTTAAACAATATGGCCCAGCTCTATGCCTCAGTGCTGTTATCTCTACCAAAACAATGGCATGGCCCCCACAATTGGCTGCAAATTTCGAGTGCGCTTTTTGATGCCATTGTTGTGACAAAACCACTCACCACTGATTTCTACCAGCTTTCCCTCAGCTGTCTCATGCTGCAGTGAGCACAGATCCTCTCACACTATTCAAAGGGCAACAATGGTGGTGATCAGTATGAGCTGTCACACAAAATTTGACCTTGTTTTGATAACTTTATTCCCATTTCTGATTGTTAAATTTAATTCTTTTGTTTGATTTTTTTAATCTGGGTTTTTTAGGGTGAAGAATTAACAATGATCTAAGTAGCATAATTGCACACAGACTGTGCTGATTTACAAATGCACAATGTGGAGGTCAAATAATGAGCATGAAATCTTTTTGGTACCTTGGAAAAAAAATAAATCTGAATCCTTGATTCAAATTCAGATCTGCCGATTGTGGTCATGGTCCATTAATATTTCCCTTTTGTGGATGGTATGTATTGTGTTATTTTCCCCAAAGTGTATGGTAAGCCCGAGTAGGGCTGTGTTAGAAGTAGAACTGGTAAAGCATTTTCAATATGTGGACAGCTCTTTATAAAAGACACGGTCTTCCAGCAGGAAATGTAGGGTTTGGACAGCCTCTCTTCCACAGTCCTTCTTAGGTGTTGTTCAAAATGTCTCTAGAGTCAATGCATGATAGATAATGTTTTTTAACTCCCTAAATAGCTCTGCTTTCATTACTGTGTGGACCTGGTCTTTGTTTGATGAAGCGTGCTGTCTGTGTGTATATCATTAATTGAAATAGCTGGCTGCTATTTGTTTGTTTGTGCCACTCGATTACAGTGTTTTAACTCTGCACAGTGGAGCATTTTTGACAGCTGGCAGTGGGTGACAGTAAACAAAGGACACAGCCAATACCAATCCATGAAAAAAATGCTCTGATTGGCTTCGGTTCCAATCCAGCAGATTGGCTCAGGACATCCCTCTATCTTTGTTGCCACAACACCATAGCTATTGTTATTTCCTCACAATTTGTATCCTCTTCGCTTCTCTGAAGAACAGATTAGTCTAATTAAATCCTTCTCTTCTCAAAGGAAAGGGAAATGGGTGATCCCAAACAACGTTACTGCTGTTGTCCCGTAGTCATGCTCCACTCCTGTCATGTTAAGTGCAAATTCTCAGGTGTGGACCTGGCTGCCTCTCATATGCTAATGGTCAAACCACACATTTCTTTGATAAGAAAATCTTCAAACACCACTAAGCTAACCAAAATACCCTGATGACCACAACTAAGAAGGAAGGTTAAAAGGAAGGAGAGGGTGTTTAATGATGGCCCATTGTCGGTAGGGAGGGGTACCTCAAAGTGTGTGTTGCAGGGTCAGGGACCTCTCGCCCTGGGGCAGGAGAGCAGGTGAGTCCCCTCTGCTCTTCAGGACACATTCTCTCTAATCCTGGGGGGTGGGGGCAAGGCACAAGGATTGGTTTGCTTCTAATCAGCAAGATGGACCCTGATGTTGCTCTTCTGTCCTTTCATTTTAATCTTTTGTTCTTTAATTTTGTGTATATTTGAGAGTATAAGTGTGATTTGTGTTGTGTTCCCCAGTGATTCATTGTTAAAATCTTTTCTAGCCAAGTGTCTATATGAATGCCTGTCTCTGCTGTCTTTCTTGTGAAATAGTCACAGATGGCCAGGGCTTATGTCTCAGTTGTGGATTATGTCTCTTCTACCATGTTTTACACCAGCCAACTGAATTAGTGTGTGAGTGTGTTTTTGAATTAGAGACGAGTCGAATGGGTAACGCATACAAACAGGCTCTCATTTTCACGCCCTCTGTAATTCCTTTTAATGTTCCAATAAATTCACTCTCTCATCTCATGCTACTGCCTGGTGGGGTCGCCTTGATGAAAAACAGATGACTTTTCTGTTTCCAGACGGTGTCCCTGCCACTTCCAAAACAGCGAGTTAGACATGAACTCACCTATTATCTAGTGCCAACTTGCAGAGCCTTTCCTGATTAGTCTGTATCAGGGCAGGAGACGGACTATCTTCCTCTCCTGTTTGGACAAGATTATTGTGTGTCAAGTTTTCCTTTTTTTGGCTTTTATTTTGCCCAAAGACTTCAATTGTCTGTAAAAACACACTGTAACATGATATGTAAAGTGCTGTAGAGATGTTGTTGAAAAATCAGTTCAGAGGACTTAAGTCGGGGACGGGCAACAGGAGGCCCGGGGGCCGCATAGGGCCCGCTCCCTCACTTGAAGTGGCCCTCAGTACAACTACATGCATTTGAGCATGAAATCTTAAAAGTGCAGTGTAAAAATGCGCAAAATTACTTCTTGCAATTAATGTTGGTCTGCTGTATTTGCACTGAAAAGAAAAGAAATCACAGTAAGTGTTTTTTTTATTTGCTTAAAATCTTTTGTATTCCTATTTATACTGTTATACATGCATTTGAGCATGAAATATGTTTAGTTACTGCACTGTTAACATATTTAAAATTGCAGTTTCATCATATCTGGTTAAGTGCACGGTCCTATATGTGGCCCTGTGGTAGTGTCCATGAAAAATTGTGGCCCCCTCCAGCATTTAAGTTGCCCATCCCTGACCTAAGTAGTTGTGAAGGAAGAGCATTCATTCAAATACATAACTACAGATAAATGGTGTACTTCTCCTCACTTTTTTTGCGTGGTTCTACAGGAACGGCATGCCTTTCATAGCAGAAAGACTAATAGAATGTGATACGGTTGGCGAAATTAAGTGATGGATGTAATCTAAAACCATTTTGTACATTCTGTTCCTCCTCAAGTGTCATCCTCTAAAACCTCTCTGGTAATGGAGAAAAATGCAAGAACCATCTCAATTTTTTTTTGCTGTTCACACTGTCTGGGGAAGAAGTATGCTTGCATAATAGTTACCATGTGTACCACTTCAGTCAACTCTTAAATTAAATTTCTTCGTCCTTATTTAGTGTGAGTGCACTTTTATTGGATTTTACAAATTGTGTCATGCATAAACTCAGTCTCTGCACCACACAGTTGCATCTATTCAGTGCGCAAGCAGTAAAAAGTCTAATAAAGATGACATGTCTTTTAACTCTACCAGGGCTTAAAGATGTTAAAAGCCACAGTAGCTGTTGCACAGATCAAATCTGTGGCTTTTAAGTTAACCGGGATGTTTCTCTCAAGTACAAGTTTGACTCTGCCTCACTTATGACCACAAAAGCACAAAAAGCACGTTGTCATTTCTGTATTCATCAACTGCACCTTTGTGAGAATGTTACAATCATGACTGATGCAGTGTGGCCTGTTTACATAGACACAAGCCTTTTCCGTTGTAGATGGTGTCACTGTCTGCTTGGCGGAAACAGAAAAGAAGTTTCATCACAGTAGTTTTATGCTGCAACAGATGAGTTAGTCACTTTACTTCTGAAGACAAAACCATGCACACAGATATGTAATAACATAACGTACTGTATCACTTGCCCTGAGGGAAATTGTTGGGATGAGACAAAAGATGACACACATGTACTTTGTAAATAAATACTGTGTCATTTCGAAACTTTGCTAAGACAAAAAGAATGACAACAATTAATTTGACCTGTAACTCAAAATGCAGTGCCATGGTGGTGATTTTGACTAATAGATGAAAATGTGTGATTGGAAATGGTGCATGGTAGCTGGCTTTCAGATTTAATTAAGCTTTTGTTAGACCTGTCAAGGTCTTGGTAGTTGCATGACTTAACCTGGCTGACTCATTTATGCGTTCCTTCCTTCTTCCAGAGAATCTGGAAGGTCTTCAGCAGGTGGTGCAGGAACGTTTGGCAGAGTTACTCCGCGTCCTCAAAGCTGTCATCAGCAAACACCAGACCCTGAACTCAGCGGACATCCTGGGAGCGGCTGGCACGGTCATTGCCAAGGTCAAAGGTCAGTAATTACTCACTATCGTGCATGGACGCACACAGACATAACAGGTGAAAACACAGGCGCCCAGATGATGCTCAAATATCTTGGCATAAAATCTTATTGTTGCATTACTGGTTCAGGCTAAGGGTCTACGTCAGTCTTCCAGACTAGTGTGGGAAATGCCCTGCAGTAATATTTTATTGCTCTGTTCATGGTTAGGGTTGGCTAGGAGATTTGTTTCTAAAAGGTCACAGTATGAGAAGTTATTACTCCTTCAGCAACAGATCTTTTTCCCGTCTCCTGAATGAATACAAACAAAAGGAATCTCAACTCACGAGTTCAGTCTGCTAGAAATGTGATCCACTGTAAGGATATTTCTTCACTCGACTTGCACACAAGAATCTGGCTGTAATTTGCATTCCATATTGTAGCCACTGCAGAGGCCCCTTGGCAGGCTGCTTGTCGGTCAAGCACATCCACGTGTCTTCATTCTTTTCCCCTGTTCGGTTGTCTGACAGCTCACCTGCCTTATCTCAATATCTAAGTTGTGACCTACTCCTTAAGAATGCTAAAGAATGTGTTTGCATCTGTAGTCCATTGAGTAGTGTTTTTACAATGTTTAGAATGCAAAAAGGAAACAAAAGAGGTGAGTGTTATATCACCCAAAGCCATTTTTGGCATTGTTGAGACTTACTTTGGGACAGACACTGACGGGATGGAAAATGACACCATGGCACCAAGAATATTCTTTCTAATAACTTATGATTTCTAACTATTACTAGAGTGACAGTACTACTACTTTATTCTTCAGATATAATTTCCTTATATGAATTATACATCATATACATTTGGTGACAGACCACCATTTCCCTTCAAACCAGCATAAATTCTTGTAGGCATTTTTTCCACACCTGCCGTAGACTTTTGCATAGTACTACCAAATGTATATGATGTATTATTCATATAAGGAAATTATATCTGAAGAATAAAGTAGATAATAATAAGTAAATTGCCTTTCAATGAATTGACAAGCATAGCGTCTCCACCCTCCCATACAGTGGTTGCTGATATGAACTGTCAAAGTTAGTTTTAAATCTGAAAATAAACAAAGAGGAAAAAAGAAGAGGTTGTTGCCAGTGTGGACATTTTTCACTGTTTCAGAGGAAGACAACATAATGCGAAATTTCAAAAACCTAAAAAAAATTGTAATTGCACAAAGATTTATTGTATGTATTGTATTATACAAAGCAGAAACAGTTGTGGTGCTGCCAAATTTAACAGGTATTTAAAAACTGCAGGGAGTTTACTAGAGACCGCCCAAAGGCAAAAAGCATTAAAATCATGGAATCATGGCCAATCTTTTTTTGTGTTAGCTTAAAATACAACAATGACTGGTTCCATTCATTAAGTTATTGTCGCCATATCCATAAGGTCCACAAAATGTGTTGGTATTGTCACTTTATACAAAAATCACTTTTAGGAGACGGTATTAACAAGTTCTAATATTGCATGCTAGAACTGTACAATGGTATGGATTAACACACTCACACTGATGGAATGGTCTTACTGTACAAAAAGCCCTGTCATTTAGTCTTGCAGTAAATACAGCAATTGTATATCTAGTGAACAAGTTGAAGCTTTGAAGTTTGCCTGTCCACAAGGGGGTGCCTTACATCAACACACACCCTGGCTGGACTGTCCCTAATGACCAGTAGGTAACACAATATTGACACAGTCAGCGAGCTAGAGGAGGGCTGAAAAGGAGAGGCTGACAGAGGAATGAATCAGTGAGACATCAGAGATGAGGACTCAAAGGTTTGGATGATAACAGGCCTTGTGCGTCTCAGTGTCTTCAGAGTGTGTCGTCTCCTCACTCATGTTCCTCTTTGATGCTCCTGACACCTGGGGCACTTGGACAGCTGCCAGAATTTACTGGAAAGAAATCCTCCTCCCTCCCTCTCCAAACACATTGTTGTCCAACCAGTTTCAAATGCCATTTACATGTAGATGTCATCCACACAAACTATTCGCCTGCTATTGTTTTTCTGTCATCTGACAGTCTTTGTTAATTAACACGAATATGTAAGGAACGTGTTCAGCTCCACTTAGCTGTATGATGCAGTGGGTTCACGCACATACTTGTTCTCTGTTTGTGTGTCATCAAAGATATGATCTGCTCACAGACTGTCTTCAAACCAGACCCAGACAAGGTTTCTTTTCCTGGTCACATTTAGAGAGATTGTTCATTGTCCCCTCCTCCTGCTGAAAAAATGCAGGGCACTGCAATAAAAGTGTCAACTTCCTCAACTTATTGAAATTCTTTCCCTGCTCTCGGTCCCCCTTTGTCTGGGGAAGATGCATGAAGCTGACAGAGAGTAGTTGTTTACCGCAATCAATCTTGTATGTCAAGGACCCTACGCAGATAAACCTTTTGCAGATTGATTTAATTAATCTTAAGAAAAGCATGTTGTTCAAAGTGACACTCTTTTCTACTTTTAAATATTTTTTATTAGTTTGCTGTACTAAAAAATATATTTAAGTCAGTTTTTTTGAATGGCCTTTCACACTCGAGAAATCAAGTTATGTCAAGCCAGAATTATCAGAAAATGATCAGACATGCTATTAACTCACCAAAGACATTTTTCTAATTGTCCCAGTTATGGCTCAACCGTGAGAAAACAATATCCCCTGTACTTGAATGATGCAGTTTCCATATTTCGATCGTGACAAAGGGGGCAGAGCTCTGGAATCATTGTTATGAGACCCACAGGATGTCCTGAGGAAGAAGTCAGCGCAGAGTTGTACGCTAGCATTCAGGGCCAGAGAGGTGCACGACAGGGAGGCTCGCACCTCGGTGTCAGCTCTCCCTCAGTTCCTCAAAAGTCTCCCTGGATCGTGGGGGTTGCCTCCCCATCCCAGGATGCCATGACCCTTCTATGCTTCATCGTCGGTTGGAAATTTACAATTACCCAACCACCACTGGCATGGATCGAATTTGCTTTAATGAAGAGAAAATGGAAGCACAAAAACTAGAAAGCAGACTTGAAACTGGAGCTGCTTAGAGCTTCTTTTTTTTTTTTTTAATTGTGGTTCCAGTTACTCGTCAACAAAAAGGTGAGCGTTGTCAAAGTTATGTTTAGTGTTACATGTCACAGAACTCAAGCTGTGTGAGTGTTTCCTGTTGCAGGCAGACAGGAAGTACTCAGCTTAGTCGGATTTCACTGTGTCTTTGGTTCCTCTGATTGCTCTCTGCAAATGTCTTCTTGCTGAGTAAACTGTTCTCTTACCAGGAAATCTCTTGCCACAAAATTTTGTCAACCTCCGACGGCCCTACGGTTCTGAAATAGGTGGACAGTTTGCTGCTAATAAATCTAAAAGTAAAAAATGTGTACAATTGATGGCCTTTTCTTTGTATGATCACCATGGAAGAAAGCCTATGGGATTATAACACACTGGAAGAAAAAAGTTTAATTTGGGATTATTTCTGAATACTCTTTGAAGATCTTTGAAGCTGTTCAGAAGAAGACATTTCTCATTCGGCTGGAAGACGTGGATTGTACATGTCATTGCTCTTCCACTACTTCTGCTCTAACGGTTGTGGTTTTTAAGCTGTTTTCATAGCGTTGTCTGTAAAACTCTTGACCCTGTGTAACCGCTCAGGGGGTTTAACTTTTTGTCTGTCATCGAAGAGAACGTCAACACTTAGGTGAAACAACTTAAGCACTTGTAGAGGCGATAAATAGCCTCCCCACAAAAACCAAACAGTCAACTATGGTCTCTATTATTTAATCCTGGAAAGGAAATGACAAAAAGAAAAGAAAAAAAACAATGATTTGGGGGAAATTTCATGCATTTAATCTGAAATGATTACATTGTTGTTGATTGATTGATTGATTGATTGATTTTATTTGACCATTCTTGATATAAAAAATATGAAACAGCAACCTGTGTCATACGTAATATAAATAGATAAAAAAATAGTCAGGGATGACACAATAAAGCCCTAAGGCTTATTTCCATTGTGGTCCCTATTGTTGTTGTTGGTTAAGAATCTATTTTAAATGTATTGTCCATGTGTTTATTATCGTTGGTACCTCATTGCCTAGCTACATACAGGCCTTATTGTGTTAATACATTTGTTGAATGATTGAGTATGCATAAGTTGGTTTGTAATACAATTTCATTTTTTGGCTGAAGTTCTCGTGTATTTTATCACTCTCCACAGCTGTTAACTTCAAGGAAGTGAACCCAGAAAACACAAAAGCTATATTTGGCGAAATACACACATCCATTGACACTTTGGCATTCACATTCGGCAATGTGTGAGTACAGTGTTTTGTAAACCTTTTCAACAGATTTTTTTCATTACTTTTGTAAGAAAAGCTGGCTCACTTCAGCCAATCTTCCATCTTAAAGGGACAGTAAACTCTAAAATCCAAAATAATTTTCTTTGACTGTAGTGTTATTAATTAGCTAGATTGTTTGGGAACAAGTTGCCAAATGTGAGAGTGTTTGAGATATTGGCCATAGAGATGTCTGCCTTTTCTCGAATATAATGGAGCTATGTAGCATTTTTCTTGTGGTGCTGAAAGTGTTGACTTCATTCAATGTATTTTACAAGCTGGCTGCCATCTAGTTCCATTATATTCAAGAGAAGCAGACATCTCTACGGTTGATACCTCAGACACTTCGCAACTCACATTAAAAAGATCAAGAGCGATAAATTAAATGTGTACTTTTAATTTTGGGTAACTGTCCCTTTAAGTCTTTAATTAATCCCTCTGACATATGCATAGCTGTGTATTGAATTTTAGATCATCTTCTTATTTTTAAGTGATTAACCTCATAGTTCACAGGTGCATTTCTGGAAGCCCTTATTTACTGAACAGATTGCAGTTTAGACCATATTAAACTGTACTTCTGACATAAAAGTATTCATCTTCCCTTTCAGAGTTTCTGACTTCCTTATGGGCGATGTGGACAGTGGCTCAGGGTTGGGGATCCCCCAGACCAGGAGAAGCAGGGTAAAACACCACCTTTTTCCCCCCAGCTTTCAGGCTATTTTTCCAAGCTTTGTTTTCAAAAATGGCCGTTTTCAAAAGGGTGCACTTATAGCAGCAATTTCACAGCGCCTCCATTTAAAAAAGCCTCAAAGACTTGCTTTCTGTAGTTAATTGGGGTGTTGAAAACCCAGCTGCTTCTGATGTCTAACTTTGATTGTATGTCTGCTATTCCCTCCTTATAATCTGAAATGTCTTTTTCACAGTCTTTTGACAACCTCTCTGTGGATCCTGAAGGATATGTTTCAGAGAAAAGTGACCTTGTGGGTAAGTGTTGTTCACATTTCATCATTTACCTCGGAGCAACGTAGGAGCAAAATGAATTAATCCTGAAATGTAATAGCTATTAGTGGCTGCTTTACAAAGCTTGTAATGGTTGCTCTGTAGCCCAGGGCAGCCTAAAGTGTCAGCTTGTGAGTTAGCTGAGTGATTTAGGCTCTGGACTCTTGAATGCCTGAGGTAGACCCACCCTAAGCCTCTGCTTCCACCCCTGTTATTTCTGCTGCTTTTTTCATACTAGCTGCTCGTTTTCCCCTCTCCATCCACATATCTGACATTCCTTGCCTGTTTAGGAGCAGTTCCATGTGGGATGGGAAACACATGGGGTTTGTGTTAAATCAGATGGTGGGTCCCTGAAAGAGGTGCATCACAGTGTAACCAGTAAAAAGAAAATAATGCTGTTGGACTATTTGAAAGGATGCCCGGGACTTTCATATCCTCCTACACTGTCAACTTTAACCTGAATGTGTTTTTTTCACTTACCTCCCACACACGTCTGTTGGGATAGTAAAACTGAGACACATCCATCCAACAATTTTCTTGATACCATGTGTTTCGGTTCACTGAGTTTGATTTGTGTGTCTCCTCTGCTGACTCTCCAGGCCCAGAGGTGCCGCTGTCACGGGAGGAAGAAGTTGACTTGGCCCTGCTGAAGAATGACGGTGGGGTGGAGTCTGCTCTACTCTACGCCAAGGCCTGGTCCAAGTATATCAAAGATCTGCTGGCCTGGATGGAGAAACGACTGGCTATGGGTGAGACATTGAGTCCACTGACAGTACATTGGGTTTTGACACAGAGTGGTACTGCATTAGAACATAATACTAGATGTTATGGGAAAGGATGGCTATGGATATGCAGATATGTATTCATTTGGAACCTGTGTTTATTTTGGAGTCTGGGCATTGGTCCATTGATAGTGATATCGTACTAATTTCATTCAGACATACAGTCATGGAAAAAATTATTAGACCATTGTTTTCTTCATTTTCTTGTTCATAATGCCTGTTACAACTAAAGGTACATTTGTTTGGACAAATATACTGGTAACAACAAAAAGGCTCATAAGAGTTTAAGAGCTGATATCTAGACATTTTCTATGATTTTGTTGATAACCTAAATCATTATCAAAAAAGCATGGAAAATGGTTAGATATCAGCTCTTAAATTAAACTCCTAAGAGCTATTTTTGTTGTTATCATTATATTTGTCCAAACAAATGTACCTTTTAGTTGTACCAGGCATTAAATGAACAAGAAAGCAAGGAGAAAATAAGGGAGGTCTAATATTTTTTTCCATGACTGTATCTAAGAAAAAACTGTAATGTAATAACCAGAATTTGTTCCAATATGTGAAATCTGTGTTTGCTTTGGGCCAGCATTATGCAATGACTATGTCTGTCACAATATATTTAAATAATTCTAAAGAATAATTAGTTTTGTATGACTATTTTTCTTTCAGATATTGAGTATGCAAAAAGTTATGCCAAAATGGCTGAGTCTGCAATGACACTGGCCAGTCAACAGGTAACCAAAGAGCCTTTTTTATATGAGTTTTATTCAATATGTGTAATTCATTTACAACTGTTACCTCATCTTTATTTGAGTAAATCATTAGGAAATTGGGATTCAGATATTAATATCTTCATTTCATTTGTCCAAGGACTACATGCCATTCAGTGATATCTACGTTTCCACATTCAAGAACGACATTGAATACAAACAGCTGCTTATTCAAACTGCAATTGCTCTTCAGACGAATAAATTCATACAGGTAAGGCTGGTAAGAAGAAGTAAACTGTAGCCCACATAGAGCACTTGAGACTGTTACGTTGTCTGACTTCAAACCAGTTGCGTGTACTCAAAAGTTTCGTTTGTTGAATTCCTTTCAGCATTTCACAGGCAATGACTGTCTCATGGAACAGAGACATAATCTGTCCTTTGACAGTGATGCACATAAAGAGTGCACAAAAATAAAAGCCCTATATTAAATTGCCTTGGCTGGGAAAACGCACAATCATGATTGTGCCTCCTGTGGAAATGTAGCAGTCTTAATTCAAAACTTTTAACATGATGAAGCCACATTCAAGTCATTAAATTGTTCATTTTGTTGTCTTGTCCTCAGTCTGTTCTTGCGCCATTTTGGGCCTTGTCAATTCCAGTAAAAATCTTTTAAACACCCAAAACTTCTAGCACTTGAAGTCAGAAAGGCTTCTTGCAATCCACTCCGCAGCAATACTGTTATACTGTGCTGCATCTCAGGGATTAAGCTTTTGAAAACAAACTTGCTTAGAAAAAGTCCTTTGAAATTGTGTACCTCAGGGTAATTGTTTTTTTTTGTTATTTTAGCCTCTTCTGGCACGTAAAAATGAACTTGACAAGTTGAGGAAAGACATCAAGGAGCAGTGGCAGAGGGAGCAAAAGAAAATGGTACGTAATATTTTGATGCACACTATTAGATTCACACTGTTAGACAAAGCACCATTCCAGTAAATGTTACAATGCTGTCAGACAGCCAGGAGATTGTCACATATGTAAATGTCAGTCTAGCTAAAAATCATGGAAAACCATTCATAGAAAGCAAAAACTAATTTTTGGTTTGCTCAATCAGTAACATGTAAGAATATGCTTTTTGGATGGTAATTAAAAAATGATTTATTCTCTCTCTGTTTGTTTCATAATTTAACTATTTCTCAATGCCTTGGCTGTTCAAAAATGTTACTGTGTCACTTCACATGCAAGATTAATCAAGCACAAAGGCGTGCCTGATCGTAGTCATGATAAGTGCCGCACACCTATGTCACATTTTAGTCACATGGGCTCTTGTGGTTGATCTGTGTGGTTTTGGCAGCAAGAGGCAGATACAACCTTGCGAAAGGCACGAGTGCTGAAAGCCCAGAGGAGAGAGGAGTACCAGAAAGCCCACTCATCTACCAACCGCTCCCAGGAGGAGCAGTCTAATGCTGGGAGCAAACAGCTGGAGAAGAAGAGGAAGCTGGAAGAGGAGGCTCTGCAGAAGGTAGGGTAGCAGAAGATACAAGTGGCAAAATAATCGATATGATAAATGGGATCTTCTAATAACTCCAAAACATTTTACAGCCTACACAGGGCACCCAATAGGTGGGGCTTACCATACTAGGACAGTTTATACATTTGCATGTACTTGTGCTCCAGTAGTTACCATGACACATTGTTAATTATCAGAATCTGTCTTTACAGCAGTGTATTGCAGTTGAACTTCTGCACACTCATTGTACATTGTACTAGCAATTTAGCGTTTTGTCCACGTTCTCACACTATTCTTTGTTTCCATTGTTGTGGTCAGGCAGAGGAGGCCCAGGACCAGTACCAGAGCTGTTTGGATGACGCAGGCGTCAAGAGGATGGATCTGGCTAACGCCAAGAGCACCATCCTCACACAAATAAGAGAGATGGTGTTCCAGTGTGACCTCACACTCAAAGCTGTGAGTGGACAGACCATAATATTAGCAGTCATCTGACAAGCCAATTAACATTAATTTTTAGTGTTTTTATACAAATATCTGTGCAGTGCATGATAAAAAAAAAATAGAAGCCATAGAGACTGGACTAAAACTAGTCCAGTCTAGTATTTTAATAGGACTAACTCTAAACAAGTTTTCTATAATGAATTTGAATATACAGTACATACAATTTATATGATCAAAAAGTAAAGACAGCTGTTGGGCCAAAAGACTGATGTGCTTCTTTAGTGTGCTTCTTGTGTTTGACAACTTTGGGGCTCAATATACTTAATTTATTTATATCAAATTTTAAGATTGTATTCAAGTTAAAAAATGTGCTTGTTTTAGCCTTGTTTGAGGCTTTTTTAGGCCATATCAATGCCATATATTCACATACCAAGCCTTGGAACATGCACTGTACACGTTTTTAAAATTTACAGTGGTTAATCTAATTGTGTTTGTAGAATTGAGTACTGAGTTCAGAAATCTATCAAGTACTTAAACCAAATACTTGGTTGTTTATGTTAAATAGGAAGGACAAAAACGAGAGTCCATGAAAGAATGTTTGTCTGTCTGTTTGGCTTTATTCCATTTATCTACTTATAATCACTTGAGTACTTAATTGCCCATTCTTTTCATTCTGTAAGTGAGTCATTCACTCACACTGATTACTGACACATTCATCATTTTCATTCTTCAGGTGACAGTGAACTGGTTTCAGATGCAGCAGGCGCAGACTGTGTCGCTCCCTGCCCATTATCAGGCCCTAAGCGAGAGTGCCAAGTTGTACGAACCGGGTGAATGCTACGCCGAGTTTGTCCGGAACCTGCCCAAAAATCTGCCTAAAGAGCGAGTGCACTTAGACTCCACCTCCTCTGACAATACCAGGTACCAAGGACTGTGGATACACACTCAGATTCTGGAAATGGTCTCTGTATTTCATTCACCTTTAATGCTGTTAGCTTTAAATTACTTGGCTATGAATGAGAATGTTGGCATTATTAAATTCTTTAAAACAGAACATTAACACTTCAAATAAGTCAGTGATTAGCTTGTGAAATCTGCTTACTTCATTCCTTTATTACAGTTTATTTTAGTTTAAACACAGTCCTCATGGAGCAGACTGTTGCACATGAGGCCATAATATAAAACAGTCTGTGTTAAATGAGCCAAGCTGAGCTCATAACTTCAGAATTAAAGGTTGCTTCGGATTAAACTTCAGTTTTAGAAGGAGAGTTTTTCAAAACGTCTTCAAGCAGCTGCTGGCCTTTTAAAAGTTCTTCATAGCCTAGTTCTTCTTTCAGTAAAGGTAACAGTGAGTCAGAGTGGGAGGAAGCGAGAGAGAGAGAACCAAGGAGAGACAGAATGCGTGTTGAATTTGTTGCCCTTCCTCAGGAAATATCTGTGGCGCAGGCTGAAAGCAGCAGGGGAGATTGTGAGCGTGAGAGTTTGGCTCTGGGTTGGAGCTGTCCCTAAGACTCTACCTAGATTGTCAAAGCACTGCTTCCCCTACACACACACACACACACACACACACACACACACACACACACACACACACACTCTCATTACCACTAAGAAAATAAGCAATGCTTCACTTCCATGGTACTAAAGTAATGGTAAGATTAATGATGTTGTTGCAGCTCTATTAGGTACAGTGAAGCGTAAATCAAAAGTGTTGACACTGATTAAAAAACACTTTGTGGTTGAGAATGTAAATTTAGTGCTTGGGGCCAGTTTATACTTCCATTATTGTGAAGCCATTGGGATTTTCTTACGTGACATTGGTTGCAGCGGTCTGCTGGCTGGTCTAATTTCAGTTTCTGTTCCTAATCCACTCTTTCAGTCTTAGTAAAGAACATGTTGCATCACTGAAGTTGGTCATAACTAATAAAACAAAGCATTGTTTGACTTCATGGCTTTTATCAACATCTGTTTTGTCTGTTACAGATAGAAACATACGCCATGTAATTCAAATGAATACATCCTAAAAGTGTGTTATAAAAAAATTACATAAACAACTAAAGTACTCTCAATCATACAGTTTTCAGTTGATACAAATTTGGCATAAAAGATTGAAATGTGTCATGCTTGCTTATTCATACCACACTACTCCAAGTAGTAAATAATGCATGGTGTCTCTGTGGTGGGTGTTGGCAAAAAAGATTATACACCAGACAATTCAATCTAAAAATCCCAGTGCCAGGAGGAGTGACGGTTGAGTCTCTGGTGTTGAACAATAATCTTGTCAAATCCTCAAAGATACACATTGTGTAATATAATAATACTGAGCTTTGGGACAATAGGAATCTTTGTTGCTGGTAAATCCATCACACGTAATGTCAAATACTGACTTTATTTCCCCAGGTTTGTGTTCAACAAAAGGTCAGTGGGCAGCACTCATTCCTCCCACGGCAACCTGTCGCAGGCATCCATCACCTCCTGTGATGTGCTGAGTGGAGACGAAGTGGACAATCACCTACTCCGGCCTGCAAAGATCAGCGAGCGCAGGTCCAACAGCAGCACGGACATACAAGGTGCTTACAGAGTTCTTAAGGGTAGTAATGTGAACTCAACGGATCACAAGCCAAACAAAGATGGCCTTTGTACTAACAAGTTCTATGTCTACCAGCTGACTTTGGATTCCTACTTAAGTATTGCTTTACAAAAGCCTTTCGGGGACTTGCCCTGTGTTCTGAGTCATGGAAATGTGTCAGGATTAAAATCAAAACAGTTGCGTGCTGCTTACTCGTCATAAGTCTAGAATATGTGTGTGACCGCTTGTCTCTGAAAATAGCTGAAACTTACGCTAAGAATATCAGTAAACGGGGAAGCTGCCATTCAGCTGTGTTTTTCTTTGTTGTTATTCAGTTAGTGAGTGACTGGTGGTCTGTATGTTCTTTTGCAGCACTGAGGAGCCAGGCCACACTGAGAGCCTGGGCCTCCAGTAGTCAGGGGAGCCAGGGCGGGATGTGCAGTGACTCGGAGAGCGCAGGAGGCAGCAGCGAATCCAGGTCCATGGACTCACCCACCGCCAGTCCAGGTAAGAACATTTTACAGAAGACTTTTTTTATTTGACACATGGAAATAATGAATAAATACATGGGACCAAAAAAAGGAAACATTTGCGCAAATGAGATCATAACAGAAATACACCTGAATCATTTCACTGAAATGATAATAAAAACATCTTTTAAGACTGAAGATAAAAACACAAAACAGCTTGATTTGCATATCAAAATCACAACGTGCAAAGGAATGATTAAGGTGCTAATTTGCTCTTCTTATAATTACATTATAGTTATTTTATTTTTAGTTAGACTTCCTCTTTGTACACCAGACCCACGCACTACTCATCTCTTCCCTCTACAGCTGCAGCTACTTGCCGCACTGTGCTAATCTATGACATATTCAACACTAAATGTACACATGTAGAGCACTATAACTTATCTGTCCTCTGTACTGCAATGGGATATTGTCCCTGTGTCAATCTGTGGTAAAACTGTATTTGTACAATCAGCCACTGGACATTTTTTGAACAAATTCCTGACTTTTATATGTATGTGCAGGTGACTTTAAACGACGGCTGCCGAGGACTCCCTCTACTGGGACCATGTCTTCTGCTGATGACCTGGATGAGAGAGAGCCACCATCGCCCTCAGACAATGGTAAAGTGTGTGTGTGTTTAATGTGTCCCCTTCTCCTCAGCCAGATGCATATGTGTATACCAATTTTGGGCTTGTATGTGCAGTGACATAGCCAATGTGTGTTCATTTATGTGACAGGGAAGTTAAATAAGGGAGGGAGAAATGGTGAGATACTACTGCACAATTCATATAGTGCTTTTTTATGGGCCTGACTCTGTGCGTGGGTTTCGCTTGCATCAAATGTTTTTACACTTCACAGAGCTGCACAGATTGAGGTCATGTTAGTTTTGGCGTATGGCCTCAGGTCACATTTCCTGTATCTATGCGAGGCTCGCCCAGTCTGTATGTGTTTATAGTCTCATTGAGATTTGAAGCTGCAAACCACCTTTCTTTTATTCCATGTTATTTAAAAAATAAAGAATTAAAAAAAAGACATGTTATTGTGTGCATATTAAGGGAGTACAATTCTGAATAAAATATTAGCGCTCTGTATTTTTATTTTTATTTTGCAGAATATGACTTTAACTAATTTTATAGGCCAAGAAGTATTTTGTTATTTCATCATGTGATTTAGCACTGATGACTGTTCTGTTTATTTTATCCTAATTATCAGATCTTAATTTAATCTTTTCAGTTGTGAATTCTGAATTTTCTGAACTGGGCCGTGAATTAATGTGTTAACAACTGGGTTTCCCTTGGTGCAGGTCCAACTACTGGAAGATTTTAATGTCCTGGTGAAATACGAGTAGTTTCAGTCAAATATTATCTCTGAATCAGAATCTGTGGAAAAACTGAGGGAATTATTGTCACCAGTGAGATATTAAAATGTCGGACTTCAATAGATTTTCCCAGTCATAAACTAGTAACGACCGGATTACAGGAATCCCGTCGAACAACCAGGAAATGAAAACTATTCCAAGTATTTATGTAGTGATGTGACATCAACAAAGACTGGTCACTTCTCTAATCACCCTCACAGGGGTTCAGTTTTTTTTTTTGCTGCTTTGGACAAACAGGAACTCAGCATGAAGTCACCTGTCTAGTAAGTTCCCCTCATCAGCCGCTCTGATTTTCAGGTTTGGCAGAGATGGTGACAGAGACAGCCAGTTCTCCGGGTCCCTTCCGAAACGCTCAGATGTCCAAAGCTGCTCAAACCCATAAGCTACGAAAACTACGAGCCCCATCTAAGTGCAGAGAGTGTGACAGTTTGGTGGTTTTCCATGGCGCTGAGTGTGAGGAGGTACAGTACACATAATCCTTCTTAAACTTAAGAAATGATAGTATTTTTTGTTTATGTAAAGAATATATTAGCAGGACATTTTATTTTTTGCTTTAATCATATAGCAGCCCAAGTTTCTCATACATAGCAACAATTGGAAATAACCATTTAACAACTTTCAGATGAATGCAGTAGAAATGGTAACATAGCAGGTGTAGCTACTATGTGTTGCCAGTTGGCTGCAGACTTGTATTTTGAGGGACAGATACGATGCTAAGAGACAAAACAAAAAGAAACCAAATTAGTTTTTATTTGTTAGAATTTGTTTTAATCTAACTATTAACCAGTGAGCCACGTTGTATTTCATAATTCAACTGTCTCTGTCTACTTTCCTTTGCCAGTGCTCCCTGGCCTGCCATAAGAAGTGTCTAGAGACGCTGGCTATCCAGTGTGGCCATAAAAAGCTCCAAGGCAGACTACACCTGTTTGGTATAGACTTTGCTCAGGCAGCAAAGAACAGCCCAGATGGTATCCCTTTCATCATCAAGAAATGCACATCTGAGATTGAAAGTCGAGCCCTCAACATCAAGGTAACACTCGATATCTTAGATTGCTCTTTCAAACCATTCACACTGGAAATATATTTTTATATTCTGCATATGTCATGATAATGCATCAAAGTAGAAGTATTACTACTAATTTGTGTACCTGTTTTTCCTTCAAAGGGGATTTATCGTGTGAATGGTGCCAAATCGCGCGTAGAGAAGCTTTGTCAAGCATTTGAAAATGGGAAGGATCTGGTTGAGCTTTCTGACCTCTCACCTCACGACATCAGCAACGTCCTCAAACTCTACCTGAGACAGGTGGGTCTGACATTCTTACTGAACAGTTAACAGGTTTATGTTAAATAATACATTGTTAGATATTTTGGCAAGTATTGCACAGTTTCATTTCTGGGTCACTTTAACAAAGCTGTATTTTAAAGATGCCTTCACTGTTCTTCAATGCTTAAACTTGGGATTTAGTTCATTTTTTGGGTTATTTTACTCTTTTATTTATACATTTAATTTAACATTAATGCCCTGGTTTCACAACTGTTTCCACTGCTAACAACACAAAACACATCACTGTTTCCCTTCTCTGTACAGTTACCAGAGCCACTGATCTTGTATCGATACTACAATGACATTATCGGCTTGGCCAAAGAGTGCCAGAGAGTGCTTGTGGAGGAGGCTGATAAACCCCAGAGCACCCAGACAGGAGAGAAAGGGGGGGCAAGCGTCCAGCTCAACAGAGTCATTTTCAAAATCAGAGATCTTCTCCACCAGCTGCCTACAGCCAACTACAGGACCCTGCGCTTCCTCATAGCTCACCTGAACAGGTAAAGGCTATTAACAAACACCCAGAGCGCAGTCTATTGTATGGATTTCTGTGTGTGCGAAAACACTGATACACAGACTTCCTCATAAGACTCAAAGGGAAACAGAGACTTCCCTATAGCACAGAAGAAGTAGTGGAAAGTACATAAAACTCGTGCTCTATTCATAGTTTCATTTTTAAACCTTACACCCACACCAATACTTCTTTAAATATAAATATTCTGTGCTTATGTCCTTTATATTTACATTTGGGGATTTTAAAGCCTAGATTCTGGTCTTGTTAATTGTTCTTTTAGGAGTAATTGTAGAGACAATGAAACAAAGATATATTTACAATGCTGATAAAATACTTGAAAAATAGCTGAAATATGTCTTTTATAAATTAAACTCATCATCACTCTTTACTACCACAGAGTGACTGAACAGGCAGAGGAGAACAAGATGACTGCGAGTAACCTGGGCATCATCTTTGGCCCCACACTGGTCAAGCCGAGACAGACGGACGCCGAGGTGTCCCTGTCCTCCCTGGTAGACTACCCGTACCAGGCGCTGATGGTGGAGCTGCTGGTGCGACACTTCCAAAAGATCTTTGACATATCGCTTCTGTCTGGTTCTGACATCACCTCGTCTGGCCAGGCGTCCCCCAGACTCACCCCCCAAGAGAAGGTGCAGCGGCTCAGCAGACACTCCGCCTCCCTGATGGACATCAAAGAGGTGTGGAGGGATTTAAGTGTTGTTCTCAAATCATATTGTACAGAAAGGGAGTATGAGAAATGTAAAAAGATGTATGAAGCCTTTTATGGCTCCATGTGGGAGCCATGTGAAGTCTGAGAAATCAACTGTTCATCAATCATCGATTAGAGTTTGAAAAAAAAATTGATACATGTTCCATTATCAATTCTGCTTATTGGTCCTGTTTCTTTATTTAATCTTGGTTGGTATTTTTATGGAAAAAAAGTAGGCCTAAACTGTCTTTCAGCAACAAGGCAACAGGGTATATACCCTCTGTAACAGACGCACTGCTTGACTGGAAAGCAGCGGCATTCATGTGCAGAGTGTCAAATACATGACATTCCTTGAATTTTACCCTATGTTCTGTAGAAAGATGTTTCACCATAGTGATGGCGTTTCCACTCTTACTTGAATCATCATTTGACAGACATTAGAAGCAGCACTGTTGTCCACTTTCTGCATGAAATGTTTTCAAACTTCAGCACGTAGATACATAAGTTTGACGTCATTGTTTTGCATTGTGCCATTGTGAGAAAGACATGCCGGCACTGATAAAAGGAATTGATTCGTTTGCAGACATTTTTGGAACCAGTTCTTGTTGTTATGGTCTTGTGAGAAATGTAGGCGGCATGTTAGGAATGTGTGAAATATAAATGTTTATATCTCTGGTTCTGCTGCATTTAGTTTGATTCTTTTTTTAAATTATGTAAGTTATATTTTTGCAATGATATGTACTTATGTACATTTAAAGTATTAAAGCAAAGTTAACTTAATTGGTTTCTTACAGAGATTATAATCTAATTGTTTATTATCTTCCTTCAGAGTGCCAGAGTGTACAAAAGATACTCATCAGTGATCCCATCCTCACACATCATGGATGAGGTTCAGGAGGTCCAGCCAGGAACAGACAGGACAGAGGTCTCAGCTCTGGACAGACTCAATGGGATCCAGACATCAAGTGAAGAAGTCCAGAGGTCTACCTTAGTGTTTGGCCGTCCCAGCACCACCATCCCCTCCACCACCACCGTGGCACCAAAGGTCCAGCTACGCACCCATCGCCCCAGACATGTATCTCGACCGATCAGCATGCCGCTGGAGCGCTTGCCCGCCCCCGCCCAGATCAGCGAGAGGAATTATCGCAACACTGCTGCTAAAGTTGATACAAGCTCAGCTGAGCGGGAGTCTGTCTCTGAAACCATACAGGAGATACCGGAGCCGGAAAAGGCTCGCCAAAGTGGCTCATCGAGAGTTAGCACCTATTACATCACTCCTTTCATCGACACACAGACGATGCAGAGAAGAACGTGGGACAGGAAGTACAAGCACTATGATGTCACACCCAGGACTGCTATGATTGTGGCCAACCTGCCACCAGCCAGCTCTGGAGTACAACCTGTAAAGGCAACAATGCCTGTCACTGTGAGCACAGCGCTAACCACAGCCACTACCACGAGTAGTGTGAGCACCATGTTCTCCAGCAACCCCTACACCGTGTCAGTCAAGCCTGGCTGGACTTCTAAAAGGGAAAATGACACAAATAATCCAGTCAGTGAGTCCAGCAGCTCACCAAAACTTCCGCTAACACTCAGGGCACCGAGAACTCTGCAGCCTCCCCCTGGAACTTTCTACAAGCCCCCTGTTTCCATTAACAGCAGAGCTAGGACGCTTCCAAACTGGACTACAACTGTTACTACCGTCACCACCACCTCATCGCTCGCCCCCACCAACCCCGCCCAGGTAGTCACCACGTCCCCTGCCCTTACAAGCCCCCCACAGAAACGGCTCCAAACACAGGACTCCACCGACAGCGCCATTGACCCCGGGGTCTCGACCTCTGCTACCCTTTCGCCCCCACAGTCCCCACCCCCCAGCAGCCCTGACGACCTCAGCCCCAGTGAGGCGAAACCCGTCTACCAAAGACTGCGACCTCGACGGCTGCAGGAGCTTGAACACAGAGAGGCCCATTTTGTCTGACGCCAAAAAAAACCCCACATTTTATCTGTAAATCTTAATGTATCTGTGCCATAGTGTATACTGGGAATAAAACATTTTTTATCATACAAGCTAGGCGAAAATGGAGTCCTGTGAAAATAAACCATGAAAGTGTTATAAGTACTAATATATTGTATTTTACATGTTCAATGTCAAATGTGGTTGGTTTCCCAAACATTCAAAACAAGAAAATACGTGTGATGCCAACATCGAATGTTTAGTATCACATTTTAAAATAACAAATACATACTTTTTTATGTCAAAGAATATTTGCCAACCACAAATTGACATCTGTCTGTAAAGAATTATAAGTCTATCATTTTCTTTGTTTCAATTGAACCTTTAAGTTCATGTACAATGTTTGATTTGTTATGAAATTATATTTTATTGTAATCACACAATGCACTTAACGCAGGTTCAAATTCTAATGTTGCCTTTATTGTTAAAAATGTCCTTAATTTTGTATTTTATTCCACAAGGAACGGATGGAAGTATTTTTAACATGAGGTTATCAGTTTTAAAGAGTTCAACATTTTTACCTTTTAAATTTGTCCTTTGTTGCCTGTGATTGGTACATCTTTTCTCAGTATGTAAACCATATGTATCTGTTTACGTTTTTTATATCCATTCATACATACTGCATGTTCGTCACAGTCGTTTTGTCTCATCGCATTATTGTGACTATACAGAAGAAAAAATGACATGCAACAGTGCTTGCTGCAAATTAAAAATGTAGTTGTTACTTCTGTTCCACTTGAGTTTTTCTGTTTCTTTTTTTAGACTTCCCTTCAGCGCCTCAGAGAACCAGGATTATATTGTTTGTATGTTTGCTTCATGTGTGTTATTTATGCTACAGAACAAATCACTGTGTCCCTTTTTTAAATTGCAGCCTTTTCTGTTTTTCAAACATGTATGTGATCAGATTTGTGGCTGTATTCATGCTCTACTGGACAAATTAGAGAAAAAGACAAGCAGATCTAGTCCTGCAACTGCTGATTATTTTAGTCATTTATTATTTTCTTAATTCAGTGTTTGTTAAAAAATTATCAAAAAAAAGTGAAGTAATAATACTATGGAAATAACCCACACACTCACACTTCCCTAGAGCCTTACGTATGGAAGTGCATTTCCACCATTGTGATTTAAAAAAAAAAAGGATCCTGTAAGTCATTATAATGAGAAACTTTATTGAAGGAATGACTTGAAATAATGAGAAATATTCTTTCAAATCTGAACAGGCAAAATATTCAGAAGGTTTTTATTATTTTGACATATAAAGTCATTTGGAGATTATAAAGTCATTATTTTCACAAAGTTTCTCATACAAAGTCATTTTTTTGTCAAATGTTATCTTTATTTTTGACAAATGTTATTATTGTGAGATATAGCGTCATTATTTTGAGAAAGCTTCTCATCATGTTGTGATACTAAGTCATTATTTAGAGATAAGTTAGTCATTATTCGAGAAGGTTCTCATTATTTTTTGCAATACTTAGCCATTATTTTTAGATACTAAGTCATTATTTTAAGATTTTTTTTTTATTATAATATTTTTTTTCCCATCACATTGGCAGAAATGGGATTTCATCATCTTGAAATGCTTGTTTTGTTTGGAAGAATCTGCAATTCCAACTCCAGTATTTGTTCAGTGCCTCAGGTAGCCAGTTATATGTAAACTTTCTGATATTTTTTTCCAATAGCCCTGTAGACATAAGTTTACTTTTGAGTGTTATTTATACCCCCTGTGACATTACATCATGTTGTACGTTTCCAGCCATGAATCCAGTCAGATTGTTTGCTATATTTGGTGTATTTGGACACTGTAGCAGCATAACATTGTTTGCCCAGAGCCACAAGAAACACCAGGTTTGTGCAGGGTTAAGCCTTGAATTAAACCTAAGTTTGAGGGTAAGCTGTGTCTGTTGTACACACAGTTCACAGCCGGTTCAGGTGGTTTTAATGTCCTACTGTCAAGGCTTCAAATTCTCCCAACCTAATTACCCATGTCACCTGCTCTACCTCTCTGAGCTGCTCATAGGAGTGAGTCATTTCAGACACAGTCATTGTGACACAAAAACATCTTAGTCTAATATCTCATTGAACCAATTCAAAACTCTGATTTATTATTATTATTATTATAGGTGTTTAGCTGAACTAGTGTCTTGCAGAATGACAATAACTGTGCATTTCAATCTTTCTTATGGACACTTTTTAGAATAATTTTGGCTTCTGTTGTGATAAAACCTGTAACCTCTCCACCACAGCAGTCTTTCTCTCCACCAGTGTCCCTCCTTTCCTCTCCAGCAGATATCCCCCTAATTCTGCCTCAAAATGGATGACTGTTGTCTTTTTTCTGCCTGCCCATGTTGAGCTGGGAGATTAGAGCAATCAGATTAGGAGTGCTGCTGACCTGCAGGCAGAGGAGAGAGAGAGTGGGCAGCTAGGAGTCACACAGAGCTCTTCTACCTTGCTTAATGTTTTCCACTACTTCAGATGGTGCGTGAACCTGTTTCTCTAGATGTCTTACGACTTTTATATCATTCCATAAGAGGTAAGAAAATGCTATGTTCTTTTGTTGACAAAATAGGATGTGCTGTAAGATCATGTAGGAGCTGACAGGTATATGGTTGCTAATTGCTGTTTTTCTAATGTCTATAGTCGAACGTAATGCAAATCAGGTGGATGCTAGAATGTTTTTACCATTTAAACATGCAGCACTTTTTTTGATGCCAAAACATTTCTATGCGTTTCTGTCTATCTTGTGCAAAGGAAGTCTTGCTATGTATAATTACTGTTTGAGTAACAAGGTGATTTCAGAGAAGTCTGACATAATGATAGCTTCCACTCTCCTGTTATAGTCTCGCAGTCTTTGTCCTCTTGTTTTTCCAGACAAGTATTTATGTCCCTGCATCCTCAGCCTGCCAGTCGGCAGTAATCTATTGGTCATGTCACTCTGAACAAATTACTCTTCATGTTTGACATTCTCCGAGCTCATCTGCACATAACCTGTATATGTGATTGGCATTTGAGGGTTTGGTTTTTTTTTGTCTGTACTCTGCTTCCAAATGAATTTGTTTTCTTGGAATAAGTGATGAGCAGATACAAATTGCAACCACATACCAACTCATGTTGCTATGTGGTTAATAACATTGTTGGACAAGGCTTGTGCTGATTGGTGATCAGATTGTGTATCAACTATAAAAGGGATGATTGACAATTGTTTTATCCTATGGTGAAATTAAAGCAACTTTGTATCAGAACTGAGATGTTATAAAGATAATCTCAAGTTTAAGTCACCAATCAGGTTTAACTCAAGTTCAAGTCAAAACCTAAGCCGGAGAATAGTCACTCCTTTTCAAGACTATGAATTATAAATGTGTGTCTTTTTTTGATGAGGAAATAATAATTTAAACATCCGAGCTCAGGCCATATTTAGTGTGGTCAGAGAGCATGCTCCCCCATGGAGATTTTTTCCCATTTACTACAGCTATAGGCACTATTTTACAAGCCTTTTGAGAATTGAATGCTTGAAAAAAAAATGTACAATGAAAAATTAGTCTACATCCTACTTTGTATCTATTTGTTCTTCAACTGTTTTCATCATTCTGAAACCATAACACAAGAAATGTTGAGGATGACTAAGAAGTTATATAAAACAGAGTAGGTATTTGTCATCAAAAACATTACTTATCTTGAAACGAGGGCTGTCCTCAACTAAAGAAATTCTTTGTTCACTAATCGATTCCTTGATTTAATTGACATGGAGTATCTCCACAAAGAATCATGGAAAGACACCACTTTAAATCTGGTGTTTACCAGAAAACCAGCATAATACTTGAAAAACATTTTCTTGTTTTCCATGCCGGAGCTAAATTCACAGAATGGATGTATAATTGACAAATCTGCTACATTTGAATATATCCCATAATAATCTGGTCTGCCCTAATTTCAAATCAAAGATTACCAACGAGTAAAGTGAAGTGCGGACTTCAATCTGAATTGAATAATAAGCCAAGAGAAGTACATTTACTCAATTGTACTGGATTTCTTTAGGCAGTAGCATAGTAGTAGCAGTAGTAATAATACATTCTGCCTCATTGATTTGCCGGTCCAGTCAGAGAGACAGAGAGGAAATTAGGGAAATGTGAAGATCTTTTAAAAACTCTATAAGACTTGGGCTGGAGCTCCAGAAGCCACCCACCTTATTCAGCCATTGATCGACAGATTGATCTGTTAGACCATTCAATTTTTTAAATATAAAAGCACAAGTATTTTTGTAGACTGTGAAAAAATACTGAAGAAAGCAGAAGCAACAACAACAAAAGCAATGACCATCCATGCAGACCGAGGTTATAATAGTTTTGGATTTTTCATTAGTTTTAGTTTTAATTTCATTGTGAATTTTTGTCTTCAAATTCAGTTAGTTTTAGTTCGTTTTTAGAGTGAGTTTTCTAGTTTTAGTTTAGTTTTTATTTGTTTTAGTGTTAGTTTTAGTTTTTTTGTAATGGGCTATGTGTTGGGTGCCAGATTCAAAGAGGTCATAATAAATTTTGCCTTTATTTCCTTTGGTTTATCCATCTAAGCCCCAATAAGGTTATTAACTCTTACAGTTCCGAGTGTTTTGAATTTTGGTTCGAGTGTAGACAGTCTCAGTAAACATATTTAGCATGTGTTGCATGTTCAAATAGAAACACTGAATTATGAATGAAAAAAGTTGACATAAACGAAAACTAAGGACATTTTCACTATAATTTTAGTTCGTTTTAGTTCGTTTTGTAACCACACAATACAGTTTCAGTTAGTTATCGTTTTTTTAAAAACTCTATTTTTTATTTTTATTTCAGTTAACGAAAATGTTTTTCAATTCTAGTTTTCGTTATTTCGTTAGTTTTCGTTAACTATAATAACCTTGATGCAGACTAAAATATTCTTATAATGTTTTTGAAAAAAATACAAAAGTCACCTAAAACACAGAATTCTATCAAGACCAGACCCAGAATCTGAGGCCCTGGGTCATGCTGGTCTAGAGTGTCCAGCTTCTTTGTGAGTGTCGTCACTGATGGAGTTGTGTTTCGGCAGGTTTGTCACAGTCTGATGACCCCTTCCAGGGGTAAAGCTGCGGAGCAATGAAGACAGGCTCTCAAATCCGCCTGTTACTGTGGAAAAACTGGACCCTCCGCAAGAGACAGAAGGTAATATTATTGATGTGACTAGAGTCAGACAAACTTTGAAAAACACTGTTCTGCATCATGTTATCCAATGTAGTAACACCAAAAACTGCACATTCAAAACCCCTCTCTGATAAAGAGGTGACTGGGTATAAAGCTGGATGTGATCATCTTCAGACTGGCAGGATTTTCTCCTGTGTTGGATTAAATTGCACAGGTGTTCCAGTTATTCTTTATGTGTGTATAACTTTATTTGTTTCTGTCCAGGTCCGCTTCCTGGTTGAGATCTGTTGGCCTATGTTGTTATTCATCGGTCTGGTGTGGCTGAGGAAGGCGAATCCACTGTACCAACAACATGAATGTAAGAAAAACGGTAACACTTTACAATAACCCTCATTTATAAATGGTAAACAGATAGTTTATCAATGTTTAATCATCATTTATAAACCGTATATAGGCCATTTAGAATGGTAAATACATAATTTATTAATGTTTAACTAACTACATCATTTATGGATGACAAATAGATGGTATCTTAATGTAAGTTTATAGTTACTTTACCATTGACAAACAATTAAATTATAATTAATAGTTTATCAGTAGTTTTAGTTGAACTCATTTTAACATTTTAACACGATATTAAGCTACCTTTAAGGAATTGGTTTAAAACATTGAAAAGTTAAATATGTATAGCACTTTGAAATGGTTAATAATTGGTTTATAAACCATCTATAAGCATCATCTAGATGGTTATTGTAAAGTGTTACCAGAAAAACTCTTCATTAAGGGATAGTTTGGATTCTTAAAGTGGGGTAGTATGAGTACATTGTCACTGTATTGTCTACAGTAGACAATTTGGAGAAGCAGGCAGGAGCATCTATGTTCTGTCTATCTTAAATCTTGAACAAAGATATTATGATACAGTATCAAAATATGTGTGTGTTTTGGTGTAATATAAAATGACTGTAGTATTTGATGGGGTAAATTGTCCATTGAAATACACTACCACTGATATTTTAAATACAAATATTAAAATACAGTATCAAAATATCATCTTACAGTGCATGCACCCATGTTTGTTATCAAAATGTAAACATATAAGGTAGCATTTTTGACAAAGTACACTGCAAAAAAAGAAAAGTTGGGTGAACTCAAAATTTCAAGGCAACAAACTTCGATACAATTTTAAGTTGGACAATTAAATTAAATATTTTAAGTTTTGTTTTTGAGTTTGCTCAACTCTGAATTCAGATTTTTGTCAACTGAACTGTAAGTTGTACTAACTTATAATTTTACATTGTAATAACTTTTAATCCTTACTTCTGCTAACTTCTGCAATATGCTGAATGGGCACGATTGTAACGCTGCTATGAAATGTCAGCTAATGTTGCAAACACAATTTTGAGTTAGCATTGATACGCTAATGGCTACTCTTGTAGCTGTAACAAGCAGCGCCGCTAGCATCAGTTAGCCGCTAGCATCAGTTAGCTGCTAGCTTTCGCTAATGACAGAATTTCACAGCTTTCCCGCATTTCACAACAAAGAAATATGAGTTAGCAGAACTATTGTCCCTTGTTGTGAACCCCAACTTAAGAATATAAGTAACGACAACTCAAAAACTTGTTTTTGAGCAGACAACTGGCTTCCTTTGTTGTGCTAACTTACATAATTGCCCTAAATGTCAATAATTTATATTTCCAAGTTTTACCAACTTAAATCACTGTTTTAGGCCAAAAAATACAAGTTGGCTTTTTTGCAGTGTACATCAACACCGGCAAAGAGGTAAAGCAATGTGGTGAATTAAGAGGCCTGACCAAGGTGCTGGGGGGAGATCACTTGTTAACCCTTATACAACCCTTTAAAAATCACTTTACAAGCCGTCACATGCCTTTAACTCTCTTGTCTGTTTCTTCAGGCCATTTCCCCAACAAGGCCATGCCTTCAGCAGGGATTCTGCCCTGGATCCAGGGCATCTTCTGCAACGTCAACAACCCCTGCTTCAGATATCCAACCAGAGGAGAGTCTCCAGGTGTCGTCTCTAACTATAACAACTCAGTGTAAGCCTCATCACAGCACTCTCAAACCTTGTCAACCTCACAGAAACCTCATAAAACTCTATTTTCTTGAATTGTTCACTGTCGTTTACTGTTTTACATTTAAAAATAATTTTATCTTTCATTCATTTTTTGTCTGTGCTATTTATACCTTGCAGTGGACAATTATTACTATTTTTATTATCATCATTTTTGATGGATTTGTCATGATATTTTGTTGGGAAGGGGGCTAAATAACACTCCAAAGTTAGGCAAAGTTGTTTGGTAGTACCCCAGGTCTCCCCTTTTACATACAAATATCTATTATTAAAAGCTTTGGTGTTAAGACGGGGGGAAAAATTGATATTGCATGATTATTTTTTTCTTTTTTCTTTAATTAATTCCTAATTGATAGCCCTAATTTATTTAAATGTATGTATTTATTTAATCATTAATTTATTATTTTATTGATTTATTTTGTTTACAAATTATATATGCAGCTAAAAAAAAGATGATCTATTTTATTGTTTGATGTAATCTAAACTCCATGCTATATTAAGTTTTAAAAAATTCTGTGATCTGTGATTTACATTTTTAATTGCAGATGATGATAATTAGATAATACAGTATAACATTCTATATAATGGAAAGTAGTAACTGAACTAGACTAATAGTCGTTTTATTGGCCTGTTCTAGATTGGCGCGGTTCTACGTTGATGCCCAGGAGCTCCTGCTCGATGAGACGGAGGTGGAGCAGCTCAGCATACTGTGGCGTGACTTGTCGTCCTTCTCAAACTTCATGCAAACGTTGCGCAACAACCCATCAGTGGTGTCAGGTAAAGTACAGGAGAGAAATGGTTCAGATAGCAGCACTTCCATTTGGTGTGAAATTGCTTTCTTTCTCTCAACACTTTAATCAGAAGAGAAAAAGTGTGTTGACACAAGTCAGCTACTTTTGATTGTCGCTTCTTGTTCAAAATGAAATACCAACATATTTTTTTGTATTTTTCCTTTCAAGCTTATGAAACTCTTAACGTGACAGGAAACATAAGCTGCACTTTGATCTTAACTTTTTTGTCTGTTGCACATCCTCTTTCTGTCTCCTTTTCATTTAGCATCACCTCACTTTTTCTTTCGTTTTTATAATTCTCTGTCCATCTTTCACATTTTTATGCACCATTTTGCTGAATTAGTTTGTGTACTCACCATCACCATCATTTGAGATGATAAATGTTGCACTTCCAACTGACGGATGTACATGATGCTGTGTAAGATGTAAATACAATCAGAATGCATCAAATTCAGAATCAGTGTGAACATTTACAAAACAAAGATTTCCCAAATTGAACATTAAACATATTGTCTTTACGCTGTATTCCCAAAATATTTGCAAATCATTACATTCTGTGTTTATTATGTATTTCACAGCGTCCCAACTGTTTGTGTATTAAGGCTGTGCACTTTTTTATTATCCTTCTGGGTAACCACTTATCCAAATCATAAAAGCATGTGGCAGCTACACAAAGATTTATCCAGGATAGAGGTGTAAAAAAAAAAAAAAACTTTTCCCTTTACTCTTATCCTGTTGGACCTCTTATTTCCTGGCAATATCCACATTATCGTGGTAATTTCTATGCAGTAGGCCTGAAGGCACACAAAAACATTATTCCTAATAATGCTTCCAATGAAATTAACTGAACCATTTGGCAGGAATATGCGTATGAACACACATCCTTTTTTCTCGTTGGACTTTCCCTAAAACATCCTGAACATGCCTGCCAAACTGTCTTGCCGTGAATCATTTCCTCTGTGTAGTCCAAAGCTGGTTGGGTCAATATTGTCTTTATAGTGGTTCTAACCTTTCACTATCCCTGCTCTTGATGTGTCATGTAGGCCGTGGGCTGAAGATAGATGATATTCTGAAGGATGACGAGGTTCTCACGGCTTTCCTTCTGCGAGACGCCAGCCTCTCAGAGTCTGTAGTGTACCAGCTCGTCAATGCAGAAATACGACTAGAACAGGTGCAGAACAACGTTTAAAATCATTATTAAGAGTTCAATATAATGATATTTGATGATTCTTTAACATACATCAGCGTGGTAAGAATGACTTAAAATGACAAAAAAAAACTTATGGGCTGAAATATAAGCCACCAGAAACTGAATTTGAATTATTTATATTTGAATTTGAATTGCTTAACTTGAATAATTGCATTAAAAACTGAATTTGAATCACATGATTTGAATCTGTATTGTTCAATTTGAATCATTGCATTGAAAAACTGAATCTGAATTGTAACTTGAAATGACCATTTGATGATTCTTTGTTCCATATGCCACATTTAACCCAGTATTCCACCTTCTCCTTTGATTCTTGGTGCCTCCCAGTTTGCCTATGGTATCCCAGACCTGCAGCTGAAAGACATAGCCTGCAGCCAGGCCCTGCTGGAGCGCTTCATCATCTTCCCCAGCCGCATGGGGCTCCACGGGGTCCGCAACGCCATGTGCGCCCTCAGCCAGCAAAGGCTGCAGAGGATAGAGGACATCCTCTATGCTAATCTGGACTTCTTCAAAATCTTCAAACTGGTGAGTGGTGCTTTGAACATATACACTACCGGTCAAAAGTTTTAGAACACCCCAATTTTTCCAGTTTTTTATTGAAATTCAAGCAGTTCAAGTCAAATGAACAGGTAAACAGGAAAGGGTACAAAGGTAAGTGGTGAACTGCCAGAGGTAAATAAAAAAAGGTAAGTTTAACCAAAACTGAAAAATAATGTACATTTCAGAATTATACAAGTAGGCCTTTTTCAGGGAACAAGAAATGGGTTAACAACTTAACTCTATGGAGTCTTGGGCTATGGGGCTTGGGTTAATTATTTTCATGTCTTTGTAAGTCATATTGTGTCTTTTTTTGGTCATTTTGTTTCTTTTTTTAGTCATTTTGTGTCTTTTTTTGGTCATTTTGTGTCTTTTTTTTAGTCCTTTAGTCCAACATAAAATGTGATTTTGAATCTTTTTTTTTACTTTCAAAACACTATCATGCTCAATAAAGAATTTTAAATGTTGCAAATGTGCATTCATTTCAGAGTACACTGAGACATTAAACTGCATAATTTTCAATTCAATTCTGGAAAAGTTGGTGTGTTCTAAAACTTTTGACCAGTAGTGTATTTTGAAAGTCAGTATGTCGCCGTCAAGTGAATAAATAAACAGTCATTATATATTCATATTATAAATGTCAGTGTTTGGGTAATGCTCTTGTTTTATCCTGTATTTCTGATGACCTTCCTGTAGTGAAATGGATGTTGTTCTTTACGTCCATCCGTTCACCCTTATCTTTATTGACATGGCGGTCATTATTTCCAGAGAAATCCTCTGAAGGCTGCATTTGTTGGAAAAATGATTTTGCTCTTCCTGTCCTTGCAGACGGACTAACAATGCGTTGGTCTGTCCCTTAATACTTTCTGACTTCCCTAGCCTGTCTGTAGCACTCAGCTCCAAGGACATCGGGCCCTAACAATGAAAAAAACCTTTATTAACACCTCATAAATATATATTTACATTTTTTTAAAGGCTCAGTAATATCATAAATGAGCAGGACACTGTAGTTATTTGCTAACATTACTTTAGAGAAGAAATCAATCACAGCTCAGACTGTATCAGACTTAGCACAGGTTAAGGCTGCATTAACAGCACTTGTGTCAATCAGATTGGCACAGATGCTCTACATTAAGACTAAGCAAGTGATGTTCCCTAAATATTTTGTGCTGCTGCATTCACTTCATTCTTACATGTTCGTGAATAAGAACTCTGATCGAAAAATATTTTTTCCCATATTTGGGTGTGCGGATGTTCTTTTAATTGGGCAAACATTCTGTAAAAGTAGTAAAATAGTAAATTTTTAGGATTATTTTCAGGATAATATAAAATATGAAATGAGACATATTTGGTGCATGGCTCAGAATGGTCTATGTGGGACTGAGTCAAAAAAATTTGATTTTTTTGTGTGCAATTTTAGTTTGAAAATAGTATCTTTTAAATATGAGCTCATTTTGCGGGGGGTAAATACATATAAAAAAGCAATAGTGGGTCTGATGTTTTGGTTAAATGTCTGTAACCTGCACTGCATTCAGCAGCACTCTCCCCTCACATGTACCAGTATCTCATTGAATAGGAATTCAGTAAAATTACAACCCTCTGCATGCACAGTGCATTTTCCCATCACGTGTGTAGCCCACACTCCTGCAAACACTACTGCACTGTGTGATCCAAAGAACTGCAAACGTTCATGTAAGTTTTGATAAGATTACTGGGGTGAATACATTTTAGAAGCAAAATCATTTATAACTTGTAAACAACTCCTTTAACTAACTTTAAACCTTAAGTTTGCAGACAACTTACATTCTTGGCTCACTTTTTCTAAGTACCTTTCACCTTAAGATAACTTGCATGCTAGCATTTCACACAGTATTTGACAAATTAATGGATTATGTCTGTTAATGATATGTTAAAAGGTTTGTTTCTATCTAAATGTGATATGGTAAACACAACCAGAAACACCCCTGTGCTTCTATTGTAATTAAATTATTTCCTGTTAAGATTCCACCCTGAATATTCCTGCAATTACTGTCCTTGTTGAAAGACACAACAGTGTGTGTATGTGTGTGTGTGTGTGTGTGTGTGTGTGTGTGTGTGTGTGTGTGTGTGTGTGTGTGTGTGTGTGTTTGTGTGTTCATGGTAATGGATTAAGATGTCACCCAGTGCAACAGTGTGGCTCACTGATATGCTTTTAATAATTTATAGAGCAATAAGACATATCTGGCTTTGGATACACACACGAATCATTGTTGGTTTTGGTCTTTTTAATGGTTTTCGTTGACAATAAGAAAAAAAAAATCTTTATCACCAGACTTCAAGGACAAACATCCCTTCAGATTGCTCAAGACACTGTGTCACTTTTATTTAATTATTACACATTTATTACTTTTATTTTTTAACTATACTGCCTCATTTATATATTTATATTTTTCTTTATAAATACATTCATTATTTATTTATTAAATATTTGTTAATATTATTATTATTATTATTTATATATCAGGATTTATTCCATAAGTATATGTATTCATTTTATTTAATATCGACTTAAATGACATTGCAAAGACTGATCATCTTTAAAAAAAATAAAAAATAAAAAAATAATTTATTGTAATGTATTCGTTGAATAAACCACCTTTCAAAAGTAGATGTATTTCAGCACATTTTACAGAAGAATAAAGTAGCATTAAAAGAAAGAAGTTACATCAACAGACTGTACTATATATAAACTCCTCTCCTTTAACAACCTCACATTTCTTCTGTATACGTGTTCCGGTTCAGCCTGAGTGGGTCAGGTGACTGGCTCAGGGTGTCGGCACGGCATTATCCCTCTTGGCCTGTTTCTGTAATGGGCTTATCCAGACCCCGCCTCCAGCCTGTGAGTTATTCTGAAAGACGTATTGCTGCGTCTAGTATAAATACATTACCAACACGTGCCAGTCTAAACTAAAGTGCACACCTGGTTATCTGTTTGCCAGAAAACCTGATTGAAACTGTAAGAGCATGACAAGGTTGCATGACCTATATCTTGAGGACACAACATGCTGGAGGAGATGTTTGAGTCCCATAACAAAATTGATTGAAGTTTCCAGAGTTAAATAAGAGATACAGACTTGATAGATATTATTATTAATAATTAGCTTGACCACGAAGTGTGTTTACTTCAGTCACTTTCATTATGTATTTTTATTGATATATTTTTCTTTTCTATTTGCTTATATTTTAGCATGTAAAGTACCTTTTTTTCTTTTCTTATTTTTTTTTTAGCATATTAAGAACTTGAACTTGAGATCTCTTTTATGCCATTTTTATGCAGTGGTGACAGCTGTTGCTAGATGCATAAATAAAAAATAATAATTAAATCTCCAGAAAACAGTATGTTTAAAGTCTTCTGGTTTGTATATTCTGTGTACATAATATATAGGATGCATTATAAGTTGATTGTGTCATTTAAAATGAAATCAAAACAGTAATTCCCCATTCACCTTCAGGTGACATTCAGATCCTCTGTCCATTCCAAATACTGGACAGATTGAAAATAAATGAATAAATAAAAATCCTGAGTGAAGGCTATACATCTTTTCATATGATATTTTGACATGTATAAGTCAAATACCATCTCATGTTTACATGAAAATATAGTTTAAAAATAAATGATGTGCTTTAACAATATGGTTCAGAAATTAAAATGTGCTAGACATCCTAGAAAAGTCAAACCTATTGGAATTGACAGGATATCTAAGAGAGTTAAAGCTAGACAAACACAGTATTCAACATAAATCCTCTGATGCATATAAACATTTTGCATACAATATATACAGATGGACATAATGACATCATAATATAATGCAAGCCAGTACAGTATCCATGCAATAACATGACCATTCAGGGTGTTTTGGGATTGTTTTATTGTTTAATTGAATTGAAATATTAGTATTCCTGTTCTTTTGTTTACTGTGCAAATATACATATTGGTGACATTTTCAGTGAATAGAATAAAAAATAATAGAATGTTTTTTTCTTGACTAATATAACCAGCATATGCATATATCCTTAGCACATGAGTACTCCTTAGTTTGTACTACAGCTGCATCTTAGTGGTGATCTGTGCATTTAACCAATTATCTCTATTAAGTGGAAAGCCCATTACCACACTGACCTCTGCCTTGCAACAACTTGTTACGCTGCTGACTCCCTTCTCCCATCCACCTCTCATCACCCTCCCTTCCTGTTCCCTCGCTTTCTCTCTTCCCCCCCTGCACACCGCCTCCCTCCTTCCTTCGTTCATTGAAATGCAAGTGCGAGGAATGCGGGAGGAAGGATATCACATGTGCGTGTTTGTCTTTGCATTCGGGGTTTCCGCAGCCCTCAGCACTCTGCTCGCCTCTGACCAGGCCTTTTTCTAACGAACTCCTACTGGGCTAATGGTTTCTCAAGATGATGAAGTCATAGATGGAAGTTTAAGCAAAGCATGTTTTCATAACAAACAACTGATTTCAAGTTTAAAGCAGGTTCATTTCCTCCAGAAATATAGACGACACCCTAATGGCGTGACAAAAAAAAAACGGAAGACCAACTAGTGGTTTTCACTAGCAGGTTGCTTGTTGCACTGTGGGTGAAGAAAGTGATTTCCTTTCATTTGCAAACATTTCTTGGACGTTTCCGAGACTTTATAAGGGTTTCACTAGTTTCATGCTAGATCTGAATGACTTTATCTGCCTAAGGCATCATGGGACTTGACTTCAACAGAGGAGCAATGATTCTGAGTTCAACAAAGAGCAAATTGTGTTTTATGTTGTATTTTATCATCTTATTTTTTAAAGCACTGTATGACTGATGCATCTTGTGACTTCGTATCCCCAGATGCCTCAGGTTATGGACAACGGCTCTCAGGGGATCGACCTGCACTTCTGGGGTCGGGTTCTTAAGGTGACATCGGAGAAGATCCGACTTGTAAGTGTTGCGAAGTCCACCTATCCCTCTCCACTCACTCCTGCTCCTCACTTCTTCTCCTCGGTCCTGCAGGATCAGACACACCAGTATTTTTAGCCCTGCAGGAAACTCGCCTCTTCCGCTGCTCCCAGTTTGAGAATCGCTCACAGAGGAGGCTGAGTGATGGGCTCAACAATGTGTGTGTTAACAACCTGCATGTGAACTGTACAAGCACTGATATGTCTTTGTAAGAGCATGTGATATGTGTGCGTATGTGCATTCATGTACGTATATCAATGCATAACTATGTGTGTGTGTGGGTGTGTGTGTGTGTGTGTGTGTGTGTGTGTGCAAACATACCAATCGTGTCTCACATGACATACACATAATAGTTGTGAATGTATCACTTTATTTATTTAATACATATGAAAAACATATCAGAATCTAGTAGAAATGGAATATACTAAAAGATAGAATTATACAGAAATAGATTAGAAATTTGCACCTGAAATTCCATACTAGCCTGCTATTTACTGAGCTAAAACAGCATGCGAGTATTTTTATTTATTATGTTTATATTGTGTGTTTTTGATCCATGAAGGTTTTATATTTGTAGAACTTGTAGAACACCAGACACAAAGAGCAATACAATTGTGATGTCATCACATCTGGTGGACGGGGCCAACAGGAGAAACGGTTCTGTACATATTCAGTGGGCTGCATGAAGCAACATTTGGAGTTTGCGTCAGGCACTGGACTGAATGCATTTAACATTTGACATCCATTGAACTAAGCCCCTGAATTGAGATACAGCTAAGGCTGGCCGATATGACCTCAAATCAATATCACAATTAATTTAACCGTTACCCGGATTTTAAAGAAATTAAGTAAACACACGCAAATTAACTATTTTGTGGTTATTTATTAAATATTTCGAACAGAAATCAAAGCATCGCTTGAAATGAAAGCTTCACATTTTAGTTTTAATAAGTAAAACTTCTCTAAAACCTTAAAAAATAAATAACTTGCATTTCTTGCAAACATTTTTTCTGCATAGCAGTGTTTCCGTTCAGTTTGCTCAGTGTTTGAATTCTCCTCCATGTTGCTTCCATGTTGTGGATTGGACAGGGCCGAAAATAGTCAAAAAAAGATAGACAGACAGACAGACAGACAGACAGACAGACAGACAGACTGATCTTACTGGAAAAGCAACCTTTTTTCACTAATCTTGGTAATTGCACACACACACACACACACACACACGAATGAATGACTCACTGGGGATGTGCTGTGTGTTTCGGCACGTTCACTGTATGTCTCAGGGGATGGAGTATCCCATCATCACCTTTGTCAGGGTGTGGGAGAGAGAGAGAGGGGTGGGTGGGGGGTCGAGGGAGAGAGAGAGACATTCCTTTGAGGTGACACATCCTGTAGGTGGGACCTTCGTATCACTGTGGTGACAGAAAGGCGAGCCAAATGCTCTCATTACCCACCTCTCCTTCCTTTCAACCGAGTGCGTGTGCATGAAATGATAAATAAGAAAAAGGGAGGAAAAGGGAGTGAAAGTGAAATAAATCAGGGGTGTGTTGTAGCCTGTGTGTGTGTGTGTATGTTCACATGTAGAAAGTTGCTTTAAGTGTTGGACAAAGAAAAGCAATGAGTCATTTTCATCCCTGACCTCTGAAGCCAGTTCGATTATCAGTGTTATTATATTCTACTTTTAAAACTGTAAGCGGATTATAGAGCTGTGCTAATAAAGGTCAAAGCTTATGAAGAAATATTCCTGGAAGAACTCAGCTTCATCTTAAATCTGATCCCTTAAGAGGGACAGTCATTTCGCAGCTTTGACGAGAAAAACAACTCAAACTTAAAACTCATATTGTTGGCAGCCTGCTCGCTTTTTCTTTAGAGAGGAAATGATAGATGCCGGGGAGAAACGCACTTGGATGAAGCTATTTTTGTTCCATCAATAGGAGGATATTTAGTCCCCCCTCAGACTCTGCTTGTCTGTCCAACATGTTTGCTTATGTTTAAAACGATTGTTTTCTAGTCATAGTTTATGCTACGCTATTCCCACAGTATGAATAAATATAAAAGACATAAATATCCCTGCCATGGAGATAATTATCTGACAAAAGGTCAAAAAGCTCAAAGCCAATTATTTATAATACTCCACATTCATTCATCCTGTTGAAGCCAGAATGATATTCAGCCCACACTGATGACCAGACAGATATGAAAAATTAATGTGACAACCAGTGTGGGTACCTCTTAGGGGGCCACATTATCTGTTCATACTGTTTATCAGACTGAGGTTAAATAATCTTTGGGATTTAAATGAGTTGTCACTTAAAGTGTAAGTAGGGATGTTAACCCCTGTGTCAATGTGCTAATTAGAAATGACAGCAGGGACAGTAAAATCATCTTTGTTTCTGTTAAGTTATGGTGCTCCATGCACTTCAATTTATTTTTGTGAAGTTGTTTTAAACTTTTGACATGTCATTTTAAGAATCATACATTTTTAACGGTTCATGTTAGCCGTGCAAGTGGCATGGCTCTGTTTTTCTGATTGAATATTTCTGCAGCTACTTGATGAATTGACATGAAATTCAGTAAACATGTTCAGAGTCTGCAGAGGATGAATCCTAATGACTTGTAGAGCTCCTCTGCTTTCCTCTACTTCCTTTTTCTTTGTCCAGTATGTTGGATTAATGCTAAATAGTACCACATACACATTAGCCTCAATTGTGGGTTGTGTTTTATGCTTATTAGCACATGTTAGCATGCTCACACATTAAACTAAGAGGATGAATATGGTAAACATTTTGCTTGATAAACTTCAGACATTATGGTGACCATTTTTTTTATCATGTAAAGAGTTAACTTAGCATTGAGCTTAAAGCAAGTGGCTAAGTATAGCGTCACAGAGCTGCGAGCCAGCTATAGACTCTCAGTCCTTGTAATTAAATATAGAGGTTTGGATTGTGACTCAATGTTGCACCTTCATTGAGAGAAGGACATGTCTTTGAATTTCAGCTCTGATGATTTGGTACTTCCGATGGTTTAAAACTCAAACTTCAAACTGCCAAATATAGGTCACCTGTAAAACACACAAAAAAGGTTAAAGCAGAATGAAAACCTGAAGTTGTTACAGAGAATGGAAAGTTTCAAAATTTCTGGATAGAAAAACAATGGTCATTTTGGCAGGAGCCTTAATTCAGCCGTATTTTGATTATGCATGTGGCTCATGGTATAATGGTGTCACAATGAATTTGAAGCATAGGCTACAGACCTCACAAAACAAGTTAATCAGACTTATTTTGGATGTCCCCATGAGAACCCACCTCGAATCATCCCACTTTGATAAGGTGGGATGGTTGAAGGTGGAGGATCGTGTATCTCAGATACAGTTATGTATGGTACACAGGTGTGCTTATGGGGATGTACCCAATTATTTTAAAAATTATTTAAATAGAGTAAATGAAGTTCACCGCTATTCCACTAGGGGAAGCTTAACAGATTTTGTACCACCTAGAGTTAAGACAAACATGGCTAAAAAGTCCTTTCTTTATTCTGGAACTATTCTTTGGAATAGGTTACCAGGCCCACTTCAATCAATTAGAAGCATACGCAGTTTTAAACAAAACTTGAAAAAATGGTTTAAACACCAATCTTAGAATGTTGGCAATCTGTATCTGTCGTGTATATTTGAAACTGTAATTTATGTTATTATGTGGCTTATGAATGATTGATGCATGTATGTATGTATGTATGTATGTATGTAAGAATGATACTTGTTTGATTTATGTAAGATATGCTGCTACTTACCCTCGTCTCCTGCCTTATAGGGACCACAATGGAAATAAGCCTTAGGGCTTTATTGTGTCATCCCTGACTATTTTTTTATCTATTTATATTACGTATGACACAGCTTGCTGTTTCATATTTTTTATATCAAGAATGGTCAAATAAAATCAATGAATCAATCAATATAGGTTTTTTAAATTATATAAAGTTAACAGATACATTGACAACTGAGAGAATGTCCTCCAACTAACTCACTGTGTGACTTTTACAGCTGATGGAGCGGGAGAGCTCTCAGGAGCTCTTGAAGGCAGCTTCCTCTCTGTTTCAAGCTGGGGGTCCGTCCTCGTTCACCCAGCTGATGTCCAGTGTGTCCAACCTCTTCTGTGGATACCCAGAGGGAGGCGGCTCCAGGGTCCTGTCCTTCAACTGGTATGAGGACAACAACTACAAGGTGTTTCTGGGTGTCAACAGCTCCAAGAGCTACAACTACGTCTATGACGACTCGGCCAGTAAGTGACGAGCTGCTGAACTGTAAAAACCTCTATATTATATAAGATACAGTATGTTTTTTTATTATTATACATAGCGTATATTTAGATACAGCATCATTTATAATATTTAGATAATAATACAGGAAATTGATCTATTTTCTGTTTTACATTACGATATGAGACATTCATTTTATTATTATTTATTGTTTTGCTAATTGTGCAAATAAAAGTAAACTTTAATGGAGTAAGATTAAACTAAACTTTCATATGTAAACAGCAACTTTGAGCAAAATATAACCAAGATGTTTTCCCAAAGATTTTATACTTTCTTTTTTTTATTCTGGCATTATGCAAATTAAATGTTTGGGTTGTTTTTTGTGTGGGCAGCTTCCCTATTTCTGCATTATATTGTGGAGCAATTATCTTCAAAAACAGCACAATCATCAGTGAAATTTGCATTCAGTCCATTTTTGATTATTTGTATTTGCATCATGTTTTCAGCACTTTGTATAGAAAATCTGTTTAGAATTAATAAGTAGTGGTTTTAATTGGTGCACAGCTTTGACGTCACAGCTTTTCTTACATTTCATCAGTTGTTTTCATCCATCAAAATGCTGAACGGATCGAGTTTCCTGTTAAATAAACACTTGGTGACACATTTAGCATACATGCTGCATATAAAAGGGTGTGAGGATATAAGGCAGTTCAATAGGATGCATTTTCTCTATTGTATTGACTGTTTCCTTGTCTCTTTTATTCTTCCCTTTATCTCACTGTGTTTGCAATTCTTCTACCATTAGCACCCTCCTGCAACGCCCTGATGCAGACCCTAGAGGCTAACCCTGTCACAAAAATCGTGTGGAATTCAGTCAAGCCCCTGCTGATGGGAAAGATCCTGTACACCCCCGACTCCCCTGCCGTCCACAAGATATTAAAGAGTGTAAGTGAGACCACCTCCAGCCCGACCCCTCACCCCTCACCTCTCTCTCTTTCTCTCTCTCTCTCCTTCTCCGTCTCTTTCACCACTCTCAGTATCTGTTTTTATTCATCCAATCTCCCACCCTTCTTAGGAATGAGCTGACTACTGAAGCAGAGGAGGGGCAGAGGGATAGAGTCAATCTACTGCAGTGTGAGGGAAAAGAGGAGGAGGGAAGAAATTAAACAATAAATTGAATGTGAGGGTGAAGCAATGAAAGGGAAAACAGATGTTTTTCAGTCTGTCACATCTCATTCAGCAATCCTGACACAAAACAGGAAAAGAAAACGACCTAATGTGACTGTCCACTTGTCCACTTGTTTATTACTTGCCTATCGTGCTTGAAGAATATTGCAAGTTAAGGCTTTAATAAATTAGATTTTCAGGTTTTATGGATCTTGTTAACCGACATTAGTTTTATACACTACTGGTCAAAAGTTTTAGAACACAACAACTTTTCCAGAATTTAATTGAAAATTATGCAGTTTAATGTCTCAGTGTTCTCTGAAATGAATGCACATTTGCAACATTAAAAATTCTTTATTGAGCATGAAAGTGTTTTGAAAGTAAAAAAAAGATTCAAAATCACATTTTATGTTGGACTAAAGGACTAAAAAAAGACACAAAATGACAAAAAAAAAGACACAAAATGACCAAAAAAAAAGACACAAAATGACCAAAAAAAGACACAAAATGACTTACAAAGACATGAAAATAATTCAAAAATGGACAAAAAAGCCCAAGACTCCATAGAGTTAAGTTGTTAACCCATTTCTTGTTCCCTGAAAAAGGCCTACTTGTATAATTCTGAAATGTACATTATTTTTCAGTTTTGGTTAAGCTTACCTTTTTTATTTACCTCTGGCAGTTCACCACTTACCTCTGTACCCTTTCAAGCTGTTCATTTGACTTGAACTGCTTGAATTTCAATAATAATAAAAAACTGGAAAAATTGGGGTGTTCTAAAACTTTTGACCGGTAGTGTATATTAAAAACATTTAGAATTAAAAAGAGAATCTATACTGTTGATATCAATGTTATCTTGATTGTGCTTCTTCACTGTATTGTATGGCAATTAAAAAATCTGTAAACTTGACACTATAGCCATAATAGGGTTCCTTTGTATGTGTGTGTGTTGCAGGCCAACACAACCTTCGAGGAGTTAGAGAGGTTGCAGAACATGGCCAAGGCCTGGGAGGAGTTGGGACCTCAGCTCTGGGCTTTCTTCTTCAACAGTGTCCAGATGAACATGATCAGGGTAGGAATACTGCACATACATCACCAACTTTCAACATACCCAAGGATATTTTATATGGCAGTTGTTCTCATAAGTTTTCATACCCTGGCAGAATTGCAAGTTGTGTACCATTATTTTAGGAAAACATGAGTGAAGCAAAACACATTTCTTTTTATTTATGGGATTCAAATTAAACTGCAATAAATAACAGAATATTTAGGAAAAATAGCTGCAACAAAGATACTGAGATGGTCCCCATTCAAAAGTTTGCATACCATTTTTTTATGATGAGGCCCTGTATTTTTTTTAGCTGTCCATTCTTCATGAAATGGGCCTCTAGCTCCTGTTTTGGATCTTTGGTCATGTTGGAAAGTCCAAGTATGTTCCATGCGTAGCTTCCAGGCTGCTGAATGCAAATTGTCCTCCAATATTTTCTGATAACATGCTGCATTGATCCACCTCAAAACATCAGAGATCCACCTCTGTGTCTCACAGTAGGGATGGTGTACTTTTCATCCTCTCCAAACATTGCGTTTATATTTGTGATCATAAAGTTCACTTTTGGTCTCATCACTCTAAAAGTTTTGAGGCTTGTCAAATAGCTGTTTGGCATGTTGTAATTGGGCTTTTTTTCTGGCTTTTTTCTGGCTCCTCGACCAGTTTTTTAAGTCATACAACCTTGCATAATGCTTATATTACATGCACTAACTATATTTCTGTCTCAATCTCTGCAGGACACACTGAGAAACCCAACAGTGATGCACTTCATCGATGAAAGTCTAGCCGACACCGACTTTACCACCAAACACATTCTTAACTTCCTCTACAACGGTCTAGAGGAGTACAGGGAGCCGGGCATGCCCAAGTTTGACTGGAGGAATATTTTTAACATGACTGACCAGATCATACGCATATTCAACAAGTACGGAGAGGTAAGAAACAACAGTATATATATATATATATATATATATATATGTATATATATATATATATATATACATATATATGTATATATTTATATCTAGCTATCTAGTCACTTGCTGGTTTTTCTTCTTTGCCACAGTCACTATAAGCCAAATGCTGCACATTCCCAGGGCTAAGTGTTTTTTAGTCAGACTGACTTTCAGCCCCTCAGACAGGTGCATCAGTCTTCCAGGTCTGCTCCCAGGAGATTGCAGCCATGCCCCCTTTGAAACAGAGCAGGCCACTTAGCACAGCTATAGAGTCGCTCTCCCGTCCTGTAGGCTGAAAGGTGGGGAGAACAAGCCTGCTGTCACCCCCCTCCTTTGCTCTCATTGTGGAGCCAGTGATAAAGTGTAGGGTAGGTGGGAGTGAGTCCCCCCCCCCGATGAGCTCAATGCTGTTTTAGTGTATGGCCCTGCATTGCAACAGACCCCTACGCCTGCGAAAATAAAAGAGGGCAAATCACTCTATCCATCCTTCACGCCTTCTCTCTCCTCTCTCAAGTGATTTAAAGGGGGCAGGGGTTGCAGTTTTGCAGAGAGCCCTATCATTGCAGGCATCTCAATCTGTCCTTTGTCTCCAAGTTCAGCATCGAGACCCTTCAGAGCCCCACAAACAAACCCCGGCGGTTTAGCCAATTAGATATAGCTGTCAGCAAGCATTGGGCCATAGGATAACTGCTGCAGTTAGCATTAGTGCCCCTTACTCTGTCAGGGGTATGTTTCTCACACTGAAATCCCATTGGAACATGTGTATCAGTGAGGCTCTTTCTTCTCAGCCCATCTCTGAGTGAACATTATTGTGCAGTGAATGTATGTTCCCATATGGATGAATGGGAAGTGGTCTCTCCTCTTTCTTTGAGCGCTCTCAGGGTTTTGTACAGTAATGTGAATGGAGACATTAGACACGGTGAGTGCAGTGTGTGTGTGTGTGTGTGTGTGTGTGTGTGTGTGCGTGTGTGTGTAGGGTGGGAGTTTCACATGGCAATTACGTGTGATTTAAAGAGAGAGAGCATGTGTGTTTGTGCATGTGAGAAAGTGATCCCAATTGTGTTAGTGTGCAAGTGTGTTGGAGTTGTGCTTGTGTGTGTTTAGACACACGTGTGCATGTCTGAGTGCATGCATTTCCTTTCTTGCACACTTGTGCGTGCCTGTTTGTGTGTGTGCCACTGCAGAATGAATGTAGTAGCTCCAGTTTTCCCATATCACCAGATCGCCTCATTGAAAGATGAAGCAAATGGAAGTTCTCATAACCGCACACAAAATTATCAATAGGGTAGGTTTCCGTTTGAAACTGGTCAAAACTTGAATGAAAACTAAAATAGTTTAAATGTGCATAATAACAGCATTCTGATCCGGACTTAATACCCAGCTCTACCTGTCAATTGTGTCCACATAGAACAACTGCCAAATGGGCCTAATCCCATACACAATCAAATTAGAGTTGGGCAAGCACTAGCGCACACAGACACAAACAACATCTTGGTTTCAGTGATCCCTTTGGCTCAAATAGCATGTTAAAGAACATTGCAGTTTGAAGAGTATTCAATCTTGTCTCCTCTGATTACAGTGCATCAATCTGGATAAATTTGTGGCTTACACGGATGAGTCCCAGATGACCCATCAGGCCTTGTACCTGCTGGAGGAGAACAAGTTCTGGGCCGGCTTGGTCTTCATGGACATGTATCCATGGACCACAAGTGTACCCCCACATGTCAAGTACAAGATTCGCATGGACATTGACGCAGTGGAGCGAACCAACAAGATCAAAGACAGGTCAGTAGCAATGAAGCTTATGGAAGACAAGATGGGTCAAGTTGGTCGACGAACTAGAGGCTTTCTGACTGGACTATGTGCCTTTAAAAGGGCTGATCCGAAGGGCCATCGGGGGTGTCAAACTCAAATACACAATGGGCCAAAATTTAAAACTTGAATAAAATCGCGGGCCAACATTGAACAAATAAACCTTTTAATATATACCAAACATGTTTTGCTTTAACATTAAATATGGAACCAGCAACACTTATAAACATACAATATATAACTAAATAGTGCAGACATGCAAAATCAAATTTCAAATAAAAAACACATCAGTGTCATTAATTTATTAAATAAAAAATAAATAAAAATCGTATGCCTCTTTTCTATTTGCATCCTTCTGATTTAAATATCAAAATAAACTTTTTCAACAGGTTAATAAATTCGGCCTTTCTTTTCGCCATTTTTGGGAAGGGGTAGCTCGGAGACAGCTCTAGCTTGAGGTTGCTATGACGACTGTCACAGAGGAGCGTTTCTGGGTCCTGTCCTGATTGACGTGCCAAAACAACAGCAGGGCATTGTGGGATTTGTAGTATTAGCTGTAAATCCGCCGTATAATACCGGCGGGGCAGCTTTTATAGTACAATAATAAGATAATAATTTGGTATTGCCTCGCGGGCCAAATAAAATTGCACTGCGGGCCAAATTTGGCCCGCGTGCCAGAGTTTGACACCCCTGCTTTAATCAGTAGATCTGTGCTGTATGGGCAGTAACTGAAATAATAATAATAATAATAAGTTTCTCCTGGAAAAAAAAAGTTGAGAAAGAAATCACATAGAAAGCACATATTGGTATCATCAATCGGCTAAAATGAGTTAGAAAATATCAGCATATCTGCAAAAAATCCAAAATCATGCATCCCTAATGTTTTGTTATAAAGACTGACCAACTTGTGAAACCTCAAGATAAAACAAAGTGTTTACTTTTAATACTTTTAATTATCACAAATTGTATATACCTTGGATTTTCGACCATTTCGCCCAAAGAATTGTTTTATATGAGTAGAGACGTGAAAAGATAAAACAGACATGTATTTCATAAGAAAAAAGTCGTAAAAATGTATATCTATATCTATATATATATAGTTAATCATGCCGTGATCTTAGACACAGATCTCCAACCCTATAAGGCCTGCTTTTCCAAACCATTGGGAGAAGCTAATTTATTGCACCAAAATTAAGGGCATAAACGATTTATTAGCAAAGAAAAAATGGCTAATAATTGCAGCCTACTTGTGAGCATACCCATATTCAGTTAAGTGTGATCCAACCAGTCATGGTTAGAATACCAAATCACCCTGACAACATACGTTCCTTCATTTTTTCAGGTTGTAACTGCCGTATTAATGAGGCAATTTATATGGATTTGTCACATTCCTCAAAGGAGAAAAAGAGAGAAACGTCTCCAGCTGGCTTCAATGTGTTTTCCAAAGACTCTCTGTGGTTCCATATTAACTCGATACCTGCCCTTTCATCCTCCCATGTGAGGCTCTTACATGCATTTTCCTTTTCCTTTGATCTCCCATTCATAAACAGGCTGTATGTCAATAGCCCCCGCAGTGAACAAAATGTTTTAGCTGTTTACAGCACACCGACGGGCTGTAATGGACCCAGTGGGAGTCCTGCCTCTATACAATTGAATAATCAGATTGTAAGAGGGCTTTGCCTCCAACTTATCCGCTTAAGCAAAAGCAATGTACATGTTGTGTGTGTGCTTCTAGAGACTTTAGCTTCAGGATGTTTTATTATAAAAATGTTTTTTAAAAGGAGACAGTGATTGGGATTATTTCATACAACAGCAGAAATGATTAAAGAGATTGCTTGTTTAACCGTTTGTGAGATGAATGAACAGCAGCCACCTCTGTCATTCACTCTCTGTGTCCTCCCTTCAGGTACTGGGACCCTGGCCCCAGAGCAGACCCCATGGAGGACCAGAGGTACATCTGGGGAGGCTTTGCCTACCTGCAGGACATGATTGAAAACGGCATCATCAAGCTTCACACAGGAAAAGACTGGCTACTCGGGGTCTACGTCCAGCAGATGCCATATCCATGCTATGTAGACGACCTGTGAGTGAATCAGTCTCTTCGTTTACCAGCACATAGTTATTTACACTTTTCTGTGTGATTATCTATACAAGTGAAGCTATAATGTATTGACACATTTGTCGATTTCCTCTCTAACTCACTGGCCAGCTGCTTCATTGATGTGTTGGTTGATTAATCCTGTATTAATGGGATGTCTCCCTCTCAAAATGCAAGTCCAATCAAGACACATTAGTGCATCCTCATAGAACTTAAAGAGATAGTTTGGATTAAATGAAGCGGGGTTGTACGAGGTACTTTTCCATCCTCAGTGTATTATCTACAATAGATGGCGGCTGGCACACCCCCAGTTTGGAGATGCAGCCGGGAATACAGACACAGAAGCTAAGCAATGTACTGCTGGTGACGAGGGAAAACATTAACATGTTTTAGCTACCTAAAAAAATCTGTTTAACTATATTATATTTAGCATATATTCCCTGCCTTACCTTGCAGTCAGATCATCTTTTTTGATGAGGAACTGCACTGTTGTCTATGCTCTCTTCAAAGCCACCAGACTCCACTAACAAAAACAGTAATTTTACCTTGCAGGACACAGGAGTTGTTAGTCTACCGCTGCCTCAATCGTTTAGGTTGTTTGTGTTATTGTGTGACCCTGGAAACACCAAAATCACACATTAACACAAAGGAGAACACACTCGGATAAAAATGAGGTGAAATTACTGTTTTCGTCTGAGGACTCTGGTGGCTTTGACAAGAGCTCAGATAAAAGCTTCAGCTTCAGTAGGTGCAAACAAGGCTTTCTGACTGCAAGGTAAAGTGGTGAAAATATTAAAAACATAGCGTACACTAAAACTAACATACATTTTTTTAGGTGGCTAAAATACATTAAGCTGCTGCCCTCGTGCACATTGCTTAGTTTCTGTGTCAGTAGTTCTGCTTCTCTTAATTGAAAGCCATCTACTGTAGGTAATACACTGACTATTGCTAAGAACCTCAGACAACCCCGCTTAAAAAAAACCTTTAAGTTAACAGGCAAACAAAGTATTGTATTGATTTTCTGAAACTTTTTAAAGCCTATTAATCTCAGTGTCTACAGGTTGTATTTCTTGGAGTAGTAGCGTGAATTGTTGTCGGTCAAAGTGTTACTTTTGATATCAAAACTGGGTGAAATTTTCTAATCTTACAATCTTTCCTCCTTAAACCCAACTTTTCTGAAATGTATTTCTCACAATATTATTACTAAAACGGAGAGTAAATAAATAATTCAGTGGTTAATATTCCTGTATAAACACACCGAAGACAACAGCAGGTCTTTTGGGGTCACATCTTGCTTCCTCTCCTCTCTTCGCCTCCAGCTTCATGATCACACTGAACCGCTGCTTCCCCATGTTCATGGTGCTGGCCTGGATCTACTCCGTGTCCATGACTGTGAAGAGCATTGTGCTGGAGAAGGAGCTGCGGCTCAAGGAGACCCTCAAAGCCATGGGGGTTGACAACGGAGTCATGTGGTACACATGTTTCATCGACAGCTTCATCATGATGACTGCCAGCACTGCGCTGCTCACCTCCATCATCATGGTGAGAAAACAGAAGAGGAGGCCATGTTGGTAGAGAAACAAGGGTCAGGTTTTATTTGCTGGCTTGTAGGGTTAATATTTTGTATGTGTTATGGTGCCCTCTAGTGGATATGATTAAAAAGCTCCATTTATAGAGAGAAGAGTGTCTCGCTCTGTGTGTTTACAGCAGTGTTTTGATGCTGAACTGAAAATCTTTTTAATATAATCACACTCTGTCTTTTGTTTTCTGTCAGGGTGGGAAGGTGCTGAATTACAGCGACCCCATCCTTGTCTTCTTCTTCCTGCTGACTTTCACCATCGCCACCATCATGCAGTGTTTCTTGATGAGTGTGTTCTTCAACAAAGCCAACCTGGCAGCCGCCTGCAGCGGCATCATCTACTTCACCCTCTACCTGCCGCACGTCCTCTGCTTCGCCTGGCAGGACCGCATCACCAAGAACATAAAGTTGGCTGCTGTATGTCTTCTTTTTTTATTTCTGTGACATATTTTAAAAACAGAAAAATACATACAGTACAGGCCAAAAATTTGGACACACCCATCTCATTCAATGCGTTTTTCTTTATTTTCATGACTATTTACATTGTAGATTCTCACTGAAGGCATCAAAACTATGAATAAACACATATGGAATTATGTACTTAACAAAAAAAGTGTGAAATAACTGAAAACATGTCTTGTATTTTAGATTCCTCAAAGTAGCCACCCTTTGCTTACTAGAATATAATACATGTTTTCAGTTATTTCACACTTTTTTGTTAAGTACATAATTCCACATGTGTTCATTAATAGTTTTGATGAATTTACAATGTCAATAGTCATGAAAATAAAGGAAAAACATTGAATGAGAAGGTGTGTCCAAACTTTTGGCCTGTACTGTAGATCATTTTAAAGCACAAGCATTAAATCCAAGGGAGCTCACACATCCTTATAAAACAAACTTTCATCAAATGTCTTTTCCCCTACAAGTCAATAATACAGACAGGAAGGACAACTGATTGTGTATCATTGTTTGAACAAATAGTGCTATATTGTTTGTTACAAATTAAGATTTAAAAGGTGTTTTCATGACATATAAACTGAATTTTGGGACACTTGCATTTCCACTTCTGTCTGTAAATCAAGTGTTTATAATTTATGCTTCCCTAGAGCTTATTGTCTCCGGTGGCCTTTGGCTTCGGGACAGAGTACCTGTCGCGGTACGAGGAGCAGGGTTTGGGTCTGCAGTGGGACAACATCATGACAAGCCCGTTAGAGAAAGACACCTACTCCTTCCTCACCTCCATCCTCATGATGGTGTTTGATGCGGTCCTGTATGGTGTTCTGGCCTGGTATCTGGATAATGTCTTCCCAGGTTTGGTTGCTAATATACTGTGTTACTTAAAGTATTTTACTGTTTTATAGGGACTATGAGTTTATCACACTGAGGATTGTATCACCTTTTCTACTTCACAGGACAGTACGGCATCGGTCGACCATTCTACTTCCCGCTGCAGCCCTCATACTGGCAAACTTCTGCACACTCACACACAGAAATGGCTGAGGAAGGTTAGTGTGACTGACTTTAAAATCGCTTACACGCTTCATAAGCGAGGAGCGCCCTGTGACTGGAGGTCTGTTGCTCAAAAGCCTTCAGAGACAAATGAGAAAAAACATTCTGCTGATCTATTTTCTAAATCTGGTATAAATGATTTTCTCTCCTGTGTTTGTAACTTAGAAACATACTTTGTTTCGTGTTACGTTTTTTTGTTTATAAGAGAACATGATCGAACAAATTATGGAAATTTTAATGAGAATATTAAGTTGAGTTCATATAAGTTTTTGATATTAATTTGGGGTAAATTAATTCATATTCATTCAATTAATTAATATTGATCGAGATTTTATAAAAAAAAATATGTTGAATAAATGATACATTAGATTAAATCATTAAATTGAATGTGTTTGTTCATTAGAGAACATGATCGAATAAAATATGGAAATATTAATAAAAATATTAAAGTTTTTGATATTAATTTGGTGAAAATTAATTCTAATATTAATTGAGTAATTATAAAAGTAGTAAAGATAAATTCTTCACAATATTCAATACTTTTTTCAAATGTGTTTCTTAATAAGAGAACATGATTAATTAAATATTGAAACATTAATGACACAAGTTTTTGATATTCATTCGGTGTAAATTAACTCTAAATGAAAGATTAATTAATTAAAAGATTAATGTATCCATAAAAATAAACACACAAACAAAAAAACACACAATTCATATCACTTGTGTTAATAGTCCATGGAGAAATTAAAACGTCCCTTGAAGAAACATAAATCCTTTTAGTCCTCTTCTTCACCTGTCATCAACACAAGACAAACATCAATTTAGATCAGACCTAACAATGGATCACCATCTTTTTCTTTCCCCTCAGGGCTTCAGTAGTTTTGTAAGTAAAACCCAAGTGAGAGAAGTGAATTGCCTGCCCTTATTTTATTTGCCAAAAATAATTGCTCCCCAGAAAAGCTTAGTATTCCCGCTGGTAGTATTGGAAAGGTCAACTTAAGGTTTATAATGAGTCGAGACACCCATGAGAAAGATTTTCTCACTTGCTCCCTCCAGCACTCTTCGCAGCACGGGGTCTGAAACAAGGTCATCCGAACCAACAGATTGTTTTCTGAGAACCTCCCTAGGAAAAAAAAATGAACAAAAACAACTTGTAACTGTTGCTACAAATTAGCATTTTATCATATTTCATAAACATCTCTTTGCAGTAATAAGTAGGGACTTGAACCAGAAATACTAGTCGGTTGAACGTATTATTCAAAGAAATTTAATATCTTCCTAGTAAAATGTTGCTTTATGAAAAAATTAGCATCTAATTAGTTAGCTAGGATTCAATTATAATTTAATTAAGTGTTAAATTGGGCTCATTTTAACTTTTTCTGTATTTTCTTACTTTTAGACGTAGACGTCAATTAACTTTACTTTAAATGTCAGGGAAATTACTCGTTAGGAGCATTCCTAGTAATATGCAAATATTACAAAATATGTAAACAAGGTGCACATTCCTATTTAATGTCCATACAAGCTGTGGACCTGCAGGTTGAAACATGTTTAAACATCTCCTCTGATGGCATTAACATATTAGAAACTCGAGGGCGTAGTTAAAGGGTAAATAGGTGAATGGGTGGGATTTGGGGTTGAATATTTATTTATTTTTTGGTCAAATAGGTGGAATTAATATAGGTGATTGTATGATTTTTATACATTTGTATTATCATTATTATTATTATTATTATTATTATTATTATTATTATTATTATTATTATTATTATTATTGTTGTTGTTGTATATATATGTGTGTGTACATACACTACCGGTCAAAAGTTTTAGAACACACCAACTTTTCCAGAATTTAATTGAAAATTATGCAGTTTAATGTCTCAGTGTACTCTGAAATTAATGCACATTTGCAACATTTAAAATTATTTATTGAGCATGATAGTGTTTTGAAAATAAAAAAAAAAGATTCAAAATCACATGTTATGTTGGACTAAAGGACTAAAAAAAGACACAAAATGACCAAAAAAAGACACAAAATGACTTACAAAGACATGAAAATAATTTAAAAAATGGACAAAGTAGCCCAAGACTCCATAGAGTTAAGTTGTTAACCCATTTCTTGTTCCCTGAAAAAGGCCTACTTGTATAATTCTGAAATGTACATTATTTTTCAGTTTTGGTTAAGCTTACCTTTTTTTATTTACCTCTGGCAGTTCAACACTTATCTTCGTACCCTTTCAAGCTGTTCATTTGACTTGAACTGCTTGAATTTCAATAAAAAACTGGAAAAATTGGGGTGTTCTAAAACTTTTGACCGGTAGTGTACATACATACATGTAAATTCCACATGTTGTAGTCGACTGTGAGAGGCAAACTATTTTCATGAGCTAGGGAAAACCTTACCCAACACATCCTAACTAAGAAATGTCTCTGTCTTCTTCAGATGCTCAGAAACCTGAACCAGGGTACACAGAGAAGGACGCTGAGAGCAGGGGCTCACCAGAGACCTACACCTGTAACGGCTCAGCTGGCAGGAAAGCCTGCAAGCACCAAAGTAAGAGGGAACGACTGGAGAGAGAAAGGGAGCTGCAGAGACGACAAGAGGAGACTCCGAACCAGGAGGAGGAGTGTCAGGACTTAGGGATAGAAGGTGAGGACGCAGACACAGAGCTGAAGCCTGAGGGCAAGCAGAAACTGAAAGAGGGACAGACAAGCTGTGGGGGACACACGCTGAGGACATCTGGTGGACAGGCAGGGTAACACACCACACCTGGAGCTGCAAGAAAGGGATTGGCCCAGATAAGAGACTAGGGATACATAATCACAATGATTAAGAAGATTAACTTGTTATTAATGAGACTGCAAGTTTGATACATAAACACAAATTGGTTCATTAAAACCATTTTTCGACAATATTGTCATTTCTAATGGCTGTTGTGCTATCTGTTATATAATCTTAATGCATTTTTAAGTGTTAACTCATTCTTTCTGGGTGCTTTTTTTTCTATGCAGGTCTGTTCTTTGAGCCAGACCCAGTGGGCCTGGAGATGGGGGTGCAGATTGAGGACCTGGTGAAGGTGTTCAAAGGAAGTTCTCGTCCAGCTGTTAACTGTCTAAGCATCAATTTCTATGAAGGCCAGATCACATCCTTCTTGGGGCACAATGGGGCTGGAAAAACCACCACTATGTAAGCTGAAATCACATTTAACAACCTAGGAATCTCTTAAAATCAAACAGTGGAGAAAAAGCTTAGTCTAAAACATGTTTACTCAAATAGTTTAGCTAGAATTTGATTTCACAGCCTGTTTAAAGGTATAATATGTAACTTTTTCACATTCAAGCCATGTGGTCTGCTATATATTTTGTTGAGTTGTGTACTTACATTATCCAAAAAGTTTCAAAGCTAGAAAAATTAAGATAAAGGTTTGTTTGATTTGGTCACCTGTCAATAGTGTCACAACCCCTTTATGCATGCGCCAACAGTATGAATGTACTTTTTTTTAATCCAGTTTTCTGCCACATTTTTCTGCCATATTTTTAGATCTTTGTCATTGTTAACTATATATTTTAACCAGATAAAGGATCTTAATCATTTGATGACTAGATCTTAAGTTTCAGAGCTGAGCAAACTAATGTGAACTAATGTGTGTTTAATGTGAAACTGCTTAATTCAGTGTTTTTACCGGTTTTAATTACATGCTCAGTTTATTTTGGAAACCTCTGTGGATAATTCGGCTCCTGGTAAAAACCTCTTTTTTAATGAACACTGGAGGAATCGTAACTGGGAGAACTAGAGGGGAGCATTGAGGAAGACAAAACTCCAATGACCCCACACTACACAATGATACCAAACTCCATCTTTTGTTAATGTTTTGATTGACAGATCACTAGCAGAAGAAAATTACATATTGTGCAAGTTTAAAATAGGACATTTAATGCAACCTGAGAGGTTTTCTGGCTCATATATCTATTAATCATCTCCTGAAGATCCTAGCACAAACCCCCCATGTCTTCATATTAATGTTGTATGTGCTTCTGCTCTGTCCAGGTCCATCCTGACAGGCCTGTACCCGCCCACATCTGGCACAGCGTACATTAATGGAAGCGACATTAGGACGGACATGGACACCATCCGCTCCTCCCTGGGCATGTGCCCTCAGTACAACATCCTCTTTAAACAGTGAGTTACATTAAAGCTGCTGACAGGACTTTAGTGCAAATATACATGAAAGTTGAAATAATTACATGCATACAGTGTTTCTTTGACATACAGAAAGCAAACAATAACAAAGGAACTATTTGTGCTGAAGAACAAAGAGCAAAATGACTCTTCAGTTGCATTTTATTTGTTAAAGTTTCTAATTGAACTTTTTCAGTTGTAATAAAGTGAAAAACCCGCTTTGTTAAAATCAATGCACATTCTTCAGAGATTGGCTTTGACAGCATTTGCTGAAAACCTGAGCTGCTGATTCACTTTCCCATACAGACTTTAAAAAGCACTCACAAAAAAACTGTCAAAACAACAATTTTACACTCTTCCTCTGTATTAATTCTTCATCACTGCTGCCCTGTTTTTGTCCAGTCTCACAGTAGAGGAGCACATCCTGTTCTACTCACTGCTGAAGGGTCGGACTCAGGAGGAGGCGCAGAGGGAGGTGGAGGCCATGCTGGTGGACCTCGGGCTGCCTCACAAGAGAGACGACGAGGCTCAGAACCTCTCAGGTAGACCACCTGTTTGTCTGTGTTTGTGAAAAAGCAAAAGAGAAATTAATTAATCATTCCTTTGTCATTGTGACTGCTCTAAACACTTTTTAATTGGTGTTTTTTAAAATTATAACAAACACAACACAACAAAATAATAAAGTCTTGGCAGCGAATACAGCATGCTGTCAAATGAATAGGCAAGCAGATAAAAAACATAGTAATTAAAACAGAGGTGAATTAACAGATGCTATTGTAATTGCAATGTACAGAAATCTAAAATAATTTATAGTATTAGTCCAGTTGCACAGCCCAACTTCAGTCTTTGGCTTTTTTTGATCATTACCAACAATTTTTAAAAAAAACTCCTCATCGCTCACCAAGATATTTATTTATAAATGTAATTTATAAATGTACTGTATGTTAGTTTGCAATAGTAGCACATTTTAATGATCCTGTATGTATTAATTAATACTTCGTTTGTTCACATTTTTCCATCATATAGTTATTGCTTTCTTTGTTCATGAGAGACATAAGTCTATAAGTACACAGTCATGCTTCTTAGTAGTTTTATATTCATTACTGATTAATCTGGAGAATATTTTCTTTCCAAGGTGATGCCTTCAAATGTCTTATTTTTCCAGTCAAACACAGAATGATATTTAGTTTGATATGATATAAAACAGAGAAAAGCAAGACATATTTGTATTTCAGAGGCTGTAAACAACATTTTCTACCTTTTTTGCATGAAAAAATGCATGTATGCAAGATCTTGTTTCTGTCAGCTAATTGGTTAGTCGACTAATTGTTGCAGCTCTAATATGTCCTATAAAGGCAAAGTGCAGCAACTACAAAATCATTTAAAAGCCAAAAATGGCTTTAAAGTCCCAACAGATTATAGTTTACTGAGGTTTTAACGTACCTCTGTACTTTTGGGCAAACTGTGCATAAGTTATGTTGTTCCCAGGATGCACAACTTTAGCCAACAAGGGATTTTAAGGTTTGTTATCTGACTCACCATGCCAGGAACCTCCTTCCTAAGACTTTTGACCACATTAGAAGCAGTGAAAGGTGTTCCCCGATCTGACCAGTTGCCTCTCTCTCACCCTACAGGCGGCATGCAGAGGAAACTGTCAGTTGCCATGGCATTTGTTGGAGGGTCAAAGGTTGTGATCCTGGATGAACCTACCTCTGGAGTGGACCCCTATTCCAGGAGATCCATTTGGGATCTGCTACTGAAATACAGAGCAGGTAAGAATAACAAGAAGGTGGAGTCTGTGATTCTAATCCAATAAACCTTTTGTCAAAGTCAGCAAATATCTCCTCCTGGTCCACTAGCTGTCTGTTCTGTGTGTGTGCAAAAAAAACAAAAGCTGATGTTTGGATGGCTCTGTAAAAGGGAAATAAACAAAGTGGCTCCAGCCGAGACACACAGCACTTTTCTGTTTGTGCACACGGCAGGGGAAAGGCCATGGATGTATACAAAAAAGCAAAATCTGGCAGATGCTAACGTTCTGAAGGAGGAGAGGTGTATTTGTTTGGGTGTTGAGTTCAAATATCAACAATCTTTCTCCAGAATCGCTGATTCAACCTTTAAGGTCCATATTTGAGCCCTACATGTCAATACTTTACTCCTTTAGAGCCACATTTCATCCTCACCAGTACACATCTCACCCTGAATGTCCACTTTTTACTGCTCCACTGAAAGCACTGAAGAATGAAACCAAATCCTTTGCAGCTTCACAGATCTCCTGAGGCACTTGAATTAAGTAGGGAACTGATCAAACGGAAAAATTCAGCTACACTGCTACAACAAAAGCAAAACAAAGCAGGCACAAAATCAATCATCTGTTAGCAGAAGCATTTTGAAGTTGTGGTAGCTTTTTTTTGTTAATCTACAATGTGCTACTTTCATTCAAATGACACGTCAGTAAAAAAGTACTTTATTGAAAGTTTGACCTTTTGTGCAGGCCGGACAGTGATCCTGTCCACCCATCACATGGACGAGGCCGACCTGCTGAGCGACCGCATCGCCATAATCTCCAAAGGACAGCTCCACTGCTGCGGGTCCCCCCTCTTCCTCAAGAACTGCTTTGGAGTCGGTTTCTATTTGACACTTGTTCGCCGGATGAAGGATCTTAAGAGGAGAGAGGTAAGACCCAGCATCAGTGTGAGTTATCTCTGCCCTCTTTTTTATTATTTTATCAGTTTCAAATGCAGACACACACAGGAGAATACCTGCTCCTCTTCTGTTAAAGTTTTCATTTCCTGGCAGGATTGTTCAATTGTTGGTGTTCTTGTCTCTGCTGTTTTTTCCACCAGAATGATTGCGACTGTGCGTCAGACTGCTCCTGTGCCTGCTCCATCTGCACCAGATACAAAGATCAATCCCAGAACCAGTTCCATCATCTAGACAGAGTTCTGGATGGTAAATACACAGTGCATGTTTCTTATAATGAGCTGCTCTTCCTCTGATTGTGTGCACATGTTTTTATTATCTTATTGAGGAAAAAATTCAGATTTAGACCCTGTGGGTGAGTGATTTGTGGAATGCAGTTCATACCAATGGTTATGGTTAGATTCCCATATTTTGAGTCAAATATTACTAAAAACTCATTAATTTTACATCAGATTTTTCCAGCAAAGACTGGCCCAGCGAGAAAATCACAGATGTAATTCAAAAGACAGAAATAAACTTAATTGTTTCCCTCTGTCTGAGAAAATAGTTTTTCAGGGCCTTCAAAGCAATGAAGGCCCTCACAAGTATAGCAGTACCAAGAGTGTCAGTGTGACTGGCCCACTTATGCAAGTTATAAAACAGATACAGAAACAGAACACATTCATAATTCAGCAGTGGTATTGACCCATGTGTCTTTTCCTCCTCATTCTGCTTAAGGACACTATATTTTAGAAGTTTACTCATGCATTTTAGTGCTTGAATAATAGTGTTTGTTTTTCCTTTTTGGCATCGTTAGCAGATTCCTTTCCTCTGTGCTTTGTTTTAAGGCTTCTGCTATTTTTGGGAACACTTTACACACTTAACTACCATATCCATAAATGATGCATTTCTGTCTTCTCCCCAGGGGATATAGACAGCATCACCAGCCTCATCCACCACCACGTCCCTGAAGCCAAGCTGATCGAGACGATTGGCCAGGAGCTGACCTACCTGCTCCCCAATAAGGGCTTCAAGCATCGAGCGTATGCCAGTCTGTTCAGGGAGCTGGAGGAGACGCTTGGTGACATGGGCCTCAGCAGCTTTGGCATCTCTGATACTTCACTAGAGGAGGTAGGGCAAGGTTATTATAGTTAACGAAAACTAACAAAATAACGAAAACTAGAATTGAAAAAACATTTTCGTTAACTGAAATAAAAATAAAAACTAGAGTTTTTAAAAAAACGATAACTAACTGAAACTGTATTTTGTGGTTACAAAACTAACTAAAATTAACTAAAATTATATTGAAAATGTCCTTAGTTTTCATTTTTGTCAACTTTTTTCATTCATAATTCAGTGTATTTATTTGAACATGCAACACATGGTAAATATGTTTACTGAGACTGGGATGTCTACACTAGAACCAAAATTCAAAACACCTTGAACTGTATGAGTTAATAACCTTATTGGGGCTGAGATGGATAAACCAAAGGAAATAAAGGAAACATTTATTATGGCCTCTTTGAATCACGCACCCAACAAATACCCATTTACAAAAAAACTAAAACTAATAAAAACTAAACTAAAACTAAGCATTTTCAAAAAATAAAAACTAAACTAAAACTAGAAAACTCACTCTAAAAACTAACTAAAACTAACTGAATTTGAAAACAAAAATTCACAACAAAATTAAAACTAAAACTAATGAAAAATCCAAAACTATTATAACCTTGAGGTAGGGACATCGCCTGCCTCCGTCTGTGACATCACCAACAACTTGTGCGGCATTTTGATGCTGCATTTACACAGCATGAAAAAAAATAGGCCTTCAGAATAAACATCAGCTTTCATCTTGGAAGTTTCACTTTTATAGTAAACGAAGAAAGCACCCAGTCAGGTAAATTCATTGTATTAATTTACAGTAATGGATAGTAATTAAGTACATTTACTCAAGTAATGTGCTTAAGTACAGTTACCAGGTACCACATCTGACTTTGTGCTACTTTCTACTTCTATTCCACCACATTTCAGAGGGAATTATTGTACCTTTTACCTCACTACAATTATTTGAGGGCTTGAGTTACTACTTACTTTACATATACAGATTTTTGCATTGAAAACATTATGTTCGATTGACAGAAAATTCCTTTGCAACTCGTCGACCATTTTAGTATTTTTTTTATTTTTTTTATTACAGAAACATTTCATGGTTCTTGCTTCTCAAAAATTTTCCTTTTAATTAGTTTTATTTTAAAGTTTTATTCAATTACTTAAGTGACTAGTTACTTTGCAGATAAATACATGTACATCAACTAATAAATTATGATACATGCCTTTACCAGCTGCAACATTAAAGTGACTTACACATGAATGCATTACAAATGTTATTCAATCAGAAAAAATAAATGATTTACTTTAACTTCACTGTCTAATAACAGCATGAAATGCCAAATAAATGAATACATTTCCTACAAATGATAGCTAGTATCTTCAAACAGTACTTAGAAAGGCAGATTAGTGCACTAGAAACAAGGAAAATGCATTTTATGAAGTTAAGACTTTGTTTTTAGCAATACTCCAAAATGTGTTGCCAAAGTGACATTTAAGCTGTGTAAAATAACAGCATGCATACTGTCTGTGTTATTTCTGGTTTTCTGGTTATGTTTTCTTGAGAGAATCTTCGAGTTTAATCAAGTGAAAATGAAAAAACATCATATAACTTGTGAACTTAAAGAAAAAGCTTATATTTAATGCATGAAAAGTTTTTTTAAAGTTTAAAGAAGTTCTTTCTTTTTTTCTTTTCAGATCTTCATAAAGGTCACTGCCGACGGAGAAGCAGAGAATAATGCCACCACTCCTGGTAAATACCACCACTGATATTCCACATGGCCTTTTCCTGGAATTGAGTCTCTGACCCGCTGCCCTTTGTCTCTAATGTTTTGTCTTTTAGCTGTTATTATTGCTGTTATTGTTCTTAATTCCCTCACTTACTAACATTAGCTAATTGTCTTGTATTTACATGTGGTGTGTGCATCATTTGTCAGTTTTAGTTTGTCTTTGTGTGCGTTTTGTGTCTCACCTGTGTATTCCCATCTCTAGAACAGTGGATATTACAGCGCAGAAAAATCAACAGCAAAGTTGGTCTAGAGGGAGATGAAGGTCAGAGACTTAAGAGTCCACAGCATTCTGGCAGCTTAAGCTTCTTAAGTGTCATGTGCTATTTGAATTTAAAGACCAGATATGTGGGGTTTATAACAGATGTGGACAATTTTGATATGATCCTATAAAGCAGTGATTCCCAACCAGGGTGACTTGTAAGACAGGGGGTACTTGGAAATTATAATTAGTAAAAGAAAATAGCTTTAACGCCTGACCATTACATGTTGCAGTTATTAATGAGTGCATGAACTTACATTTACATCAGGTGATGTTAGCTAAAGATAATGGTAGAAATAAATATCTAATAAAAAATGACTACACCATTCAAATGATAAGCGAAACGTAAACAGTTAAAAATGTTACCCAAAGCTTTAATATCCAGCTGAAATACATTAGTTAGCTTAAAGTATTACATAAGCAGCTAAAACTGAGCTAAAAGTAGAGATAAATTTGTTCAAATAATTAGTTTATTATTATTATTAGTAGTAGTAGTAGTAGTATTAGCTAATGGATGGATAAACAGCTGCAATAGTTAGAAAAAAAGTATTGGTTTAATGGGTGAAATAGTTAGCTTAAAGAACTGACTGAAGGTTTCATATAATTAGCTAAAGGTCATGGATTAATGGTTAAAACATTCAACTTCACTCCAAGTCATTGTAGTACAATTCTTGACCAAACCAATCAAATATTGACATCTGAATTGTCTGACAAAATTAACAACTTTATAATGAATTATGTTAAACATTTGGAAAATACATTGGGGTTTGATTTAGGACTAGGAGTATGTAAGTTCTTCTTTACAGAGTTGTGGGGTAAGACTCCCTCAGACCAATGAGGTTGGAAACCACTGCTTTAAAACATAATCACAGAAAAGTTATTTATTCTGACATTAAAATGCTTTTCTGTGGCCAATGCTTTTAACTATAATAAGATCACACATCTGGTACTCCAGTTATTTAAGTGATCCAGGACTGAAATCCAGAGCAGATGCTCTGTTTGTACAGTTGAAAACAAAGCAGGGACTATGCCAGAGTTCTTTATTCAGAACTTTTTTTTCTGTTGCTTGCTTCACTTTTTCTAGCACACTGCTTTAATTTCAGCTACTTATAGTTATGGTTTGTCAGCTGCTTAGAACAAATCAGAAGCCTCAGACGAGTTTAGTTCTGCTGCTCGCTGTAATCTTCCTCTGCCTCTCTTCCTAATGCTTTGTCCTGTGTAGATGCTTCATGTTCAAAACTTACTGTGTGTTTTCTTGTTGATCACAGAACATAACGGTGTTCAGACTAACGGCATTAGCCATGAAGCGGCAGACAGCAGTGAAGGAAAAGGCTCCAGGCAGGTGAAAGGAACCTTTCTAGTCCTGAAGCAGTTTCATGCTCTGCTGGTGAAGAGGTTTAACCACGCCATCAGGAGCCAGAAGGATTTCTTGGCACAGGTACAGGGACGCAGAGATGGGTGGATTAATAATTGAGTGTGTTGACAGTTTGATTATGTGATGTATTTTAACTAAAGGGACAACATGTCTAAATGTCAGAATATGTACACTACCGGTCAAAAGTTTTAGAACACCCCAATTTTTCCAGTTTTTTATTGAAATTCAAGCAGTTCAAGTCAAATGAACAGCTTGAAAGGGTACAAAGGTAAGTGGTGAACTGCCAGAGGTAAATAAAAAAAGGTAAGCTGAACCAAAACTGAAAAATAATGTACATTTCAGAATTATACAAGTAGGCCTTTTTCAGGGAACAAGAAATGGGTTAACAACTTAACTCTATGGAGTCTCGGGCTATTTTGTCCATTTTTGAATTCTTTTCATGTGTCTTTTTTTGGTCATTTTGTGTCTTTTTTTAGTCATTTTGTGTCTTTTGGTGTCTTCTTTTAGTCATTTTGTGTCTTTTGGTGTCTTCTTTTGACATTTTGTGTCTTTTTTTGGTCATTTTGTGTCTTTTTTTAGTCCTTTAGTCCAACATAAAATGTGATTTAGAATCTTTTTTTTACTTTCAAAACACTATCATGCTCAATAAAGAATTTTAAATGTTGCAAATGTGCATTAATTTCAGAGTACACTGAGACATTAAACTGCATAATTTTCAATTAAATTCTGGAAAAGTTGGTGTGTTCTAAAACTTTTGACCAGTGGTGTAATCTGTAAATCCAAGAGAAAAAACAAATCACCTTATACTTTTATTAATATGACATATATTATTAAATCCATGGAAAACATAATGCATAGTCAAATGTGTGAGTGTACTGTACGTATGTGAATTTTTGGTTTTGGTTTCAAACTGTTAATGCATTGCTTACGATAGGCTTTCATGCAGTGAGTGGTGCGACTTACTTTTACGTATTTTGGGGGATTTCAGATCGTCCTACCCGCCAGTTTTGTCCTAATAGCTCTGATCTTCACTACGGTTGTCCCTCCGTTCGGAGAGTATCCAAGTCTGACTCTGAGCCCCTGGATGTACGGAGAACAGTTCACCTTCTTCAGGTCAGACTTCATGACAATCCCTGTGAAATGGCAGATTGCCAGAACCCCTGTTAAAGGACTAAATCTGTAGTAGTTTCAGACAAACCAAAATAAATCAGATAAACACTGACAGACAGGTGTTGACCGTATTGATTTAATCAGTTTTATTCAGTGGCTTTAACGTTATTTTCTCCTTTAACATTTTGTCATCCCTGTATAGTAACGAGCAACCATTTGACCCCAAAATGAAACGCTTCATAGAGCGCTTACTGAACAGCCCAGGCCTGGGGACACGCTGCATGGAAGGAGAACCACTACAGTGAGTACCAGGACTGCTGACAGGACAATCCAGGCATCCAACATGCATTTAAACTTTTGGAGTTCATGCAGACTGAAATAATCTAATACTATTTCATGCACATCGTCTTGTGATTAGTCCACTATTCAAATTTGAAAGTTAAAAAGTAATAAGAGCTCAGAACATGATGGTTGACGTATTTGATGGCCACTCCCATTCAGAGTTGTTTTATCAATTTTTGTTTTGATACCATTTGTTACACAGATTTGGCGCTAGCTTTAACCATTTTTGTCACTCAAGAAGTGATACAAACATCCAGAAATCTCTCCTTAATTCCACATTGGGACATAAAAACCAATATAGATTTCTGCAAGAATTGCATTTTTTAAGCGATTGGATGGGGAGCACTGCTGAGAAAAGCCCTTAATGTCATTAAAAGCAGGACAGCCAGACATCCTCTGAATGCTCTAGGTCTCTTGTTTGCAGCTATAAAGTTTCATAACGCTGTGATTATCTGAGAGATCACAACAGGTCATTTTATACACTGAGGTCAAGTTTTTAAAAAATGCTCTCTTTGCAATGAAATGGCCACGTTTATGCAATTCCAAAACTGTTTAGTGACCCCAGTCTGCAGAAATATTCAGATACTTTTTTAGTAAAAAATACTCTCATATTATCAATAAAGCATTACATAACTGCTGCACACTGTTCATTGCACCGTATTTGTTTCATAGCACCAACATTTTTATACTGTATATTCATATTTATTCTGCACTGGAATTCTATTCTACTCCTTAATACATACCCCTTCCTTTAGACACTTTATTTTTTATTGTATTTTTATTGTATTTTTATATTTTATTGCTTGAAGTATGCCTAGGTTGTTCTTTTTATTTAATTGTGTTGTCATTGTCTCTGTGTGTAATGCTGCTGCTATCTATCTATCTATCTATCTATCTATCTATCTATCTATCTATCTATCTATCTATCTATCTATCTATCTATCTATCTATCTATCTATCTATCTATCTATCTATCTATCTATCTATCTATCTATCTATCTATCTATCTATCTATCTATCTATCTATCTATCTATCTTATCTCCCCACAGAATGCCGTGTGGTAACAGCACATCAGAGTGGGAGTATCCAGACGTTTCTCCTTTGGTCGGCAACATCTTACAGAGTCCTGAGTGGAACGAGAGAAACCCGTCTCCTTCCTGCCAGTGCAGCACCAGTAAGAAGCTCACCATGATGCCCTACTGTCCCATCGGGGCAGGAGGCCTTCCCCCTCGCCAACGAATGGAGGCCACCGGAGACACGATGCTGGACCTGACAGACAGGAACATCTCTGACTACCTGGTGAAGACCTACCCCACTCTCATCAGAACCAGGTGGGTTTACATCTGCATTCAAATCATACAAACAGGAGTGATTAAAGAAGAAATACAAGCGTGTTAAAACCCTCAAAAACGGTGGGAAAATATGTTTTCCTCGCTCTGCAAATTATAATGCTGCAAACAAAACACACACATTATTAAAATGCTATAAACAGGCAATGATTGCTCTGGAATTGTTCTCGTTCCAACCACTTTTTAAACACATAATTTACCTCTCTATTTAATTAAACTCTGTATTTAATTTCACAGTTTGAAGAGCAAATACTGGGTGAATGAACAAAGGTAATAATTTGCGCTTTATTGTTGTCAGTCTCAGTCTCTTCCTCTTGTGCCGTCAGTGTGGTATACTGAGTGAAAATGTTCTCTGTCCTCAGATATGGAGGTCTCTCGGTAGGAGGACAGCTTCCAATCCTGGATGTCAACCCCAGAAACATCCAGAATGTTTTCCATCAGCTGGGACAAATGCTAAACATCACAGCGGTACTCATGTTTTTTAAACAATTTTTTATTGTGTGTAAAGTCCATCCAGGCAGTTTCATAATAATCATTTTCTTTTACAGGGTTACTACTCACGACTTGCAATGAGGGATATTGGTCCTTTTTTACGGTACATGGAAAGTGAATTCAATATAAAGGTATGTGTGGGATGCATGCAGAAATGTGTTTTTCTTCAAATAGAAAACTAGCGGGTGGTAGATGTTGTCTCTAAATGCATGCTTTTATAACTTTGCTCACCACTTAAGTGAGTGATGAAGGTTTTATTTAAGGAAGGTCAGGCTTGCAAGTCCCTGAGTTGTAGATGAGGACTTTTATTACACAGAAGGCTGTGAGATGTGTTCAGTGAACTCTGTTCTCTTCCGGCAGGTATGGTATAATAACAAAGGCTGGCACGCCATGGTGGCCTTCATGAATGTGGCCAATAACGCCATTCTGCGGGCCTTCCTACCTCCCTCCGCCAAACCTGTCGAGTTTGGTATCACCGCCATCAACCACCCTCTAAACCTCACCAAAGAGCAGCTTTCTGAAGTCACAGTGTGAGTGTTACTCTTAAATGTGTTCATTATTAGGTTTTAAAATGTATTTGTTTACACATTTAAAAATAGAATAATTATACAGAGATTTACGCACACGCACACACACACACACACACACACACACACACACACACACATACATATATACTATGTATGCACTTCTACCACTTTTACACAGTTACCTACATATAAATTAATTTCAGGTGACCAAAAGCTTGTGCAGGAGAGTCAGCACAATCAAGTTAAAAAGATAAACAAAATGAGAAAAAAACATTTAAAAAAAATTAAATTATCAAGTCAACCACAAAATCTAAAAATAAAATAAAATTAGCAAATTAAAAAAAATATATTATTATTATTATTATTTTATTATTTGTAATTATTTAGCATTCTTATTATTGTATTATTATGTTTATTATTATTATTATTATTATTATTATTATTTACATTTAGCAGAAACAACTTTTACTCTGTTTTTTTTTTTTTTTTTGTAAAATAATCAACACTATTCTGGACCATTATTAAAAACAAAGTCACAGGATTTTATGTTGATTTAAAGAAAATTATAGATATAATTTTACATTCGTTGTTTTTTTGTCTATTTGGAAGAAGGTTTTTTTCTGAGCCTAAATGCTTAAATTACTGTCTCAATTTTATTTTTTATTTACTTCAGTGTAATTTGGCTTTAAACAATAATTACATCATCCTAATTTACAAATAGTGTATTTATTTACAGTCTCAGAGCAGAATGTTGAGTACAGACTTTATCCGCTTTTTCCTTCAGGTTGAAAACTTCAGTAGACGCCGTGGTGGCGATCTGTGTCATTTTCGCCATGTCGTTCATCCCTGCCAGCTTCGTCCTCTACCTCATCCAAGAGCGTGTGACCAAGGCCAAACACCTGCAGTTTGTCAGTGGGGTCAGCCCTGTAGTGTACTGGGTGGCCAACTTCTTCTGGGACATGGTAAGCAAGCAATAAAAAAGTTTATTTACATGTCATATAAGTGGTTATACACTCAGATAGTTTTTAATTCTTTGATTAGGTTATATCTGTTGTTTTTGTATAAAAGTACATTTTTCTTTTCATAATCGTATCATCGAATGCTTTACTTCTCCCTCAGGTTAACTACTCCATCAGCACTGCAATGGTGGTTGGCATATTCATGGCTTTTGATAAAAAGTGTTACACATCAGAAACCAACATGCCAGCACTGATAGCACTGCTTCTACTATATGGGTAAGGCTTTAATCAGTTTCATTTTGTTCAGTTTTGTTTTTTCACTTCAAAAATGAAAACAATAAAATACAAAGAGTATATGAAAGGGAAACACAGCTTGTGCAGGTGAGTTAGTGTAACAGTGTGAGAGCACCCAAAGGGCCTCATTAGGAAATCACGCCTCTAAACAAAACGGTAGAGGAACTGAATAAAACCTCAATTCAACAACAAGTAAATCCACAGAGAGAGAGAAAGAGAGAGAGAGAGAGGATACCTCTGATGAATGGAATTGTTTTTGAAATGTTTCTCTTTCTCTCACTTCTAGGTGGTCGGTGACACCGATGATGTACCCCATGTCCTACATATTCAACATCCCCAGCACTGCATATGTGTCCCTGTCCTGCATCAACCTGTTCATAGGCATTAACAGCAGCGCCATCACCTTCATCCTGGAGCTCTTTGAAAACAATCGGGTAAGAACATGATAGATTATCAAACAGAAAAAAAACACCTTTCAACACACAGCAGAGACAGATATTATTATTATTATTATTATTATTATTATTATTATTATTATTAATAATAATAATAATAATAATAATAATAATAATAAATGGCCCTTTGGCCCCAGTATATACAGTGGTAGAAAAAGTATTCAAAACCTTACTTAAGTAAAAGTACTTATACCACACTGTGAAATTACTCAGCTACAAGTAAAAGCATCAGCTTCAAAATGTACTTAAAGTATCAAAAGTAAAAGTACTAATTATGCAAAATGGACCCACTCAGATTATTTTATATATTCTAAATATATTATTAGATTATTTGTATCAATACATTGTTGTAAGCAGTGTTTTCATTTTGTCTGTAAAGGGATGACTAATTTTAACTGCTGAATATACTGTTATTGGGTTAAATAAAAAATAAAAAATCACTTAAAATTGATCATATTTTCTCATGTTAAATTTTGACCTGAAAAGTAACTAAAGCTTGCAGCTAAATGTAGTGGAGTAGAAGTATAAAGTTAGATAAAATGGTAATACTAAAGCAAAGTACATATACCTCAATATTGTATTTAAGTACCGGTACTTGAATAAATGTGCTTAGTTACATTCCACAACACTGCATAGCAATACATATACAACTTCATATGAAAAGACAGAAATCAGAAAACTGCAGCCACTGTTTCTTGTCACAGCCTGCACATATATATTGGTAAACAAGCTTTTGTATTATGGCAGTTTCGTGCCATCATTATAGGGCTGCAAAGCCAATAATAAGATAGAAAAGGTATAGACCATGAAAACCATAACAAAAGAAAAAGTAATTTAACAATTAGAGACCAATGCACGCTAATCAATAAAAATGATGAAAATGTAAGGCAAGGCCAGGCCAGTTAATTTATATAGCACATTTCAGCAATAAGGCAATTCAAAGTGCTTCACACAAGACACGACAAAGGGCAGAAAAACACATTAAAAGAGGACATTTAAAGATCATGAAAATAAATCATGAGACTCAAAGAGAGAGAAAAGGAAATAGAACCAGCTAAGTTATATAAAAAAAAAACAAGATTAAAAGTTATATAGTTAAAAGAAGTATCAAAAGAAATGTATTAAAATCAATTTATTGAAATCGTTTAGTAAAAGGCTGCTGTAAACAGGTGTAAACCTTGATTTAAAAGAAACATAATTTTAAAATTATGAGCTATAAGAAGAGGTATGGTACTAAAACCAAGGGGAAAAAAAACTGGATTTGATAGAAGAAAGTAACAATAAATCACAATTGATGTAATATAATTTTATTGTTTACACTGGTTCTATTATCTGTGTGATAAATCAGAATATCCTCTGTGAAAAGGGCCTAAAACTATACCTCAAACACCCACTTTACAGTAGCTACATACACAAAGACTGATTAATAATGTGGTGCAGCTGTGCAAGGTGGAGAGCTGAAGATGAGTCACAGGTGAGCCGGCCAAGGAAGCGTGTGCCTTCTTGATGGAATGGCTCAGTGTAAACATGTGAAAAAAGCAGAGAAGGAGGAGGAAACAGAAATAGTTGGGGAAAGAGCACAGATGCTGCTGCTGTCAGGGTGACAGGTGACTTCCAACTCTGTCAATAAGATGGAGGTCATACTTTTTGCCAGATGGTTCTCTCAAGCGCACATCTGTACTCCTCTTCCCCGCTCTCACTGATGAATCCCTCAACAGGTGAGTCATGAGAGAACCACTGGAGGTGGCACGACCCATATGTTTGTTTTGTTGATATTTTCCAAGAGTCTAAACTTAGAGTTTCTTCGACAGCAGACGTAAATCTCAAATTTATTCATTACTATGTATCTTTATCTGGGCATTTCTAGAGAATCAATATATAACACTTGGCTTAAATGTATAACAATGGCTAAGACTTGTTCAAAGCAATGCTAAACAGCCTGATCTCATATCAAATTTAAAGGTTTATATGACTTTGGTGAATAGTAGGTGCAGCACACATGATTTAAACATAACTGGATGGTAGGTGTGGACTCCTTTTTTTAGAAGAACATAAACCTTAGAACAAGGAGAGATGAAATGTTACGAGTTACGAGCAAATTACTGTTTTCCACCCAAGATGGATAGGGAAAATAATAATATCCTAAAAATGAGAGATTAAAGGAAGGTTAGAGATCAAAAGATTAGAAATGTAAGGTCTATTTCAGTGTATGTTCAACAGTATCTAGTATATAGATATGAAAGAGAGGAAAATAAAATGTCCCCTGAGCTGCAAGCTAACTTAGTCTGCTTCTGTGATGTGTAGTCAGTTGGGAATGGTGCGTTTTGCTCCAGGAAAACTAAAAACATCAACATGTACAATAGTAGTCAAGCTTTAACATATTCTAACAGTAGTTGCTGCCTCTTTTTAAAAACAGACATGTTATTATTATATTTATAATGTTATCAATCTCATTATAAACCATACTCAAGCTTTTAAGTGTATATTTGTTAACCTTTATATGATGTTTTTAGGTCTTATATGTAGGCAAGTAAATCTAAATCAAAATAAGAATCAGAATCAGAATCAGAAATACAAGCACTAAAAATGTACAACAATATAAATACAAATGTCAGTCTTAGGTAAATAGATTATGTACAAATAGAAATATAAAATATAGAATTATTTGGAGTAAAATAAAATAGAGATATGTATAATATAATACAATAGATGTATGGAAATATAGGTACATAGGATATGCATAATTCACAACATTTCATCACAAATGGAGGGAGCCCGAGCTTGTGCGGGAGGTGGAGCGTTACCAACTAGAAATAGTTGGGCTCACCTCCACGCATAGCGTGGGCTCTGGAGCCAAACTCCCAGAACACGGTGGAGGGATTATATCTCTCTCCTGGCCTGGGAATGCCTCGGGGTCCCCCAGGAGGAGCTGGACGTTGTGGCTGGGGAGAGGGGCGCCTGGAATGCCCTGCTTAGCATGCTGCCCCCGCGACCCGGCCCCGGATAAGTGGACGAGAATGGATGGAATGGACAACATTTCATAAGATTTTTTTTATGATTTGAAGCTGAATGCATGTTGAAGGTTTCCATCAGTCCTGCACTCAGCTGAAGTGTGCATTGAATGTGTATATGTTTGTGTGTGTTTTCAGTCTCTGCTGGTGTTCAACGAGTGGCTAAAGAAAGGCCTGCTGGTGCTGCCTCACTTCTGCCTGGGCCGAGGGCTCATAGACATGGCCATGAATCAGGCTGTGACTGATGTTTATGCAAGATTTGGTAAGTATTTGTAGTAGCTGATACAGTTGAGTTTTATGTCATTATTACATAATATGTTGCAATCACTTACTCACTATCTAATCAGAAAATCCTGCTATTTCAGTTATTGTTTGTAAAGGTCCCCTATAAAATCCCATAAAATGGTGTGAAGTTGTCAGGACTTCCTTTTGGTTGTCATGTCAGAACCTATCTTTTAACGTGACTTATTTAGATATTGTCATTGTTGCCGTGGGGTGGTGAACTGTGGGACAGTGTTGCAGATACAGAATGTGTGTATGTGTGTCCTTTTCTCTAGCACACAATTTCTACAACTAGTGTAAATGTCATCGTGAGAATATTACGTCTCTGAGCCGTGTTGGTCCGCCTCATTTTCATTTTCTTTCCGCCACAAAACTTAATAAACCAACAACAACAAACAATGCAGGCCTACATTCAATCTGTTCCGTTATACATCTATGATCACAGCAGGTATAACATCACTGCTGCGGTTCTGTGACGGCCCAATTACAAAAGATACCGAGTTTATTAATTGTCAGTTTAATCCGCAGAGGTGAAGATGTCACTGTCAAAATCTACATTTATTACACATTGTGTAGTATAGTGGTGTTTCTTCTCTTGTAGGAACCCATAATAAAGTAAAAACCTGAAAATGAACATAATATTTGCATAACACGGGGAGAAAAGATGATTTTCACAGAATTGTTCCTCAGGTTTGTGATCTTGAGTTATCACTTTCCTGGCTTCCTAGACCAGGATGTTTCCACAGCTTGTGACATATAAAAGTCCTGACTTTGTACTGAACAAAGGGCTGATTTTCTGTATGTTTCTGCTTTCAGGTGAAGAGTACACACAGAACCCTTTCCGCTGGGACTTTGTGGGGAAAAATATTGCTTTCATGGCAGTGGAAGGCTTTGTCTACTTTACTCTCAATCTTCTGATCCAGTACCGGTTCTTCTTGGACCGATGGTAAGTTACTGTCCAAACAGAGACAATACATTACATCTGTGTCTTAACCTTTCCTCATAAACGTAACCAGGAAAGTTCTCTCTCAGATTGTCTGAACTCATATCCGCCCATGGAAAGATTAAAGGCTTGCGCCAGATGCTGCTGCACAGATGATTTTCTCTCACCCTTCAGGTTATCAGAGTACAAGCAGACTTCAATGCGAGATGAGGATGATGACGTGGCAGCAGAGAGGCTGAGAATTTATAATGGAGGGAGCAAGACAGACATCCTGCAGATCAGAGACCTCTCTAAGGTAAAAACGTTGATTTGAACAAGTTTATTATTTCATCATGACATCACAATTTCAGCTTTTTCAAGTTCAGCTTTATTCTTTCTTTTATCCATGTTCAATTACAAAGTACATTAAAACATTTTTTTTAAAGTGTAACATGGACACAATATAAGACAAAACAACAATGCAGACAATATTTAAATGAAAATATAAAGGTGTATTATCTGTTTTCTAAGGTAGAAATTAATTAATGTATAAAAAGATGTTTTTAAAAAACATTTTTTACATTTTGTTATTATACAGATGACAGTGTAGGATTGAGAGAGAGATGAATATGACATACAACAAAGATCCCAATGAATGAAGGCTTCAGAAGCAGGGCAGGGTTATGTATTTATTAATTTTGTTCAAGGGAGAGTAGTTTATATTTGTCAGAAAGGTGCCTCAACCTTCTCATCCCTTAAATATACAATAAATATTTTTAATGATTTTTTCTGGGGCAAAAATATTGCTGTGCTCGAGTCCTTCAGCACCAATAGCGTCTCTTTATTCAAAGTAGGGCGGCTGTATTTTTTTCTGTGATGTTAAGGGGGATATTGAAGTTCTTTTATAAGTCAGTGAAGGGGTATAAAAAAGAATATCTGTAAGATTATTAAATTATTAAGGAAGTAAAATACAAACCCTGATTCCAAAAAAGTTGGGACGCGTGAAAAACATATTTAAGGTCATTTTTACTTGGTCCCTAACAGGAAGAATTAAACAAATTTGGAGTGCAGAACAAATAATGACATGCTGAAGACCAGGCAGATTAAAAAATATTTTTTTTTTACCTTCAAATTTGTGTTATTGTTTTAAAAAGTAATGCTCGACAACTGAAGTCAGTTATTGTTTCCCTGTCTTCTCTGCACAGACGTATGTGGGCAGGAAGAGGGCAGCTGTGGACCGGATTTGTGTGGGTGTCCCTGCAGGAGAGGTAAAGTCACTGAGTTCATTTCAATTGAGAGTAACTATTGATACTATTGTTTTATTTGTTGTTTTTTTCTTTTTGTGGTTGCTGGAATACATCAAAAATACTGATGAAGTAGCCACCCAGACTCTTAGAGATTAAGATTATAATGCAGTACTTGTAATTCAGCCACCATAATGAATTATTTTGTGTGTTTTTTGTGTTTCTTATTCACTTTGTATGTATAGACATGGAAAAAAATATTAGACCACCCTTGTTTTCGCCTTGCTTTCTTGTTCATTTAATGCCTGGTACAACTAAAGGTACATTTGTTTGGACAAATATAATGATAACAACAAAAATCGCTCATAAGAGTTTAATCTAAGAGTTGATATCTAGACATTTTCCATGGTTTTCTTGATAATGAGTTTGGTTATTATCAAGAAAACCATGGAAAATGGCTAGCTGGTTGTTATCATTATATTTGTCCGAACAAATATACCTTAAGTTGTACCAGGCAATAAAATGAACAAGCAATTGAAGAAAACAATGGTTTAATTTTTTTTTTTTCCATGACTGTACATGCATGTACAGGGACATAATTATGTAGTCATTGTGTGAAGCTAAATTGACTATAAGGATACTAGTGGTTTCTAATCAGGAGTGTGTTTCAGCACTTAATCGTCAGTTTTTCAGCAGAATGTGTCCTTGCATCGAGAGCCTGATTGTCTTTTGTCCTCTTAGTGCTTTGGTCTTTTGGGAGTTAATGGAGCTGGAAAGACGACGACCTTCAAAATGCTGACTGGTGACAGTGATGTCAGCGCCGGGGAGGCCACTGTGCTCGGTTACAGGTACGGAAAGATCAGTCAGAAAATGTCCCTGCTCGATATAACACAAACTGTGTTCACAAAACTTTTGGTTTATCTGGCATGCAGTTCCAGATGGTAGACAGCCAGAAACAGTCCAATGAGTTAGAACGTTTAAACACGGGAAGGTCATTCTGACATCATTCTGTTTGATGACACTATTTGACGATAAAATCAACCCATGTGGTATTCTGAATAGGAAAGGAGCCAGGGTTTGATCGACTGATCGTTTTTTGAAGTCTCATATTTTTGTTGTGGAGCTACAGCAAGGTGTTTTTATGATATATGTTAAAAATCAAATTTCTATGCTAACTTTATGAATTAACTCAGTTGTCCTTTCAGAAACTCAGAAAAAGTTTGGATTAAAAGTGGAGTCTGCAATTCTTGAGAAAGATTATTTGATTTATTTATTTTGGAGGATGTGCTGTACATGAACATTATGTTTTGGATCCATATCACAGATTCCACGTTGTATTTCTTGAGGCCTAAAGAGGTGAGAACGTCAAGTATTTTACCGAAAAGTAAAATAAATAAAATTAAATGAAATATATAATATTTTTAAATATTTTGTGATTCGACAGATTCATCTCTGGACTCCAGGTTGAGAATCACTAACCTATTATAGGGCAGAAATCTTTGCTAAAAACAAATTTGTCCATTAAATGAATTAACTCAAGTTTTCGTAGGGTTTTGTTTTTAATAGTTTATTAGTGCTGTACAATTTGGAAAATATATTAAATTGTGATTATTTTGACTGATATTTGGTTGGAATTTTTTGCAAGAATATGAACGAAACCAAGATTTGTAGGCTGGAACATATCTGCAACACTGCAATACTTATTTCCGCATGGTATTTTGGTCAATATTTTGCTCCTATGATATGCCCTAGATTTGATATAACTTGTACAAATGAATCAGCTTCCTCTCAGATCTGGATGACATGTGTTAACTAATGACAGACTGATCAGTTTAATCCCGCTTTTTAGTGTTTTCTTATTATGTTATTTGCTCTATTTGCTCACTTCAACAAGTAGCACCCTGTGTCCTGTTTTGTAGCATCCTGACAGAGATTCTGGACGTGCACCAGAACATGGGCTACTGCCCTCAGTTTGATGCCATCGATGAGCTCCTGACCGGCAGGGAGCACCTGTACCTCTACGCTCGGCTCAGAGGGGTCCCTGAGTCAGAGATCCCCAGAGTGAGTAGCTGCTTTACATCTTCCACTGTGTAATGATGTTTAATTCTGCTGTTTGGCTCAGCACCGCATAGAGAGCTTTACATCTGTTTTGTTAATTTTGTTTTGGCCTTACTGTTGCTCTGTGTTTGCTACTGTTTGATTTGTTATTTTAATTTTGCTGGAATGTTGCTTTTAAGGGCTCAGTTTACAGTAGGGGTTGCCCATCCACAAAATACATGTTTCCCCTGCCCCCTGTAGGTGGCAGAGTGGGGCATCCAGAAGCTGGGTCTGACAGAGTATGCGGGCCGCTGTGCAGGGACCTACAGTGGAGGCAACAAGCGCAAACTCTCCACAGCCATTGCAATGATTGGCTGCCCGGCGCTCGTGCTGCTGGTGAGTTAGCCAATGATGGGAAGCTCAGGAGCCCATTGTTTGGGTTTTAGGGCTTTATGCAGGGATTTATCAATGAAATGGTCTACGGATCCAGATGGGAAGCCATATGGGTTCAGTCAAGCCTGGCCTCGAATGTTTTATACATTGGCAGGCAACTGTGCAGTTCAATTCAAATTGGCATAAATCTGAGATATTTGCCATATGCTGATCGAGATAAGGATTTGGTCTCAGTTCATATGGACTCATGCGCTCAGAGAGTCACGTTTGCTGTTTGACTGTGGCTCTGTGTGTTTAGGATGAGCCCACGACGGGGATGGACCCCCACTCTCGACGCTTCTTGTGGAATGCCATCATGAGTGTCATCCAGGACGGCAGGGCCGTGGTGCTAACATCACACAGGTTCGACATCTAAAAATCTGAAATGAATCCGCGGCAAACATCTGCTGCAGCAGCTGTCCAAACACGGCTAACTCTTCTGCCAACAACTGTTGATGAGATCATGACGAGATTGGCATTTCAGTCTGAAGATCTGTGACATTATGATTCATTGCTCTTATTCATGAAATAGCAGCAGTAAAAATAAACACATTATGGTTGTTTTTCCACCAGTATGGAAGAGTGTGAGGCCCTCTGCACTCGACTGGCCATCATGGTCAACGGGACTTTCAAGTGTCTGGGTACCATCCAGCATCTCAAATACAAGTAAGAGTTTTCTGTATTTTAGCAGGCTTGTGCAGTGTGTGGGAAGTATTTTAATATGATGTTTGTAAGGCTGAAAACATGAAGTTATACTGACTGACAGACTGCTAAATCAGTGATTGGACAGTTTTGGTGATTGTCATCCTGTATCATCGGGACACACGTGGGGAAATCGAATTCTGGTGACTGACAGAAAATTATGTAGCACTTTGCAGCGCACTGTGGTGTCACAAAGAGCTCACAAAGAAAAACATGATTATGAGAATTATTAGTGTTAATTAGTAGACTGCACATTGAACATTATGAATAATGACTAACAGGTAGAGACAGGATGAAAACAAGGCGGCTTGAACAGTAATGACTCCGGCTTTATTGTTGCTACAACATGTCTTCTAATGGATTTAACCCTTTAGTGAACTTTTTTTTTTCAGAGATGATGAACTCGGTGAACCATGAGGCGAAATAATGGCCAAGTTTAAGGCAAAAACCACACAGTGCAAATGCTATTCTACCTATTTTCTTTATATTCTAGGGCACTCAGAGGATGTATGGCTTTCCTAGATATATTGACAATAAGAGGGTTTCTCATTAGTTTACCATCCAATCATCAAAAGATGCCATTGTTGCAGAAATTCCTCAAGGTCTTGGTGCCTTAAGGTGATATTTTGGAGGGATTTTTGACCATCTTGATATAAAAATATATTAATATTTAGCACCAAATGGCATCAATTAAAAGTTGCTGCAACAACCTAAGAGACATGTTGGATATTGATATGAAGTATAACAGAAGGGGAGATCTGGACTAGGTGTGACCACAGTCAGTATGAAGAAAAGATAATTGAAATGTATCCTGAATAATGTTTAATATCTTCACTCTGTGTTTCCTCGATCCAGATTTGGTGACGGCTACGTTGTGACCATGAAAATCAAGGCAGCTAAAGCGGGCTTGTCCCCGGATCTGGAGCCTGTCGAGAGCTTCATAGAGAGCAGCTTCCCCAGCTGCATTCAGAGGGAGAAGCACTACAACACGCTGCAGTACGAGATCGCCTCCTCCTCCCTCGCCAGGATATTTCAGCTGGTTGTGGCCAATAAAGAAAGGCTCAGCATCGAAGACTACTCTGTTTCCCAGACAACACTGGACCAGGTAAGTCTGAACCAAGACACAACCTGTGTTTAATATAAATCAGATTTCAATATTTATTTAAATCAATCACTCAACCCAGCCAGAATAAAACTATAAATCACACCTTAATGCTTCTATTCCACATATAAATGTAACTTTCCAACTTTCCACTTCCTCCTTTATACATTCATTTAGATTCAATAATTAAATATGCTGATTTCTGTATAGAAACTTGTGTAGAAACTAATGACATAACTCATGACTGCATAGCTTACACAATGTCTCAGAAACACTTGGAGGGAATTTCTTCAAATTTGGCACAATCGTCCACTTGGATGCAAGGATGAACTGATTACATTTTGTAGGTCAAAGGTCAAGGTCACTGTGACCTTAAGTCTGTCTGATCTCGTGATTGTGATAATTCAGGAATGCCTGGAAGGGATTTTGTCAAAAATTTTGCATAAACATCCATTTTCAATCAAAATGTCATTGTGACCTCACAATAAATCATTTTGTCCATACCACAATCATTTATATGCTAATAATAACACATTTCTTATTTCCTAATGTCTTCATTGGGAGGCAGAAAACTTGGTGGGAATTCTAGTTGCAACTTGTCTTCTTATAAATTCAGTAAAAATTAGACTTGCAATCCTAGGCAAATACATTGTGGTCATTTTTTGTGTCTTTGTGCAGTTTAATTTTTTTTTTACATTTTGCCCGTTGTGCAGGTGTTTGTCAACTTTGCCAAGCAACAGACCGGAGAGGACGAAGACATTACATTACACAGGCGAACAGCGGGGGGAAGGAAAGACATCAAGATCTCACCAGCGCAGAGAAAAACATGAAAATGTGACCTATATAAATTCAGAAACAGCAAAGGTGTTACTACTTGACATTTCCCTAGCCAAATTGCTTTTGAGTAGAGACACGCCTGGCCAGTTAACCTGCCAAAGTGACTGGTAGAACAGTTAATGTTTCCAGCCACAGAAAAATTTTACAAGCCTCTGGCTGCAAACGGGAGATTATCTTCCCCAATATCATCAGAAACCAAGTACTGGAACGTGACACATTACCTAGACTTGAAATCACGAGTGTTAGCGGCAGAAATGATGCAAAAACAGCTGGTTCTTCACTCAAAATGTAGAAAAGAATGATATTTTTGCATAGACTGACTGGCTTATGTAAATGTGTACATATACATAGTGTGTAATGAATACTTAAGCACCTTAGAAGCAGGTTTTTTTTTACATTAACATTTTTACATTAACGCACACACCTGAATTTTATGTGACACAAATGTCATTTAATGTTGGTTGTCTTTTTTTCTTTTTCCAAAACTCATTGTCTACTGCTTCCTTTCTTTTCAGTAATGCACTGTTGTATTTCTCTTTCTGCCCTGTTTGTTTCATACATTGCCATGTTATGTTGTTCTCCGGTGTCAGTACAAAATATTCCTCTTGAAAGATTCAACTTAAGAAAAAAAAATAGATGTAGATGAAGAGGAATTTAACTTTACACTCTACAGTCTCGACTAGCTGTACTGCATCATCAGTCCCAAATAAAACAGTCCAAAGTTTCATAATGTAGCCTACACATGAAGTGCAGTATTTCTTAATGTTCTCATATATAGCGTCACTGTATCCCGAGTCAGCAGTGTTTTGGCTAACATTGCATCGAAATTTCACAATAACCACTAATATAAATGATTATGTTAAGTTGTCAATCATTTAAGTGGTGTTAATCTAGAGTCTCACTTCTTATCTTTCAAATCATATACAGTTTTAACCGTGTACGTTAGCCTTGGGTTTACCGGAGTCAGCAAAAGGACGATAACGCCGGTAGATTAGCCGTGTGCTATCCTTGTCACAAATCAGTCACTTACATTTCCTCGCTGTAAAACAATGCGCTGCTGTATTTTGTCAGGGGAAATTCTTGGTAAGCCAAATAAATATCATCGTTATCAACCATCGTTATCAATGCACTAACCTAACCCTAACCCTTGATAAAAGAACAAAAGACAGATCGGTAAGAAAATACTGATCGTGAACGAACCACTGCTTTAGTGCCTGTCACGTGACAAAGGAACGAGACTTAAACCTGACGACATATATGCTGTGTTCCAATACCCATACTTCCCGTACTTACTATACTTAGTTTGAGTAGGCAGGGTGTTCTGATTCTGATCGCGGCGAAAAGAAGTGTACCTAAAGGACCCGGATGTTGCCCTCATAACGGTCAAAACGCTGAGTGTGGAACGATGTACACTATACGCACTCAACGGCCGCCATCTTGTCTACGTAGCGGAAGAGGCGGAGCCAGGCAGAGCCGCTCAGCTCGAAAAAAATGCTTGTAATGGCGGCCGACGACGCCGGCGCATTCTCCACATTTGCTGCATTAATGGAGCCATATTGCCGGATTGTAGAAGTAAAGATTAAACAACACAAAGGATAATTTTTTCGCCGTTCAAAGCCGGAAGTTTTTTGCGGTTGACGAGCCGCGGCGGCTGTCGCGAGCGTCATTTCCGGTAAGTGCACCACGGAGTATTAGTATTGGAACAACACTCACCTGCTGAAATCTGCGTACCTAGTAAGTGCAGATAGTGTACTACGTTTAAGTGTACTCATGGAAGTATGGGTATTGGAACACAGCAATAGTTGAGTCCCAAACTAATAATTACTGTTTCCTGTTCTGAGTGAGTCTATGCAGCTGCCATGTGACAAGGGAACAAGAAAATGACTGAATCACTCACTGAGACAACTCATTGCTCCCCAGTCTTATAAAAGACGAGTTCGAAACATCCACGAATGATGCACCACTAATGGATGCTGTTGTGGGTTATATAGAGGGATGAAAAAGAGTTGATGACCTGACTGACCTCCGCTGAAAAGCAAAGAAAGCTGCTGCCGGTCAGTGGAGTGGCTGAGAGATGGCTCTGCATCGAGGCCAAGGCCACACTGCACTGAGTGGCTTGTCACAACTTGGATTTATCTGACACACGGTCCAATTACTGTTCTCCTGCCGCAAGTGATGGTGTCATTGCCTCAAGCCGCCCACCAGCCTGAATTTCATTGGCTACCTCAAAGAAACAGAGGGACAATGGCACGATGCAACTCAGGGCTGCTAATGAATCCTCTGGTGTGAATCTCATGCTCCTCTCCTGTCCATATGGTCATCTGGATGAAGCTGATGAGCATGAATAGTGCCGCTGCGGGAGAGCAAATGAGTCACACTGTAACAAGCTGTGAAATGTGACTGTATACTGCTGAATACTGCAAAGGACTAAGAGCACAATGTGTTCTCAATGTTATCAGGACCGAAACTAACTGAACGGCCAGGCATTGGAAATGTTAACACTGTTGTGGTAAGATAAGGTTTAAACACAAATATAGCATTCCAAAATGTTTAAATATTTATTATGGAGTTGCTGTAGCAGATATTTGGCCAAGCAACAACAAATCAACCCCAAGGCTTATTTAAATAATGAAATAAATGTATTCTTACAAACAATGAAAGAAAGTTATTTTCTCGTGAGAGCAGGCCAGAGTCAGGGGTCATGGACTTGCCTAATGTAGCTAACTGACACACAAACATAAATTTGGCTTGAAAACTGAGAAGTTTCTTGTGTGGAAAAGCAAACGATTGCCAACTCCAGCAGAGACAGACAGCCCTGCTCGCCCCAGAGTAGTGGTGGACAAGTTCTGCATTACTCAAGTTAAAGTATGTCTGCAAAATGTATTTAAGTTATGAAAAGCAAAAGCACTCAATGCACAACAATATGAAACTCAAAAATGTAAAAATAATTAAAATGAAAAACAACAACCTAGACAAAACCAAGACAGTACGATACTTAAATAATAAAATCAGCCATTAAAAGAGACTAATGCTAAATTTAAAAAAATGCAATCAGTGCAAAGTGATAAAATAAAGCATTCAATTGTATGAAAATATATGAATATATTCAAGTAAAGTACAGTTACCTCTATTGTGGAGTAGAAGAATAAATTAGCATGGCATTAAAAACAATACAAGAACATAAACAGTGCAGAATTTGACTGCTGTTAGTTATTCTCCACTGAAAGTGAAGCTTTATTTGGGAGGATAAGAGACTTTGAACTGAGACAGTCTCTGCATGATGGAAACGTCCTCTGTGTGCACTGACTGTCTGACTGACAGATAGTTTGGGATCGGGTCATGCCGTACATCAGTGAACAGCTGATACTTTCATTAAGCCCCTTTTCTGTGGCCCTGTTTTCAACGCGGCAAAAATTATTCTTCCGGAACTGTTGCAAAATGATTATTGACACCATACTCCTCGGCTCTCATTGTTTTAATTTGACACTTCATTTGACACATCGTCACCTCTATCCTAAAATGTCAGTTTAATGAAGTTTAATGAAATGTAAACTTGACTGTGCTAAGGAAGCTGACATGCACGAGAAGTAAAACAGCTCGGCAACAAAGGAAAAGGGAAGTGAATGTGCTTTCATACATGCAAAATAGAAATTGAAAAGAGACTTTAATTAACGGAAAACTACCTAATTTATGTAACTTTAACCTCCTGTGTGCCTGTGTCTGTATATGGGGACATTACATTTTGGATTTTTTGCACCTTGTTAGTCCTCATTAGTGGACATGTTTTGTGTCTTCTACAGGTAGCAAAAGCACAATACACTTATTAATGTAAAAACAAGATGATGCTGATCTGCATCAAAACATTCATCAAAAATGATAAAGGTACAAATCTTCATTAGATCAAATGGTTGAAACCTCTTTATTTATGCTTCATAATATTTGTAGTTTGATATGGCATGCAAATTAGACACATTTTAATAATAGTAGCAAACAGTGGGAAAAGTGAAAGCAAAGTGAAGCTTGACTTGGATTTTGCAAAAACAAAATTGTATTTCACTGCTTGCAGTTTTTTTTTCATGTTCATACACAAGAAATAACCAGTTTTATGCTTTATTTTAAGACCCTGCTGACTTTATTGTGTTGGGCATTAAAAAACAACATTACTTCCATATGAGGACATCATTTATTTAAAACACAATGTCTAGTTTTTATATTTATCAGGTCCTACTGGTCCCAAATAGCCCGAGAAGAAATCACAAATGGATACAAAACAAAAGCTGGTGTCCAGTATTGGCATAACTTTAAAACAGATATTTGTCTAAAATATCAATTGTCAAAATGTGCTCTTAAAGATGCATAATCCTTTTTTGCAGGCCGGTTATAAATCAAATGCTGAAATGTTGTTTTTAGATGAAAGATTTCATGGTCAGGCTCACCTGGTGGTTTGCACAGTGGGTGATCGATGCAGCAGCAAATCCCCAGTGATGTAAAGTGTTCTGAGAAGTAGAATATAATAGCACTTGTGTTATTACTGAGATCATATCCAAACGCTCAGTCCACATGCTGCTTTTATAATCTAATTGACAGATATTCCTGCACTGAGGTCTCTTGTTGTGCAGATGGCATATGGTCTTATGCTGAGGTTTTCAAAATGTGAGGAGAGCGTCCTCAGGGAGGGCGTGGGTGAGACAAGTCAGACAAACTTCACAGCCAGTATGATGATGTAGAGAGAAGAAACTGTTCGTCCTATAACACTCAGTGGGGACTTGACAGGATCACTGACGAGCAGCTCAATTAACACTGCGGCCTCAGCTCACCCTCTATAGAGTCTCTGTGGCCACTTATCACAAACAGTTAATACATCTAAGGCGCTCTCCTTCAGATCAATACACATGAAGTTAACTATTTGATAAACTCTGTTTATTGCAAAATCCATTCTACACAGCGGTGATTACTTTAAAGACTCCGTCTCTCTGCCTTGATCTATTCGACGGCTTCAAATTAGAATCGTCTAAAGCCCTTTCATGTAAAATATATTGAATTTCCCTCTGGATTAAATGTGGGATATAAACAAAACTGACGTGACATAATACCTATTGATTTCTGCTCATTGTTAGCTGTTAAGACAAATACCTCATGGAGGTCTCGCCAACATGAATCTGAATCTGTAAAGGCATTATGTAAATGATATATAACAAGAGTTAGAGATTATCTCAGACCACCTTTAGACATGATGGAATGAGTTGGACACATGGGTTAAAGAGGCACTATACTTATTTTAATAGTCACAAGGAGTAATTTAAATCTGAAGAAGGAAGATGGAATTTACTTGGCAGGGAGGGATTTAGCTTTTAGTGATATGCATTATGGGATGTGGATGTGTATGATCCCAGCCCCCAGAAATAGCTCCGGGCTTTGAAGAATTTTTTTTACCAAATGTTAGAATTACAGTGTCACAAGATGCCATTGGGCTCCAAAAAACTTCTTCTCGTAGACTTACATAACCAATAACATTTTGGAAGTCTAGAAGAGACACACACTAAAATCATATTATTGTCATTCAAGTTGCAAATTTGGAATTGATCCAGCTCACATAATGGAAGATGAAGAACAAGTGTGCATAGATATAGAACGGGTCCTTTTTTAAAATATGGAAGCTGGCTTCATGTGACACTGAGCAACTTTCATAGGAATGAATGGGGCCCCCCTCTGTTTCTAGTTGACTTTCGAGTTCACTGCTTGACCAAGTAGTACAGCAGGGCCCTGAAAAGTACCTTAAACCTGCATTCTTTCTAATGGCCAGCAGGGGGCGACTCAACTGGTTGCAAAAAAAAAAAAGAAAATGTCCATTTAAGGAAATAACCCTCCCTTTTGATCTAATGAAAGTTAATTGTAACATTTTGGTGGCTCAAAAATGATTTTTTTAGCACTCAGTTGCACTAAAAGAAACTATTAAGAGTCGTCTGTTCATTTTGAATTAGGAATGAACCCTGCAAAACAAGCTAGTGATAGCATTATAGCGTCCGCCTTCCCAATTCCACCCACTCATGCAAATATGGTCAATTCTGCATTCAAAAAGACAAAATTTAGTCTGCTGCCTCGATTTAGACCATTTTTGTTAGTCTTTCCCTCAGAGGATGTCTCAGTTATTGATTGCAAACCAAATTTCCAATTTTATTATTATTTTTTTAAATCAGTGATCTGTATTCTATCTTTAAATGTTATGGTAATGTTAGATAGCTGCAGTGAAAATAAATGTTCCCTCATGTTCAATAATAGGAATTATTGTGAATGAGTGTATTTCATGCAAGGAATAAATTAGGAATCTTTCTATTTGTAGTTTGCATAAAAGTGTTGTTGTGATAATGATGTGTGGGTGGAATGTGCCTGGCTATTTTTTTTTTTGTGTGTGTTACAGCATTTAATACTTCTTAAAGTCTTCTTTAGCTTGTGAGCCAGTGCGGTGGATATTTTGGGTCACAAGTTTAATTGGGGGCACGGTTAAAGGATGGAGCCAAGAAGAGGTTACTAGTGTATCTATGCAGAGAGAGCAGGCAGAGAATAAAGTTCCAGATGAGAGACAAAGTTGCTGTGAAAGTATGAGGCAAAAGCAGAGAAATTGTCCATTGAGGTTGGTGCATGTGTGTGTTGTGTGAGTGGTGAGATAAAGACAAAGATTTGCATGTTCAATAACACAAAAAGGGTCTTGATTGCAGTGGACAAGATGAATATTCAATCATTCATCTTGTCATATACTGTCCAATACGGATGCTTCAGAGACATGAAAATCATTACAACTATTTATACATTTTGTAACCTTGGAATGGTGTGTTTGTAAAAGTTTGTTCACTCAGTTCTGCAGAGTTTTCTTCTTTTTATACTGCAAGTAGTCATATGCACATTGTTTTTACAAGTTGCAAAACTTGGCTGGCCATCTGAACTGTTATGTGGATGAAATGTCAGCTACCGTATAGCTGGATTTTAAGATGCATATTACATTTTTTGGATGTATCCAACCCTGCCATGAAACAGGCCTTTCAGCAATTGCTTAAAAACCCACAGGGATGTAAATGAATCCTTGTATTGTTATGAATACAAATGTTTACAGCAAGCTGTCTGAACCTTACAGGCCCGCGGTGTTGTAGAATCAGACAGTTCGGAGAGGAACATGCCCGTCGATAAAGTCTGCACCGAACTAAAGCTCAGCTGTTTCCTAAATTAGCCAGATAATGGCATTTTCCCTGAGAAGGCAGGCATCATCAATCATTTGCTGGTAATTGATCAGTTGGTGCACCGACTGAATCAGAGGATGTAGATAGTTCACGGTGAAAGAGCTGCGTGTTCGTGTTTCTGCAGGATCCGGAGGGCGATGAGGACTGTGAGTCAAACTTTTATGTTGTTTTGAAAATCTTTCTGTCCTGCCTGTGACCCAGCAGCAGCCACATGAGGGCAGTAGTTTTATAAAAATACCCCGGTAATGTCTTATGTCAACAAAGTGAGGCATCTCTGCTGAGGCATCCCTCTGTTATCTACTCACTTCTTTGCCCCTAACCTTCAGGAGCCGCGTTTGAAGTCTGAAGGATGTGTGAGCTCATAGAAGGAATTGCTGATCAAGTGTGCTTTTTTTTTTTTTTTTTCAAGTGCATCAGAATCGTACAGCCATGCCTGCATCTTCTCGTACGTGTGTGTGTGTTCTTGTCGCCACAGAAGCTGCAGGAGGAGAAGCCCTTGAGAAATCTTGAACAAATATTCCTCTCTCGCCTTTTCACACCCACACAACATTACTCATGCTACATAAAATGTAACTCCAAAAACATACAAATGAGTTATGCTGCCGGCTTGTTCACACTTCAGCGTTCTCCCACTGGAATCGACCAACAAGTGAAGAACAGCTCGCATCCCTCGGTAATTTGTGGTAAATTGATCAAAGAAAGAGCAGTACAAAATGTTAATTTCAGCGCTAATTACTTTCATTTCTAAATCAATTGATATATGTCTCGTGAACACTTGTCTTTTTCAGTTGTCCTCTGCACCCACCTGAACCAGAGACACTTGGCCATTTGCATTTTGAGTGCATACTGTAGATAAAAATAAAGTCACTTGGGACTTAATGGAAGAAGATGAAATTCTGCTGTTGGATTAGATTTGTGAGGCAAAAAAGGGACAGTAAAATAAAGTTTCTAGAGTTGGTTTCAGTGAAGACATCTCAGCTTGAGAGTAAGCTGATATTGTTGGTCTGGGTGTGTGGGCTCGTGAGGGCCTCAGGGACTAAAATAAGCCGGTTCTAATCAATAGCACAGTTGACTCATCATTAGTTTGCCATTCCTGCACTCGTGCTGATGTGAATACCAACTTCCCAACTCTGTGTTTTCAGGCTATCATTTACTGTGGCACATTTTTAACATTTTCACAAGTTTGTCACAGAAAAAAAACTCCGGCGTCAATTCAATGTTCTCCCAAGGTGTCTCATCAGAATGAGAGAAAAAAAAAATCCTGAAACATTTGCTTTTCTGCAGTCGTGATTACCATAAATCCCAAGCCAAGGTGCTATAGTGATATAATGAGCCATTAGAGACATGACAAATCCATTCATTAGCTTCCTCACAGCACCTCAGCTCCCTGCTATTACTCCCAGGGGGTAAGGGAGAAGAACTTTGTTGCCTCTAAAGGCAGTGGCATCGACCCCAGGGGTAATAGAGGAAAAGATGATTGAGAAAGATAGATCGACATGGCTCACCTTCAACTGCTATTCTTGGCCTATTGATTATGATTATGAAAAATGGCTGACAGGTAAGGGTGTTGTCTCACCCACAGTACAGGTCAGGAAAGTAAAGAACAACTGTGAAGACTTTGCTAATGGAAATCTGTGTCAGCTCAAAACTTCTAAGTGAAGTCTGCTGCTGCTTGCACATAACACTTAAAAGTGATTTTTCAATGATAAGCTCAGAGCAGAAATAAATGTATCGTTACTGAAGGGCTGCAAAGTTGCCTTATGAATTAATTTCAGAACAGTGTCAGTGTGGATGATTCAGATTTACTGAAAAGCACCAGCATGCAAATTAAAATATAGATTATTTCGGAAAAGGAATGTGGTTATATCACACACTTTTTTTTATCACTCAATCATGGATGGATTACTGAATGGACCTACTGGGAGCAAGGGCCAAAGGGGTAGAGGTCCTGACTCACAAAATGTCAAAACAATCACAAAAAGATGTTAAAACTCCACAAACCCACAAAACAACTACAACTACACAAAATGGCTAACAGCAAATGCTAAAAGCAACCACAAAGACACAAAAAACTATTACATATAAAGGTAAAAGTACTAAAAATAGATGCAGAAGACTACAAGAAGATGCAAAATTACAAAAATTGGATTCAAAACAATCACAATGGCATCCAAAATGACAGAAACAACTAAACAAATATGCAAAAAAAAAATCACAGAGATCTAAAATGATAAAACATGATGCAGAATAGAAATAGATAAAATAAAATAGATGCAAAGCAACTACAAATGATCTGCACAAGTTCATGTCTGTGTCAAGGGACCAATTGTCTCATAATCAGTCCATGCACACATAAATATTTCTTCATATTGGATCATTTTATACACCTTTCCCCAAATTCAGCCTGACATATGTGATTACTCTGTGGCAACTTTGGGTTCTTCAAAACCACACTAACTTCTACTAGATATTACTTGCATTCAAATTGAGATAATAGTGGTAAATTAATCAGTTTAGCTACCTAACACACATATTTATACACTATTTTGCCTAAATAAGCTGGGAGTCTTCAATATGGCTGCCACATTTTGCAATATAATTAGATGAGTCTTCGAAATTGTGTTGTTACATCACACTGTCTGAAATGTCCTGATCTTGTATGATACATAAGTGTATGCAAAACAGATTAGCTGAACATGGAGGCAACTGAGGAAACTGTGAGTAGTTCCCTTTTAAAAGCCAGTCATGCCTCATTTACAGAACATAATTGAATAATTTGCCCGGGGAATGCATATGAATCTCTCATGAATGTCTAATTGATTTAATTTTAGACTATTAGAAATAAGACAGAACAAAAAAATGTGCACATTTAAAATCACTGCACATCCAGTAAATCACAAAGGTTGATCAACAAACAGGAGGATAGTTGCTGAGTGACTAATGCAGAGCACACTGACAGCATATTGGTCCCACCTAACCTGCTGCTGCAGCTGAGTGAAAGTGATGCCATCCAAAAGCCTTAATGTCAAACACAATAAGCTTATTGCAGGTCACTGTCAACTCCTACTGCATCCATAACTACTATGACAATGCAAATTCTCAGCGACTTTATCACTGCTTAAAGTATTATGAGGGAAACTGAGACTGTGACTCTGTGATGGGAATAGCTCCACAATTAGATATTATGTGGACGCTAAATTAGAATATTTTTATCTTATCATCAGACAGCCTGTTATGATGAAGAACCTAAGCTGTTATCATTTATCTTTGCTCTCTTCAGAACCACCAGACTCCTTTAACAAAATCAGTAATTCTACCTCGCTGAAGTAATGAGTTGATGGTCTGGTGCTGCCTTGATCAGTTGGTTTGTTGGTGTTATTGTGTGACTCTGGTGTTTTTAATGGAAAGTTCAAATTCACCAAAGTCACAAAAAATGTATATAAAATAAATGTATATATATAAAAATGAACTGATCAAAGCAGAGGTAGACTAGCAAGTCAGTAGTTCTGCAAGCTAAAATTACTGTTTTTATCATTGGAGTCTGGTGGCTTTGAAGAGAGCATAGATCAGGGTTAGCCAACACAGTGCCTGTTGGCACCTGATTACCTGCAGGGCATGTTCTAAAAAATAGTACTATTTACAATGAAGGTCCGTCTAAAATTTGTATTTAATTGTGCTGCTGTCCTTTTTGAATCAATAATACTTGACAATTGATGTAGATTTGAAAATGACAATAATGAACATACATTTTTCCCAAAACAAAATGCTTCTTGTATATATGTCCTCTGACCTTGTCTGGGGTCAAAGTTCAATATCATGCGCAAGACAAACCTCCACCTTACTCTGCTCAGACAAGCTAGTGGGCGCAGCTACAATAATGGGAAGCTACATGCCGTTTTTACGTCAACCTAATAAAGGACAACATGGCAGAAAAGTGAAGGAAAACTTACCATTTTAACAATGATTGGGAGTTACTTTTTTTTTTTTTTTATCACAGTTAAAGAAAAGTGAGTATGTCTCATTTGCAGGGTAACTGTGGCGAAGGCAAAGCCACACAATGTGGAGAGACACTTCAGTACGTGTCACACAAGCTTCCATGCTAACTACCCACCTGGCAGCACACTACAGGCAGAAAAAGGCATGTGAGTTAAAGGCAGCTTTGGGCAAACAGCAGTCTTTTTTCACAAGGCTGGTGAATAAGTAACAAAATGCAACTGAAGCTTTATTTAGTGCTGCAAACTTTTTGATAAAGAGCAAGAAAGCCTAATTGGACAGGGAGGTCATGAAAGAAAACACTGGTCAGGTTACATCAGGTTACCACAACTACTGTTTTGGGAAAATCTACTCTCATGTAATTAATATGATTTTTTAAAGACACATATTAGATGTATTGAGGAAAATCAGGTTGTAGTTTGCAGTCTTCTTTACCGAACTCCGACTTTATTCTCGTCATTTCAACTTTTTTCTTGAAGTGCATGATGATTCCCCCCCCGTCCTCATTGCTTAGCTTCGGTACCAGTACTCCTGCCTGCTTCTCCAAACTGTAGGCGTGCTGACCATCTACTGTAATACACTGACTATGGATAACTATCTCATAGAACCACATTTTTTAGGTTATTAGATGTGCTGAGCATAAAGATGGAAGCAGTGGGAAACAGCTAGCTAGTATAAAGATTAAACAGAAAGAAATATTATGACTTGAGTTGACCCCAGTGTATTTCATCTGATGAGTGATATTGATGTCTGTTTTCACTTAAATCACAGCGAGCACTGACACTTTTTCAACCTATTCAGTGTGTTGGAATTTCAAAGAAACTGGCTTATAAATGAACTGAAACTAGACTGACCCTAACAAAATATGTGTGATTTCTTTCTCTCTCTATATAGTATGTGTGTGTGTGTGTGTGTGTGTGTGTGTGTGTGTGCGTGCGCGCATGGCCCAGACAATGGTTGTAAGTGATTTAATAAAAGTACCATAATTCTTTTATCATGCTCTTTCTCTCTCAACCCTGGGAGCTCTTTCCTTGAAAGAACAGATCCAATCTCTTTTTACAATACCCACACCAAGGCCTCGCCAGTCCTTGGCACAGATCAATCTCTGCGGCTTGAGCAGTGGAAAGTTAATCTGGAAGAGAGGGCCTGTGTGTTTATGCCTCAACATGCTCGGCTGTCAGTCAAAGATCCCGGTGCATCAGTCCTGACAGCTGAAGAAGCTAACATCCCGAAAAGCCCTCAGAGGGACCTGTCTGCCGCCACGTCTTTATCAGCTCTTGACCTTTTTACACCAAAAATTACTGAGAAACACTGAAAGGTTACTCAATATGTGACTGATTTTATATATTTAAGTTTTGGTATGGTACCACCATTACATATTCCACCTCATATAATGTGTTTCCTGCTGTTACATTTGGTTATATTGGATATAATCATGTCATTTGGTCAGTAGACAGTATTCATTCATTAAGTCATCATATAACCGTCTGGAGGTGTAAGATAATGTGAAAGCTTGCAAGTGGAAACATGGAAATCTTTCCTAGAATCCATCCTATCCGAAGTTAACATGACTAAAGATCATCTTCAATGACGATCTGTATTTATATATTAAGTGGGCAAGTTCATGATTTCTCTACAGAGTTTACTGAAGGAAAATCAGCATTTGGCATTTGTTACTGACTTTTAAATATCTTCCTTATCAAACCAAAGTTATGTACATAAATATTTAAAAGTTTTTTTTTTAATTTAAGGAGGCAGTTCATATTTTTTGACTCATAATATTGAGCTGTATTTCCAACATAAACATATGTCTGAGAGTTGTTGGAATAAGACATCTTGCATATTTATTGCCTAAGAGACTGTATGCAAAATATGAGGCTGGGCAGAGGGGATGAACTTAATGTTTCACTCAAGTATAAATGTATACAGAATGGTGAAAGCGGAAAATTATATTCATTGTTGTTACTGGGACAAAATAGTTTTTTGTGGATTTTTTTGCGTATTTAAAAACCCCAGAACTCTTACATTTATTTCAGCATTTTTTTCTTAACTATTGTACAAAAAGTATTAACAAAAATGTTGTATAATAAAGATCTGCATCATTATGGTTTAAGGTCGATAAAGGTGACAAAGCCCCACTCGGCCAGCACATCTTTTTCTTCTCTCTTTACTGAAACAATCATCATTACAATGTAGACATTAAGCAAGAATATAAATATAGGAACATTAAGGCATCACACATAAATAAAGATGTTATGACTTGTGTTTAGATGAGCATCACAGTATCAGGTTATAAATAATACTGTGTATTTAAAAATAAAGAAATAATGGCATTCTTAAACAATAGCTTACACAAATATATTAAATAATAACAAATAATAATTAAATAATACATTTTCTCAACAAAAAAAATCCTGTAGTGCATTAACCATACAGGCACATTTTTTATTATGTATATTTAGATAATCTCAAAATACTTCCTAAATCCATTCATAAGCTAGAACTTGGCTTTATGGATGTAAATTTTTCCAAGTAAAATTAGTTTTCCGTCTTTTGTTTTCATAGTATAACATTACATCCTTGGCTTCCAGTTTGATTGACCAATCAAACAAAATATTAAATAAAAAAAAAAAAAAAAAATCCAGAACCCCAATGTATACTGACATTCATGAAAAATATGTGAGTTGTTTCTTCTTCGTTATAAAAAAAATGTTTTCCTTCTTTTTTTTTTCCTTTACAAAATTCACACTTAGTATCAAGAACCATGCATCTTAAAATAAATGTATTGGTGGGATAAATATTATGAAAAGCTTTGTAATGGACCTCTTTTAATTTGTTTGGTATACGTGTTGTTGTTTGTTGTTTCCCAGGCCAGCACACGTGTCCCAAACAAAACATCCCCGAATTAGCGGCGTCATCAACAGGTGGGTGCTGGACCTAGCTAACGAGCTAAACGCTAACTGTGTCCACTGGGAGCTTCTACCTTTCGTTTAAAAACTCAACAGCGCCTCTGTGACAGAGAAGCCAAGTGGACTGGAAGTTACAGTTGGACAGAGATGAATGGACTGGTTATATCGGGACAAAGCTGGAGGGACTAGTTATTTTATGCTCTGACAAAGACCGAGCGGAGGAGGAGCTGAGGGAGGTGAGGAGCTCTTCATTCAGGTGAGTACAACAACCATGTTGAGAAGCTGGAACCACAAAATCGTCACCCTGTTAACTTAAAATAATCATCTAACTTATTTCAAGTTTTGCAGGAAACACAAATAACTTCACCAAAAGTGTAACATGTGACATTTATTGATCATTTCACTCAAAAAGGATGTAACAAAGGATGGCTATTGGCATAGTAATAACACATTTATTTCTCTTAAGTTACATAATTTACACACAGACTGTGTGTAAATTATGTAACTTAAGAGAAATAAATGACTTAGGCAATTTTTTGAACATGACTTTGTGACTTAAGCAAGATATGGTCACACTTTATTTTGAAGGTGTCTACATAAGAGTCACACAAGCCTGTCAGAAACATGACATGACAAGTATCATGAGCATTAATGTTACTTCAAAGTGTCATTAATGTTCATCATGACACATCCCATGTCATGTTTATGACACACTCGTGTCACTCTTATGTAGACACCTTCAACATGTGTTATTTTTGGACGATAGTTACTTCTGCAAATCATTGTGTCAACTCAGCTCTGTCTTTACTGGTATATTATAAGGTACATTACAGTCACATGTATGTTAAATCCCCATTTGCAAGCTATTTGTATTTTGTTAAAATTTTAGTAACTGCACACAAAGCAACCACAAAGACACACGACACAACCACGTAGACAAGTAAAACTACTAAACATAGATACCAAAATACAACAAGGAGATGCAGCATGGCCACAAAGATACACAAATTACTACAAGGAGATGCAAAATGGCTAAAAGGAGATGTGAAACCACCACAGAAAGATACAAATCTACTAAAATTAGATGAATAACAATCACAGAGATCCAAAATATCCATAATTATCACAAAGAGATGTAAAATTACTGAAAAGTATCGATTCAAAGTAGACTCTGACACTCTGTACAGGGTCTGAGGTTTCTTACAAGTCTGAAAATGTAACATTTAAAAAAAAAAAAACTATTCATTTAAACAGTCAAATAAATGCAGTGCAAAAGTAGCTACAGTACTCAGTTAATATCATAGATGGTTAATACATTAGTCGTTTGTTTTACCCCTCACTTTCCCAGAGGTAGAAAATAATAAAGGCCTCAGGACATGTATTTTGTCAGTTTTGATAGTCAGCTTTTTGCACAATTAAACTTAAATAAAATAAATTAGAAGTCAAATTCATCGCATCAGGCTATAGTTTTCACAGCAGCTTGTGCAGTATTTGAGTGTGTCCAAGTAGGATTATCACATTATAATATTATACCAGTATGCAAATTATTCAAAACAAGTACAGAAACAGGTTTACTAACTGTGCTCCTCTTGATTAACTCCAGTATACATTTATTATTAGGCTTTGTACTAAAAAAAGGATCATAATTCTCTTTGCATAATTCTTTTTTTCAACAATATTTTATTGTCATAACAATGGACGATGTACAGTTATAGATATACAGACATATTTGTAGTTTACGGTATTCCAACCGCCCTGCAAACAGACATTAGCTAATACAATAAAAGAAAACAAAGGTAAATAAAATATATATAAAAAGTAATAAAGTAATAGAAATAACATTAAAAAAATGATTTAGCTTATAGTCTGAAAAGCTTCCAAAGACATTAAGAATTGGCAATAAATGTGGAATACTGGGTACAGGGTTAGATATGTAAAGGAGTAGGTCGTCCGCATACAAAGATACTCTATGCTCAGTCTCCCACCCGCTGACCCCGGAGAATAATGAACTGGCCTTTAGTGCTATAGACGGGCTCGATGGCTAGATGATAATAGCAGAATATTCAGCCGAAACCAGACAGGGCAGAAAAGCTTTGTCAATAAAAAAGTAATCTATGCGGGTATAAGAATGATGGACATGTGAGAAGAAGGAAAATTGCTTATCTGCAGGGTGTAAAAATCTCTACGGGTCAATACAGCCACACTGATCCGCAAAGGAGGACAGAGCTTGAGACACCTTTGAGGGTGAGACAGTTTTATCACTAGATCTATCGAGCTGGGGGTCTATGTGAGCTATGTGAGCTGATATGAGCTAGGTTCATATCTCCCCCCATTATTAAATAATGCTTGTTTAAATTAGGAATAGAGGATATGAGTTTTTTCATGAAATTGACATCGTCCCAGTTAGGGGCATACACACTCACAAGTATAACTGGGGTCTGGAACAGTAAGCCAGTCACCATGACATAGCGGCCATTGGGGTCTGAGATTGTTTCAACGGGAGTGAACTGAACCTTCTTACCAATCAATTTGACTACACCGCTTGTTTTAGTGTCAAATTTAGAGTGAAAGATCTGTCCAGTCCATGGTCTGGAGAGTCTCTGCTGGTCCACAATACGCAAATGAGTCTCTTGGAGGAATATAACATCACCCTTCAAGCCTTTAATGTGAGAGATTACTCTGGCACACTTTTCTGGCCCATTCAATCCGCCCACATTCCATGATAAGATTTTAACTGCACCGCCTTCGCAGTGTGAAGACTTTGCACAGTGGACTCGAGAGTGGCCAGTGTGTTGCTGTGGTTTCACAGGGTCTCTTCAATGTCATTTAGCCGGGGTGCATATTTTTCGACCTCCCCACATACAGTCTGCAACGAAGTTTGTATGAGCTGGAGGTTGGATTTCATCTCAGCTGAAAGAGCAGCACGAGTTTTCTCTAGCTCAGCTTGTAGAGTGCATATGTTCAAGCCGTCCCCTTTCGGCGAGTCGCTAGCTAGCTGCGGCGTGTCGGCCATTACCTGATCTTGTTGTGAAGACAGGCTGCTAGTTGGATTCGGTTTTCCTCTGTGGCCTGACGTCTTGTTTTTACTAGACATTGTGCAGGATGTTGTAGTCACTCAACGGGTGATAAATATGTGAAATGATATAAGTCTGAATATTGTTTAACTGAAAGTTTGGAGATTAGCTCAGGAGCTGCTCTCCGTGCGTCGTGCGTCTCCCTCAGTCAGTCACCATACTGGAAAACCCTAGGCATAATTCTTGTGGAGTAGTTTGAAGGATATTATCTCTGGTTGCAGATGGTTGGCTCAGTTGTCAAGTGTCTGCGGGATCAAATAACATAATCATGACCCCTCAGGCATCTAAAAAATGAGCGAAACTAATCAAGAAACTACCAGGCGATTGATCGGGCACCTTTTTTCCAAGCTTTGTCTTGGGAGAGACACGTTACATGTTGTGCAATAACTGTGCTGCTCTTTTATGTGTTTGTGGCTGCAGCTGCTGTGAAGTTTTCATTGTTTATTACTCATGTCAGTGTTATGCTCTGTGATGTTTTATTCTGTTGTTAATTCTATTGTAGCTCTAATAATGTTTGTTGCTCCTGCGGCGGGATCCATACCTCCATTTAATTTATTGTCGGTCATTTTTGTTGAGTTGTCTGAGTTTTGTTCTCATCTGTAGTTATTTCTAGTAAAGCTGCACTGAGGATAGTGACCTTATGATTTATTATCAGCTCTATGTGCAGGCTGTAAATTGCTGGGGGGAAAAATAGCCCATATAGTTGGTTTGGAAATGAGGGTTTCGTTGTGGTGCTTTGTGGTTATAAATGCTGCCAGTGTAAATTAATATTTTACCACATTTGAAAAAGACAATATAACAATCACACTTACCTCATGTATCACCCTCCAATAATAGACAATGACTTCTGTTTTGAAAAATAATACGCCATTGTACCGTTGTATTCTTCAACTGAAAGTACTGACAGCAACAACAACAACAACTGAGCAAAAACAACAAACGAGTGTATTTTATTAAGGGACTTTGTGTTTTAATGGCATTGTCATGTGTGGGAAGAACATCACATTGTAAATCTGTAGCCAAACTGGAGCTAATAAAAAGGATGGATCACTGTAACCTGAGTCAATACACAGTCAACAAGTCTGTGCTGTGACAGGTTTATTGAGCCCATTCATTCAGAGAGACGAACCCTCGGCTGCTGTGCACACAGATAAGGGATGATTGCAGAGGAGTGCAGCCAAATACAGAAATGCAAATCTGGGAACAAGTGACATTTAGAATGAACACAAGTGGCGTGGAAGGACAAAAATCTCACCATCTCTTTATAGCGCCCCTATCCGTCTCCATCGATCTATTGACAGAATATGTTACACCAAACCTGATGAATTAAGAGAAAGTATTTTATCTACTTTTTACCCCTCCACCATGAGACGATAACTCCTGCCTCTGAGTTCAGTAATTCAGTTTGGTGGAAAGACAGAACAGACTTTACAGTAGCTTTGATCATCTGTAGCGGCCTGAGGGGATGTGACATTTATGCTGCTTGATTGAGTACAAGACTTTTTTTGTCAATAATTGCTGTCGGTGGAATTACGAAGCAATGTTGTGAAGAAATAAGGAAAAGTGTTGCTAGTAATTTTTTTGCTTTTGGGCCTTTCCCCCCCCCATCTCTGTTTGTTATTTGTTCAAAAAGTTCTTGCTCTTAAATCATCTTAAAGTTCAGAGGCAGGCTAGTGATTTAATTCCCACTGTGGCAACTTCTGTATTAACACTCTTCTCTGTGGGGACATACCTGTCTCCTGCTGTTATAATTCCATTAAAGATGAATTTTGTTGTTGACACTTTTAATCTTATAAAGACAAAGCGTTGCCATTTTAAAGAACTATTTATACGGGTTGTTGACGAGCTTGCTGAGGGAAAAAAAACACTCCAATTAAGATTAGAAATGCTCAGCAGTTGAATAATATCTTGCAGAGATTAAATACAAGCAATTTAAAGTTGAGGTTGCTAAAAAAGTACAAGGGTATTTAAAAAAAAAAAAAAGATTTATTAATTCACATTAAGGCGTGCATTGGCTTTAGGAGTTCATTTTAATAGATAATGGGCCTCAGACCGCAACATTTGGTCAAATTTCTCTTTTCTGGTAGGAGACAAAATAAGAGAAGTCAACTCCAGATGCAACAAATGTTCTTAACCATCCAGATCTGCTCTTACACAGGTTTATTGAATGATGAATCCCACTTGATCATAATTGTTAGCATTGTTAACAGAGAGTTGAAGGGCTTAAAAATAAGAACTTCAGTGAAATTGACATACTATTAAATACACTTAAATAAAAGAAAACATGCTTTTCTACAGCGTCAATAGTAACGTCACATGGAAATCAAAAAGATATTAATAAAACATACACAAATTCACCATTATGAAACAAATGATAATTCCATCTCTTGGTAAGAGTGCTCTCGAACACCTTTTCTCACTTCAGAGAAGAGCACAAAAAAGAAAACATTGGTGAATTCAAGAAATCAATGATCAATGTGCTAACAGAATAATCTGAACAGGATCTGAACAAAGACGAGAGAAAATGTGTTATATTGCTTTCAGAATAAAAAACAAGGATAAATCAGTACACTGCCCAAATTAAATTTTGGTTTGACAGATTAACATATGAAAGGCAAAATATAATTCTCAGGAAAAATGAGGTATGTTTAACGTTAGCTTCACCTTGGCAACCCCATCTGCAGCACTCCTACTAACACACTCCTAACTATTTAAAAAACTACATCTTTCTATAACTCTCTCTCTTCAGGACATTTGGGATCAAAGAGGGCGATAAATATCTGCTTTTTGGTAACAATCCAGAATTATTTTATACCAAAAAGCAACACTGCAGTGAAGCAAGATATTTGGCTCATTCTAAAGACTGAAAACAATGTCATTTGTTAAAGTATCACAGCAATCAAAGTACAATTTCCATTTTTACTCGTCTGGAAACAAACCCAATTATAAAGTGTGATGTACAGAGCGAGGCCCTTGATGGAGGCTAAATCATGTCTTGTTACAGTCCTGCTTTAAATTTAAAGTTTTAAGTGTTCCCCGCCACCAATAGCTGTTAGCTTTAATGACTTCAATCACCACAGTTGACTTGCTTTAGAGACATCAGTCTGCGGCTCTATCTCGAGCTCTCAAACTGTTTTCCGTTGCCCTCACACGTGCAAAGATTGCAAAAGAGAGCACCTGACACGTTTGAAACTGAATTGATGTTTGAAAGGAACATCTTCTCCTCAGTTAGATCGGAAATTGGCACAGGAGCTGACAAACGGCTTTAATTCGAAATTCAATTTCTCAAGAATGTCATTTTTTTCCCCTCCAGTTTGTCTTTTTGTTAACAAAATGCCATCCATCTTAAAATGGAAATATCTGTTTTGCTGCTTTATTTCCCCCCTCCTCCTCTACCGTGTCTCAGGAAGCAATGTCTGTCTTTGTGCTTGTGTAAGTACGGCAAGTAATGTTTGAATTTTAACACCCAGTGATAAGTTGATCCCTCAAAATTGTTCCTTATCTGTCAGGATGATTTGTAGCATCACAAACTAATCAAAATGATCAGTAATGTACCTTGCATTTCAGAGAAAAAGCATATTTCACCCTTCCCTGAGCGTTTTATTCTAATACTTTTGTGTTGGCAAAGCTGCAACAGTCATCCACAGTCATCCACATTGCTGGTCAGCAGATGTTAATGTTTATACTGTAATAATGATAAATAAGTTTTCCCATAAAATGGCATCAAATGGACCAGACTTAATAATTATAATTATAATTTGGATGGAGGGTAATGGCTCCGAACCAGAACTGTAGTACGGCCTCTGTTTCATTTCTATATAGGCTGTTTCACATTCAGCATTTTAAATGAGTCTGGGTTTATTTCCTGTTGCGCTGTGAATTAATATCAATAGCTGACAGGCAATAAATTTGAACCCAAGCTGTTACCTAGCAACACAATACCAATGAAGAGCAATATGATAATGTTAACACCCTGCCACTCCACATCTGTTTCATTTGAATGGACCCCAGTAGAAATAAAGGGCAGAATAAACAAATTCTGCACTGATTTGTTTGTTAAAAAGAAATTACTCACTCTGCATTGTTGCCCTATAACGAGAGGTCCTTTGACCCAAGCCCCCACTTGTTTTTATACTCGGTTTGTGTGCTTTCTATATTTATAAATCAATTCCGGATGGAGTTTTATAATCTTTAATGGTCCCTGCATGTTGTTTGTTGTGTTGCTGTGTATTTCATGCTGTTATTTCTGCAGAAAGGACCAAACCCAGAGAGTAGAGCAATGCTGAAGTTGTTTACATTTTTAGTCAAATTGTGTACAAGTCCTGCAGAAACTCAGCTAAAGTTAATACTGATAAAGGACAGATTCATGCTACTTCACTTTAAAACCCCTGGAAAACCGCATCAAATATTCCAGATTAAATGAGCAAATAAGTTAGTTTTAGAAAAAAAAAGTTTTAACACTCAAGTTTGCCATCATTTGCTGTCTGTCACTTTAAAGGCCTTAAACCTTCATTATTTCTAATGGCCAGCAGGGGGCGACTCCACTGGTTGCAAAAAGAAGTCGGATTGTGTGAAAAAGAAAATTACCCTATTTATTACTTGTTTCAATACCTCAGTTAACATTTTTCTAATTAGTTTATGGTCTCAATGTTTGTTTAAGTCTTCTTCAATACATCATGTTGATTTGATGATGAGATTGATGATTGATATGATGCGTGTTTGATGAAGGAAAGGAAGCGGAGTCAATGCACATTTAATGCACTCAGCATCGGAGTCCTCTCATGCTGCAGAATGATTGAAGCATACAGGACAGAAGGATCTTATATAGTTATGGCTCAGTGCCAGCTATTCTTGTGCATTGACAGTTCCTAAAGCATTGCAGGAATGTGTCCTTCCATAGTCAGCCTGTCAACACAGAAGCAATATCTTACTTAAGTTCTTACAGTGCAGACATTAGGTCTGCTCCTTAAATACACACATTCCTTAGTATTACGTTTGTGCTGAGGTCATAGTTACAAAAAGCATTATAGCAATGATAAAACAGGACATGCTATGGGGTCGTGGCACCTTATGAATGGCAGGTGTTATCATCTTAGAACTCTGAACCTCTTTTCAGTTCATGAAAGTTAGTTTGTAAGATTTTGGTCACCTAAATGTGTCTTGTTTAGTGTTTAGTTGTACTAAAGAGAGTCCCTAAGGAGTCGACTGTCTGCTAGCTGCTAACTTAGCTCCACCTTCTGGAAATATGGTCATTTCTGGCTCCAAAAGAAAACAAGAATGTGCAGCCAAACTCAAGGGCTTCAAAACAAGACATTACAAAAGCTACGTCAACTTCTTATATATTGTCTGTGTTTTTTGTCATGACATGGCAAAAAGACAGATAAGTTCATAACATGTTCAGTATACCTATTCTGTGCAAATAGAGTTAGATATCTCGTGCTTATGAGAAATTTACACAAGAAATAAGACGTAGCTTCATATATTTGCTGAGCAGGATGTTCTATAAAGCACTATTTGCAAACTGTTGTGGTGCATCAGTGGCAAGAAAAGCAGGTTGATAATTCAAAGATTTTGTTTCAGTTCAGTTTAGTTCAGTTCAGTTACTGCAAAGCAGCGTTTCCTAGGCACTCCCGATTTAATATAATCAAACATGAGTTTTCATCAGGATTCGTGGTTCATTTTTAGCTCTCTTGTCATCTGGAAGATTGAGTTTGAAGTACATGATTCTATGGTTTCACTAACAGAAGGACTCTCTGGTCAGGAGCTGCCTGAACCGAGCTGCTCTGCAAAATGTGTATTTGTGGATCCGCATAAAATTGGTCCAGTCTTTGTCACTGAGAGGTGAGCATGCACTTAAGAAAACCAAGGTGGGTTGCTCTAAAGCAAGCACACTAATAAAAAAGTAAAACATGAGTGAACACGAGTTCGCTTCCCTGAATCGAGTACACTTATAATAGAAAAATAGAAAAAAATTGCCAGTGGCAAAGTTGGTGGGTTGGCAGGGTTATTGGTCCATTGAGCTCAAGCCAGAAAGAGCTTTTCATAGGTACTAGTGCTGTAACATTACTTGCAGTGTTGGATTCATTTCCTGTGAGGATTTAACAAGAACCTGACATCTCACTGTACTGCTGGCTCTATACAAGACTTGAAGTTATTCAATTATAGAATTCAGATCCAATGCCTCTCTATGCTGTAAGAAGCATATGAGTTAATACATTGGAGAGGTCTTTGACACTGGGCTCAATATCTTAGGAGATCCATACTCTGTTTCCTAAGGCATGGAGTTACTGTGGCTACTTCTCTGACCTTTGGGATGCTTCCTGTCCAGCTGACCTGCATTGATCTGACCCCCAGAGGAGAGTTTCAACACTGAAAACTGTCAAACACTGAGCTGTGGGTGGTCTGGTTGTCCATGAGAGTCTGTGTATGTGTGCATACTTCTGTGTACTGTACATGCATGCAGTGTGAGGCCAGTTGTTCCAACAGTGACGGCAACAAAAAAGTCCTTCAGGTCATTACGCACACAGTGTGCAATCACATCTCCTCTCCACAGAAAGGCTCCCTAATGAGTCAACTGACTGCGATAGGTGTGAATCCTAACAAGCTAAGTTTAGTCTGTGATGAGAAGTACAATCCTGTGATCAACACCGGAGATTTCACTTGTTTTAAATGTCATCTGGCTTGTTTTATTAGCCAAATCACATGCCTACCATGACTTCTCAAACATGTATTTTAGGACTTCTACATTCAATTTTTGGGAAATTTGCAAATCTTTCACTCTTCACGCTGCCTCTTCATTAACCTTACAACTTTTGTCAAATCTGGCTGATGAGGAATTGTTTGCTTCATAATTAATTTCTATTCTTGGATTTCACTGTCTCTACAAAATGGTATTTGAGAATGTCATTGTTTGCCCCAGATTTATCTTTGCATCTCTTCATCTTGCATTAATTAAAATGTTTATTTTAGAACAGATAGAACAAGATAACGCGTTATGTCTTTAAGGCACATAAACTTGTTTTATTTGACTAAAGCATTTCTAGAATCAAGTTGGAAACAAATATTATGTTTTTCTTGTTGTAATTTAAGTTTAGCAACCTTTCTGAAACCGGAAGCTCCCAGACTCACAGCTGAACAGAGCACCCTAAGGTGTAGAGCAAACTTCTTTCTCTCTGGCGGAAATGAGGAAATGTGGTAACTTTTACTTTTAGTAACCATGGTTTCAATGTCAGCATCTTTCAGAAGCAAGAAATGTTTCCGTGATATATGAGCAAACACCAGAAAAACAAGTTATTCCCAAGATGCTTTTCTACCTCTTTGTAAACATCTTCTTGTTTTTAGCTGATGTTTACAAGGTGCTTATTTCTCTTTTTGTAATGCCCCTGTCAGTCCAGTGGACTGTTTACTAGACTAGAGAGATGTTTATTTGATAAACACACATTGATGACAACTTAACATCTTTATTACAATGTTAAATGTTTACGATTTGTACAGGTAGTTGCACAAAACCTATTTGTACTTGTGTTTATCATGGAAGAAGAGCATGTGGTCGGTCTTATAACCTGACAGATATTTTCAGCCAATATGGGCCTATTAAAGGCATACTGGTGTATATGCTGTCCGCTATGTGGCATTATGATTATTTTCACAATATATAATGCAGAAAATGTTGCTTGGTGAAGAAATGGTGTTAGCTTTTTTTTTTAATAGTCGGCAATTGACTGACACTAAACAGTAGTGATGTTTATTTAGCTGTATTTTATTCCTATTTGTTCTTTATTTTCTCAGTTATCATTTAAATAATTGGCTGTCCATGTAATACATGGTTTGTATAATGAATATTAATGTATAACAATGTTTAATATTATTTGATAAAGTTTTATTTTCAGAACGTTGCTCTCTGGGTACATTTGTAATTTGGTAAATAATTGGTGCACAGTCCACATAAAAAAGGTCTATTTTCATTCCAGCTCAAAAAATCATTACATTGGCCTCCATCTCAGTTATTGATGAATTTCCCCCCTCTAGTAACAGTAACGGCATCGGTCGGGCTCTAGTTCCAACAGAACCAAAAGAAATCCACAATCTGGTTTTGCGACATTTTTCTTTTTTATGACTCTTTCAAATATGAAGGAATCGTTAATGAGTATAATATAATTTGATCTGCCAGTGGAGATAATCTACCTTTTTGAAAATAATAACTTAATTTTCTTTAACTGCATCAGATCAGCATCAAATTAAATTTTGAATTAAATTTTGTTCACTATTTGCACCATAATGCTCTTCGCTTTTTGGTGTCAGTATTCTACTTGTGCGGCTATAAATATAAAAAGACGCATACATATACATCTTGTGGCCGTGCTTATACGTAAATAGAAATTGATTTTATTTTTTGCAGAGCATTGTATCTTGGGGTATACTTTCACTTAGGAAGAAAATCTGATTACGTCTTCCATAACTGAATGATAGTAACCAGAAAAACAGCAAATACGTCTGACAAAGAGTTACAGCGATGAGTAAGGTTGTGCAGGAAATGATAAAAATTCTTGGTCACTTTGTCCTTTTAGAGGACAATGAAGTAAGTTTTTGGCAGAAAAGCATTGTTGCACTCAGGTCTATAATTTAAAGTGACATCACATTAAATTAAAGCGTGTGAGGAATTTCAGTTACAGAACAAATTTACTAAGCTGTTAATCTGAGAACACAAATACACAAACAGTGGCTTAATGAAAACAATACTTTTATTTTGGTTATGTATAACTTCTTATTTACACAAATGAATGTTTATTAAAGTGATCTACTGCTGTCTGTACAAATTGATGTTTACCATTAATATAGCTAGAGAGGAGGAGAATGGGATGTTCTGCAGATACAAAATACACAGATATACAGCTACAGTAAAAATGCTGTTAGGATAGCTAACATTCATGCATGAGAGCTGTTATCCTTGGGCTCACAGAACGTACTGCACTGAGTAAGGCATACAAACTGTTGCTGATGTTACAAAAAAGCCAATATCTCAAAGCACTAAGTAAAAGGCAACCAGTTGTGCTGTTTGCTGAAGTACTTTGACTTAGTTCTTTAAGACATCCTATGACCTGGATGACTGAGAATCATCATAGACACAAAAAAGCCAAGTACAGTAACTATACAGGTGCGTTATGGTTCACCACATTTCTCGTTGTCTTGTACAAGGTCAAGTGCAAAAAACTTTTTGAAAGGAAAAGTACAAAGATCAATTGAAAGCTAAATGGAGGCAGTGAAAGGCTATTCCCGCCTTTCTTTCTACTTAGCAGATGATGATGAATAAATGTCAAGGAAAGAATGGAAACAAAATGAACAATTAGTGAACGCAGACAAAATATGAATAAATTAGGGGGCATGAATAAATGCAATACTGACAGAGAAAACCATTAGAAATATGAAGGCTTAATTTTGGGAAAAGCTTTAATTTCGAAGCTTTCATGTTTTTATTTTTTTTAATCTGAAGTCACGTCTGATCCCTAGAGTCTCTTTGAGAAGTCTGTGGTATTGCAATTCTGAAATGTTTTAATTTTAAACGCCAAGTTTGTTTTGACTGAACTGTCTGGTGGGTTCGTTCTTACAATTTAAATATGTTTAATCTAGTCTCACATAGCCAGCTCAATCTCCACACTTTCTTCAAAAGCAAAATAATCAAACAGCTGGCAATGTACTCAGCCAATCACCAATAGCCGATATTTGTCTAATCGCTCAACCCTACTTCATATGGAAACAGGCTAATGGCAAAATGTCATCATGTAATTTGGTATAAAATGCCTAAACTAATCAAGTAATTGACATAAATAAATAAATAAATGAATGAATAATGAATTAAAAGAGAACATTGGGAATGGGAAAGGGAACACAGGTGCAACCATCCATGTTTTCATAATTTCTTTCGTGTACAGAATGTCCCTTTGCTTAAGAGTCGTCCTCAGTTTTAATGATGTGGAAAAGAGTGACATTAAACAGGACCTGGTGGCCGTTGTTCCAGCCGTAGAGGGCGCGGTCCCTGGCGTTGTAGTCCAACATAGACATGTGGAAGTACTGGTTGTGAAAGGGAATGTCTGTATACTCATACGTGGAGGTTTTAGTGGAGTAGGCATAGTACACCTTGGCGCCTGTCAGGTGGGAGTTAGTGATGTAGAGCGTCCCACAGATCATAAAAGACTCGCCGGCGTTCCTCTTTGAGTATTCTGTGTTCCACGTGCTGAGGATCTGGAGCGTGTCCGGGTTCAGCTGGCTGATGACGATGTTCCCAGCGTTCTGGTTGGTGGCATACACGGCCCACAGGCCCAGCTCGTCCGCCATTAGGTCGATGTCAGAGAAGCCTCCCCAGGTGTACGGGTACACGTTGTGGAACCCCGCAGACTCCAGAGCCCTCTGTGTGACCACGCGGCCCGTCTCGAAGCTGTACCTCACTATGATGTTGCTCTGCATCTTGTTGTAGTACAGAGAGCCGTTGTACACCACATGGTCGGTTCCTGCCCATTTAAAAGGCAGGTTGTAGGTTCTCGATTCGACTCCTGCCACAAAATCAGCGACGGATTTATACTCTTTTACGATCTTGTTGTTGGTGTAGCTGTCCATGTACCACACCTGAGGACAAATGAAGGACAATGTTCCTGTGATGTTTAGTTACAAGAGACACTAATATCTCATTCAGTCATGGGTGAACATATATATTCCCCTGTCAAAAAATAGTCATCTGTGTGATTATTATGTCCATGAAACATGTATAGGAAATGGTGCTTCCACTAAAAAAAAGAGGATGACAGAACGCAGCATAAAATATAAAAAGCCCCAGCAGCCAGACATTTGTTGGAGGCCAAATGATCAATGATGGAATTGTTGAAAAAAGCAGAGGCAGTCAAAAGGGTAATGACTGAAAGGCCTTTAATAATTCATGGCTATTTTGTCACAGAAGTTACAACCCTGATTCCAAAAAAGTTACCACGTCTTAAATTCAATGTGATAATTTGCTAATCCTTTGGGACATATTCAACTGAAAACTGTATCAGCACTTATTGCTGCACTAACCTTGATTGTTTATTTTTTTCTGTAAGTCGCTTTGGATGAAAGCTTCTGCTAAATGACTAAATATAAATGTAAATGACAAGACAATATATTGTATGTTCAAACTGATCCGAGTGTGTAGGATAAGAATTTTAGTATTATTTGGTCAGGATATGTTTGAAATAAAAAATGTACCTGTATAAAACCACCATGTACTGACCAATCAATTCTCTTGGAAAATGAATAATAATAATAATGATTCTTATGTGCTGCAGACTCTCTGCATGTCAAACCATTTCATTGTGTTTTTATACCAATATCATCCTTCAACAAAGACCAAAGACTTGTACTTGTTGTGCTTATAAGATATGAAATTAAGTCCTGTAACAGCTTTGAATTGTGTTTTTGTATTTATTTTTAATTTGCTGTCATATCCATATTACACTGCCGGGTGGCAGATGAAAGAATAAGGCTAAAACAGCCAAGCAACACATTAATTTAATACATCAATGGTATTATACTCATATCTACTCATGATGGGGCAGTGATATAATATGGAGAAAAAGGAGTGTCTTCTAGATAATACTGTCATGAACATTTAATTTAATTAGCAATTAGGAGCCTCAACTATTTTTTCAAGCTTTTTTATATATATATTTTCCATCATGTTCTTTTTGTCCAGCACCTTTTGTCTGGATGTGCATGTCATTGTTAACTTTTTCTTTGCAGTGGGTTAGTAAGCCTCACAGTCTGCTGTCCTTCCTGCAATTAGCAACTGCTACTGTGTCGCTTTTAGCCTGGATTATGTGTTACACTGCTTGTGATTGGTCATATGCTGCAAATTACGCCACTTTTTATTTGAATGCACTCATAGGATTCACTTTCTTGATTGAGTGTTCCATTACACTGAATGACAGTTGATGGTAACAGCCAAGACACGTAAAAGTCAACACATAAAGTTTGATAGTTTAGAGTTAGATAGTACATATGGAAGTCAACCAAAAGTTTTGAAGGAGAAAATTTATGTTAGTGTAGTGTACAATGTTGAGCCTGACAACACTCAACATCTGCAGTCTTTCTGTTATAAAAAGAAACAGGCTTTGCAAATTCATGTGGAAATGCATTGACGTGTTAGTTTAAGCCTTCAAGGATAGACGATGTATAAAACCCAACAGGATAATGCTTTACTAATTTCTCTAACTCTTTTCTGTGACTATTTCTATAGTATCCTAACAACAGCAACAGTTTCTTTTGTGCTTTTTCTTTGAAATGTCTGTGTTTAAGGCCCACTTTGAAGGATGGCCATTAATGTGTCTAGTGCTCATTGGAAAATTGAAAAAAGCCTCAGCCATCCTGTGGTGTAAACACAGATGAAGGCCCTGTGACATAAAGGCGTCAGGCAATAGTTAGTTTTCACATTCATTTAAAAGAATGTCAAAAAATGCCTAGCGACAACATCAAACTTTATGTTTGATCTCAGCAGTGAAGTGCACGGAAAAAAGTTTTAGTGAATATGATATTGTAATTCGACAACATCTCTCCCCACTGAACAACAGGAGGGAAGCAGTTGTATGTAAATTATTAAACCGCTTTGCATTGCTTCAAAGGCTCACAACATACAGGAAGAACATTAACTTGCTCACCCTGTTGTTCTTGGGAGACGCCTGTGGGTCGGTCATCCAGGCTCCAAATCTGGTCCCTGAAGTTTTCACAGTCAGCGGCCCAGTGATCTTCATTAGCTTGCCACATGCTGTGAACACATCACACAGCTCTGGTCAAATGGAGCACAAACTGCACCAGCTCTGCATGATAAAACTACAGCCAATGTTATGATGGTAACATTGGAATAAATCTCAAAGCATGTGATTGCTTCAATCTGTGGCCAATAAATAAACAAAAAAGTTTTCGCTCTGGTTTGTTTGTGCTCAGGATCTGGAAACTGCCAGATGCTTTTCTCTGATATTATAGAAATAACGAGGATAACCAGAAGAGCTGCCACAGTAAGACAAAACCGGAGCTGTTATTAATCAACCAACACTGAAAATTTTGACCAAATAAAACTCTGTTACAGATATTTAAAAAAATTGTGGTAGGTAAAAGGCATCATGGAATGAGAGATGGAGAAGTCAAAATATCTGTGGTGTGGAAGTTTTTTAAAGTGTCAGAAACGGAGAGCAAACTGCTATTTGCAATGACCACTCAATGTCGGTGATGCAATGTAAACTTAATTATCCATCTAAAAATACATCAGCCGAGTTTGTGGCATCAAGGAAGGAAAAGGAGAAACAACAGGTAAAAACGCCAACAGCAGTCTCTTCTCCAGTCTTTGGATATAGCTAGGAAATAAAGCCACGAACATCCAAGATTACCAATATCTGTAATTGGCCAATTGAGTAAGTATCGTGTATCCCTTCCAAAAAACATTGCAGTTCAAGGCTTTTTAACTGGATTCTGTCTCACCAGAGCACTCTTTTAATCGAAAATTGAATTGAAATCGAAAGTCATATTGTATTTTGACACCCCTAGTTACGTTTGACATCAAATTCCACTTGCCAAAGAATTTACTTGACCCGGGTCAGCAGGCAACCTTTTAATGTCAAGCATTTTGTACATTGGTTTATTCTTATTATATCAGGAACCTTAAGTAAAAACCTCTCCCTACAGTATGTGTCAGAGATGGGGGACCATTTATCCCACATGGTTTTATATTTGAAGTAACTGCACTTAATTCACTTTGTCAGACACTTTAATTGTGCCAAATGACAGTAGGCTATCACTTGCATGCGAGCTTGTGAGTTCCTTATTAAGTATTTAACTGCTATTTTACCTAATCAATCAAAGCTTCATGCACAATGAATGCTTAAGTAATCATCTCACACAGATTTCCAGCTCCATCCCATTAGCATTCACATGTTAGCTTTTCATGTTGACACTTTGACAGGCTCCATCAGTGTTGATAACATGGCAGTTGGCAAATTGCAGTCTAGTTATGCGAACCTTTATCAAAGGCAGAGCTGCTCTGCAGGCAGAATCGATCTTATTAGATGAGTTAAATATTAATGTTTGGGGCAAAAGAACCACAGCTTTTCGGAGTCAGACTGCAAATGGCAAGGAAGAAACCAGAAGGATTCAAAATAAGAAAATAGACATTTAAAATAAACTCATCACTTTCCCTCCCACTTTTTTAATTAGCAGCCAGACTGCAAAGCTTCCACCTTTTACCTCTAGCTTGGAGAATTGTTCTTTGAGGTTTTCCCAACAGTATTTCTGCCTTCAGTAGCAGTTCTTCTGTCACCTGCTCTCTATCTAAACTGCCGATCTGCTGATAGCTGCAAGAAACGTGCCTATGATCCCTCTGCTCTCCGATAATCTGGGTTCACCATGCCTGAATCGCTTTTTTTTTCTGGACTTACTGAGTTTGCTCATACAGTTGCGGAGCCGGTTTTCAAGGTTTAGGACCCTCTGTTGCAGCTCCTCGTAGTCGTAGGCCCCCATCTCCTCCTGGATGCCCATCAACACACCGGACAGGTTCCTGATCTCCTCTTTGAACTGGGAGATGAGCTTGGCGTCTGTCTTGTACTGCTCCAGGACAGGGATCAGCGGCTGCAAGGTCTCCATCTTTCCCTTTAGCTCCTAGAAGACACCAAGGATAGACCACTACAGAAATACCTGTCTTAGCAAACTCTCAATCTGTAAGTACAGATTCCAATTAAGCTGTTTCAGTGTCAACCCTTTTTAAATTAGGCAGAACATGATTCAAGAAAGCTGAAGCATCTCCTTCCTTCCTTTCCCTTGAGTCTAAGACTGATTATCTCGCAACGGGCGGATAAATCCCAAATATTTTGTGACTGTGATATCTGCATCTTTTAATTGATACCTAATAAACATGAACAAAAGTCGCCCTTCTCTATTTTGCACAAAATGCAGATTCTTCTTACTGACTGATCATGACAAAAACATTATTGATTAAGTGAAAACAGTATTTATGCTTTTGGCACATTAACAAAAAACCATAATAATTCTAATATTTGCAGGAAAGATTGCCAATCAGAAGTTTACTATGAAAGGAAACTCATCCATAAGGAGGAGGGAGAAGCTCAAACCCAAACAAATCTCACTAATGAATGACAATAGTAATAATCATTATAGTAATTGCTCAAATTATAATTATGTATGTTGGTGCCAATTATACAATGTTGAATTATATTTTCTCTCTTCTGTGAAAATACTTCTTCTGTTATTAATATGAATATGTCGCAACAGGTGTCGGATCCAAAACTTGATGTATTGCACATCTCTTAAATCATCTTGAAATGCTTCTCAATAAGACATAGTTTGGACAGCATACACTTAGTTTTCAGAACTCACATCCTCAAAATGGTACAACATTCATATCTTCTATAATAGATGATTATGAAACATGGATTTTTTTTGTCAGTGCATAATGTACAGCTCACTGATTACTGCAGACTATGACTAAGTGCAGATAATTGTCAGCCTATACAGTACACGTCTGGCAGCTCGTTAACAATTAATGGGTGTCCATATAAAAAGCCTCGTAATTATCAGACTATAATAACCATGGCTGATAGGGAGAGGTGCAAATAAAAATAAAAATGGAACAGCTTTTCTGTTGGTGAAGTCACTGCATCCTTGAATAGCTTTTCTATGACCATAAAGCACTTGCAATTTAGCTGATTTCTCTAGGTTTTAACTCTAAAACGCTTTGTGAAATTCGGTTGGACCAAAGATTTGGGAGTCCTAAAAATTTGGGTTGAAACACTCATTTTCTTTTAGTCCTGAATCAGCAAGTTAGGAGCTACTTTTAGCCTTACGATGGTTTTTCAGTTGTTCATCATGTTGAGAACATGCACTCATCTGCTCATATCCTCAAGTCTCTCAGCCTGCTGGGTGCTTATAAGAGAGTATATGTGTGTGCAGAATGTTTGTTCATAGCCAACACTGAGTATAGAGCTGAGAAATGTTTGTTGAATGAGCCTGAAGTACCAGGCACAGGTCATAGTGAGTGAACTTCTAACTAGGGATAAACTATTCAGTAGATGTGTATTTATTTTCAAGTATTTCTTTGTTAGTTTGAGAGATATAAAAAAGCAACACATTCCAACAAGAGTGTGAAAGGCATCATGATGAAAGTGGATAACCTTCAAAACAGGCCATGGCCATATGGCCTGAATAATGACTTGGAAAAAAGTTTTTATATATATATATACTATTTAAGTCAACATCATGTTTTTGTCGTCCAATGGAAGTTCAACAAAATAATTAAAAATGGATGAAGTTCTACTTACAAATAAATCTGTTGAAATGCCAGGTTTTTAACTGCAGTATTTTGCATGGATGTCTGCTTATGACAAAACAAAAGGTTTATATTTATGTTTGGATATGATTCAGTTCATTTAAATCACCCCCATTTTTCAGTTATTTCTCATAAATTTCCATAATTCCCATGGAAAGTTTCTGGAAATTTACCGGAAATTTGCCACCTCTTTGCAACCGTAGAAACCATCAGGATCTTGTCTCTCTCACCGATAAAAGAGTTTTCAGAATCCATGCCGGATGCTTCCTTCACAGTCTATCTAACTTTTTAAGACCATTTTGTCCTTTGCTGGACTGTGGTTCACCTGTATTGATCCAGTCTGGAATAAAAGTTTATATATTCAGATGCTCCTCAGGTATCTCTAAAGAAGATCCTTTTACAGCCTCTCCTGTGATGTTGCTCACAAAGTTAAACATCAAACAAAAAATATACCTGAAAGTTTTTGTTGACGAGCGTCTTCCTGTCCGATTCGATCTGCCGAAACTTTGACCGCAGCCCTTTGATCTGGCTCTCCATCCTCATGATATACTGAAAGTCCCTCTGCGTCCGCAGGTTCAGCACCTCGATTGACTGCGACATGTTCTGCACCTTTTGAAAAGAATGAAACGGCACAGCATTGATTTTTCCGTCCACCGCAAGATTAAAATGTCCTCCGTGTTCAGCCGTTCAGTAGCCTGCCATGCTCTAACTTCCCAAGGAACAAATCAACATTTTGACCTCCAACGTGATTGTCTTTTAACCATCCATGTGTGAGCTGAATAGGATTTTGCATGGACACTGTTACATGGCTGCTGTCTTGCTCTGTTTTCTCTTAGTTAAAACATATATATTTGACTGTATCAGCTGTAAATTCTAATTCAAATTTCAAGTAAAAACTATTGAATCTGCCCGGTTTGATAATACATTTCAGAGCAGATATTTGACACAGAAACATTATAGTGTCTCTCTGGTTTAACAAAAGCTCACTAGGTTTATGGGGCATGTGAACAAGAAGAAATGCGGCCCTTTCTCTTTTCTCTCTTTGGCTGTCGTTGTAGCCAACCAACATTATTGGAGCACAACACTAGCAAAGTGGCACAACACTCATACATTGTGTTCAGCGTACTTTTCTGGCTCTGCTAGACGGATCCTGAAATGGCCTCACTGAAGCCCCGAGGCAGCTTAGTACATTAGTGTCAAAGGCCTCAGTGAATGACAGAGAACACCCTTTGGCATACAACATTAAAATGTAGGCTAAAGAAATGATTCCTTATATGGCATACTAATTGAGGAAAGTGACTCCAGTGCTGTGCTATGTGCTTGTTTGTAGATAATGCATTAAATTGCTGCTGTCATGGGAACGAAACAGTTTTCATTTGGAATTAAAAGTCCTGTTTGTTCTTCACTTCACAGTGTTGGCTGTCGGATTCAGAGCTAATTTTGTGAGTGTAGCAGCCACAAAACTGGTAATATAATAACTGCCAATAATATAATAGTTTTTCAGTTGTCAATGTAATAACACAAATATAACTATAATTATAACATATTATGAACCAATAATGGTCTGATGGTTTTTTAGATTATTGACTGATTATTGCATTAGTAGTTGGATTAAAAAAATGACAAACAATGTAATAATTTGAGCTGATAATTAGAGTTGGGTCGATTTCTGGTTTGTCCGGTCCAGTCCGGTGTGTGAGCTGAAACCAGTATGATTTTATGCAAACCGGCTGACCTGGCGTTTGTCATAAAAAAGTTTCCTGTATCAGCAACCTGTGCTGATGGCGCCATGTTGCCAAACTGAACTTGTGATGATCCCTGTGTGAATTTTCCGCTCTCTTAACTCCTCCCCCTGCACTCACTCCTGCTCATTCAGCCACGTATCTTTACCTTTGCCTGGAACTTTGCTTTTTGTCCTAAGTAAAGTCTTTTTGCCTAACTCCTGCCTCTGCCTGTGATTCTGCGTTTGGGTCGGCCATGATCCATGACAGAACTTGTATACAGTGTTTCCAACACATTGACTTTACTTGGGCAAGCCACAGAGGTGTATTAACAGCTGTCAGAGTATACCTGGCAACCTATTTTTTTTATTTTTTTCATCCATCTGGGAGAATGAAGCCATCCGCGATCATCCTCTTCAGAGAAATGCAGACAGAGATGTTCTCTGGGATTACAATACAAGATTGGGACATGCTACAATGTGATTAACATAATACTATGTTTGTTTAAAAATGGACTAACACAGCCACTAGTGTCTATCAGGCTGTGTGTCTGCCAAGGCAAAGACGACAACATGAAGTGGATCAGTAGAGGAGGGAGGGGGAGAAGGATGTGCACAGCTCATGTGCTTTTGTTTACCTGAAATTTTAAATTTTTTGGGGTGACAAGACCTTGCATGGCAGAGTAATCTCTAAAGAAAACTAAAACTGCCACAATATTGAAGCATTTGGACAGAAGAGGTGATTCTCAGTCTTTGCTTCTTCTGTTTATTGGCAGTTGGCAAACCAGTGCTGTGGACTGAACAAAGTCGACTGTAGTTGCTACACTCTGACACATGGCTTCTTTCAGTCTCATTATGTTCCACTGGTCAGCTGCTGCAGAATCAAGTGAGACACCTAGTGGTACAATGCGGTATATCGGTCTGTTCCTGTGTTTGCCTTAAATTAGTTTGGAAATGTTTACACTGGCCCAACCCTACTGATAATGTAATATAGGTATTATATAATATATGTGTGTTTTATTTATTATGAAGTGTTAGTCTTCTGTAAGATTTTCCCTTACTGTTTCTTTTTTCAAATAGCTGTTCTCAACAGCTTATTACATTAGGAACACAGAAAATTACATTATTGGTTCAGAAATCTTATTACATTATTGGCAAGTTAAACATTATTGACTTATTTCATTAAGAACAGTAAAAATGAGTAGGTTCTTGGCAGTTATTCCATTTTATGGTAGTCATTACATTATTGGCTGCCCAAAACATACTCTTATTTAAAAAAAGAAAGAATGATGGAAGAATAAAAAAAATCTCTTAAAAAGCAGATTATCTAAAGGAAATCCACTTCCTGATGTAAATGATGAGCTTAATCAAAAGCCTAAAGCCTAATAAAACCTTAGCATTAGCCTTGAATGGTTTGTAACAAAAAAACCCTCCAGTCCTGTTGAGGTGGGATGGAAAGCGTTCTCATCTTCTCAGGCAGCCATTCAGCTGATCCATGTAATATATGCAGAACTGGAAAATAGGGTTATGGACCTGGCTGGTGCAATCTCTCAGGGGATTAGGGCAACAAAGAAGCATGAATAACGATAGAAATCAATGTGATGTGTCTATATGAATTTAGGTGTGCTGGTTGCTTACAGTGTGTGTGTGTCTTGAGAGTCCGCCTGTTGTCACATAAGCAGAAATGAGTGTGCACATACCTTCTCCAGGAGCTGGCGGAGCTGTCTGCCTTTGGCATCTCTTGAGCACAGATTCTGTTCAGGTGCCACCACTGTGCAGATACAACGCCCATCTGCATCCTGAGCTGAGCTGTACACCTGCCACCCCTCCTTTGGCCTGATGGTCTGCATACAGAAACGCGGGCACAGTCGTAAATACACAGCACACACATCTACAGGGCTAAATAGATTCAACACCGATGATATTACTATCATGAAACTGCGGCACACAGCTGTTAGGTTCTCTTATTTTTTCCTCATGGGTCATCCATTCCTCTGCTGTATGCACCCAGAGCTGTACCACCCACCTATTCCACTGACTTATAAAACATCTGGGCTGGGAAAGAATACATTGCTTTAAGATATTCCTCAACAGTATATGGTCTCCAGTGAATTTCTTCTTCAGCAATAAATAGTGTTTCCTAGCCTTGATGAATAACCCAAGTGTGGAAATTCCTCTGTTTTTCCTCACTAGGCCTTAACAGAAAGTCCTGCTGGGAGGCGCAGATAAACCTGATTTGTGGGAGCTTTTTTTTTTCAGTCTTTATTACGTTCAATATGCTCCACAGCACTCTAGTATAAAACTAAAAGAACATAAAGTTATGCATCATAAGCCAATGCAGCATATTTTAATGCAGCACCATCAACTGATGTCAGAGTGTACACAGTAAAAACTAGTTTCGCTCCAAATATTGATCAAAGTGTCCTATAGTGCTGGAAAAGTTGATGGCTATCAATTGCACAAACAGCATCTGTATTTGAACAATACTGCCATTTATTGTCAGCATGGGAAATTAACACAAGCCTCCAGCCAAGTACTGGAAACCTTTGACTGCGGACGGTGAATTTGTCTGCACTACCACCGTGTTTGGCAGACAACCAACTATATTTGGATTTCGTTTTACATTCTAAAACTCAATTTGGCTGGGGAATAACATGTGAAACATGAACTTTGGCATCAGCCAGCCTTTGAAGCTTTTGGATAGAAAAGAGGAGAGCCCGGTTTTCATCATTTTCCCCCCATTTATCCATACCTGTCATCCTGAACAGCTTAAGGAGCATTTTGAATCAGCCATGAGAGCTCATGGACCCTCTGAGCAGGCAGAGACGTCACGCCAAGGAAAAAGCTCAGACTTTGACTCATCATTTTCACCCACTTGAAAGACTTTTGTAGGTAAAACGTGGGCATCGTTTATCCTGTGACGTCCGTGTGATGTAAGAATGACACGGCTGCTAATTTGTAATACTGACATTTGTGTTATATGATTTTATCACTAATTTTAGGGATGTATGATACATATATGAACTGAAAAATGATGAGCAAATGTTATTATTATTATTATTAATAAATTATTTCTGATAAATTATGGGCTTATAATAAAAAGCCAAATTAACAAGTGCAGCATCTACACTCCGATACAGTAGGTGGCGATAGCTGGACACTGACATGTCATTTGACAAATGAAGTCATAGTATGAGGCATTTTGCGAAAGAGTTCAAATACTTTAAATTTTAAAGTATGTTTGTCATGAAAAAAGTAATAAACATTGTAAGAGTCACGACCGTTCTTTGTTTTTGTTGATTAACAATAATGTCCGTTTGATTTGATTATGTCAGAAATATGGATGATATGGATTTTGCTCAATACATCGTACAGTTTTTCTTACCCTCAGGTGTGCATAAGATACAGCTTATTATTATTATTATTATTATTATTATTATTATTATTATTATTATTATTATCTTTTTAGAAATTCAAAAGTGTGAAGTATTTGTATTGGTTATAAAGAAAAAAATCCATGTTGTGCACCCTTAACTAATTTCGTTTTTTTACTACCTGACTCCTCTGCCACATCTTCTTCTTGCTTTATCTTGAAGTAAAATAATAAAAAATAATACCTTATGTGCCATCACTCTCCTGAGCTTTCATTTTTTCTGCCAGCACAACTCTCTTATGTCTCCTTTATCAGATTGTTCGAAAATTGTTTCAGGTATTATCAAAACCCTGCAGGCCTGATCTTTGTTCCCCGTGCTATTTGTTGCTGGTAAAGTTTGTGATCTGGAAGGTATAGCTTCTTCTACTGATGCCCTGATGCTTCGTTGGTCATGAGAAGTAGAATATTATACAATCTTATTTTTTACACAACAGGCTTTGTCGTGCCGCCTCTGAGCTCTAATGCTGGATGTGAAACTACACTGAAAGCAGCAGAAGAAAGCAGTGCTATTGTACTGAAATATGTGGAGGTCATGTGTGGTATATTGTAGTGTATGAGATTACTGGATGGTTTGGTGCGCCATGACTGTAGCAGGAATCAGCCTCTCTCGTGGCATCATAGCTGAATGGAACAAAAACAACCTCAGCTTTTCTTTTCCATTACTTTGCACTAGAAGGCTCCTAAAAAGAATCCAGTTTTACTACTCTGTTAAAACGGGCTTTCTCCTTTGTCTCTTGAGTGACGCACATCCTTTCCCCCTCTTCTCACTCTCACATTTCCTCATATTAAAATGAATCTGTAGCTGAGCCAAGCCAGATGCACTCTCCAACTCTGCACAAAGAGTTTTTTCTCTCATTAAATAATTCAGACAGCTGGTTCCTCTTTTGTTTTTTTTGCCCTTCATTTATTTAGACTTTTCTGACAGATCTCCTATTTAGGTTTGAGTATCCTGTAAACGCTTCCTGTTTTTCGTGAGCAAACGAGAAACATTAATTCTGCACACCACTTTCAATCATGGCAAGGTGATGTAGTGTGTGAGGACACTGCTTTGCAATCAAGACACTGGCACAGGGATTGTACTCTGCATGGGTGGGATGAACCTAATCGACCATTGTTCTTGTCCAAATGGCTTGGTGATCTGCAAGCTGCTCTTCCTAATTTGTGATAATGCTCCCAAATGCATGCCCATTTCGTGAAGCTTAAACTGGCAGGATGAATTTCCCTATAAAACACATCAAATTCGGAAAACATAGAATAAGGCAGCATAAGGAGGAAAACTATGAGAAATGAATTTCAGTTAAAGTAAAAATGAGAAAAAGAGGCTGTATCAAGGTGTTTAGTCTTTCTAGGGGTGGATTTGGATATAATTCACAGCAGCAATATGTTTTAGTTATTTATTTATTTATTTTTTACAACGATTGAACTCTCCCTTAGAAGTGAGTTATATTCCTGGCAATAGTCCAGGATCAATATCAGTGCTATGTGGTTGATGTAGGCAATAAACATGAGTGCTGTGAGGGTGCATCTTCCTCTACCGCCACTTTAAATTCAGTCTTTATTATTTCAGATATTTTTTCCCCCAAAAAAATAATCTGGCATTTAAGTGTTAATTGCTGCCAAGGCTGGAGTTGGTACAGGCTATAGCAAAAAAAAAAAAAAAAGCAAGAAAATAGAATCCCTGGAAATGAAATGACTCATTTTCTCTGTTGTTGGTCATCCACCAAGCATTATGCAAAGCTCCACCCTGATGAAAACAAGCCTCAATCTACTCAACTTTAAAACAAGGATGTTACATGGCACGCTTAGCTCGTGATTAAGTTAATTCTTTCTTTAAAGTGAAATGTGAAGGCAGTAAACTCACCACTGAAGGGCAGTATCCGAACAGCAGCAGGAACAGCAGCGGGTTCAGGACCACGGACAGCGACCACATTCTGTCGGCTGCTGACTATGTTTCCCTCCTCCGCGACGGGCTCCAACAAAAAATGTTCACGCAAGTTTTCTGCCCGTGTGGGCTCGCGCCACCTCGTCCACTACGCGCTGGTGAAAAACATGGCTTCCTGGGGAGGAGGAGGGGGGCACATCCATCCACTCGTCCCCGTTACGCATGCCATGTGGGCAGCGGAGGACAAACCTCGTCACTGCGAGAGAAGGGAAAAAAGTTTGTGGGCATGCATGCAGCGAAAATCCGAGCTGCGTTTTTCTTCACGGATATGACATCATCCAGCTGCCTCACTCGACTTTTAATGAACCCAGCTTGTGTTTGTGTGTTTGTGTGTGTGTGTGTGTGTGTGAGAGAGAGAGAGAGAGAGAGAGAGAGAGAGAGAGAGAGAGAGAGTAGGACCCACCGGCAGCTGTTCGGTGACAAAAGTTGCAGCTGGCTGTATTCACCAGAAAACAGGAGACAGAGGCGCAAGATCAGAGCTGCTGCTGCGTTTTTGACCCTGAGCAAGCGCAAAGAGAGAGAGAGAGAGAGAGAGAGAGAGAGAGAGAGAGAGTGAGAGTGAGCGCGAGAGAGAGAGCGCGAGAGGATGCCATTATATGGCAAGACATATTATGGTTTAATTTAGTAGAACTAGTGTAAAATGTAAGCTTCGGTTCAACAAAATTACACCAAAAACACTTTCAAGATAAGCTCTAATGGTTTTGTATGGCAGCCCATTTATGCAAAGACAAAAGACACTAAAATAAACATTCAGAAGTAGCCTATAAATGACCAGATGAGTCATTTTTTTTGTCTTCAAATCAAAATAAGTGTAGTTGAACAACAGAGCCCCAGCTGGGGTTCGTTCAATTGGCTCACTGCTGTTTGATAATAATAATAATAAGAGTCTGGCCAATCAGAGCTCCTGCTGCTGCTTTGTGGGTAGGTTTTTTTTAAGTTATAGGCAGCAGACTGCATTTTAAAATTAAAACAATCATGAAGTGAAAACTAAATGTAAAACCAGATGGCTGATGAATTGTGGGATGGTATTTGACGGGCAGACCCAAGTTATTTGAGTTGATGTAAATTTATGTTACAATATTTTTTTTGCAAACCCAATGTTTTTAATTTTCTATTATGCCAAGTATTAGAGATAAAATGATTAATTTCACATCACAATTATAGTGGCCACAATTATTTCGCTAATCAGTGGTATTGTTCAAATGTGCTGCAGTAGTTGAACCAAAGAAAGTTTTAGATTTAAACCACAAATACCATAAGCAGCACTATGCTTTTTGTCATGCATGAACATTAAAACAACAACAGAACCAATGCCTTATGTAATCCTATAAAAAAATCAATATAAAATGTGCATTAATATTTAGGGTGGCAACATGTTGCCACTTTGGTTGCTGTTTTCTTAGCTGCAATGTTCACAAAGAGGTTTCTTTACATTTTATGCTCAAGTAATGAGGTTGAGTCTTTTACAGATTTCGTGGCACTAGTTGCCCTGACAAAAAGAGCTAGGACTCAATATAGAAAAGCAGATCACTGCCAAATATTGGTACTGTGATAACTGCGTGTTATTATTGTCGTGGGAGAACTTGAGTTTTCTGGTGCATTAATGTAACAAAACAAAAAAAAGATTGATGTCTAACTCAAAAGTTCATCATGAAAACTTAAAAGTCAGGAGGAGGGAGAAGCTCTCTTAAGACCCAGACACATTCACTGATGAATGTTAATAGTAATCATCATTATAGTAATCATCATTACAGTAATTGCTACAGTTATTATTATTATGTTATGAAAAGTCGGTGTCAATTATACAATGTCAAATTATATGGTAATCCTCCTCCTCTGTGAAAATACAAAGTTGTGAGAACTATCAATATTAGTGCACCCTGTCATTGCATTTCTTTTACCCAGATTAAAAATTTGATGTATTGCCCATTAATAACCAGTGGTGGATGAAGAACTGTGATATTTTAAGTAGAAGTTGCAATGCTGCAGTGTGGAAAAGCTCATTTATAAAGTAAAAGTAAAGTAAGTAAAACATATACTCAAAATAGTGCACCAGAAGTAAAAGTACTACTTATGCTATATGACCCATTTCATAAATGAAATGTACTGGATTATAATAAGTGAACTGTGGTGAACTATCATATCATTTAGACTTTAAAAATGTGGCTTGGCATCTCATGCTTGCCTTGAGGTTTTTTTTTTTTTAAATCATTCCAAACATTCCACTGATTTCTCTCTTGAGTCTTAATTCTCTACCTTGAAAACTTTTTTAATATTGGTAATAGTTTGGGCATTTTTAAATGACCTTTCATCCAAAGACCTTGCTCTTTGCGTTTTTTATTGGAACTTCTATCTTGCAGAGAAATAGTCGATATAAAAACTACTCACAACCAAGTCTGGGGATAATCTTTGTATAGAGGACACTGTGTCTGGAAAGAGAGAAGTTGCAGTTATCTTTCTTTTTGAATAAATATTTTAAATGCTGTGAACACTCCAAACAGTAGCACGTTAGATGGACTGACCCTTTAAACAGGGGAAAACACTCTTGATTACCAAGACCTCATTACCATATCGAAATCTAAAATCTGTCATGTTACTGAAACAAACGACACTAAGCCTTCTTGGGCGTGCTGCTGTTATAATGTTCCTCTCTGGCTAAAGCCATTTCTCACACACTCCCTACGACAATGCTTAAAATAAGACGAGGTATTAAATAATGCGTGGAGGTTCATTATACATACAAATAGAGTTCACAGTTGTGGAGGCGTAAGACGCACCGCTGTTTATTTAGCTTTGGTGCCCAAGCTGTTTTACTTCAGTTGTGATTTATAAGAGTCCACTGGCAAATGTTTTCTCTTAACATAAACCTTCCGATGTTTACTGTTTTTGAAGTAAGACTGAAAATATATTTTGGAAAAAACAGAAAAGTGCTTCAGGGCTGCTTTTGTTTGACTTGTATTTCATTTTTTCTTATCGGTTCTGCCGCAGTTGTTCAAGAAGGTTTTCTGCAGCATTTGAAGACGTTGCTTTGATAATACTGGGATAAAAAGTACCAGTAAAACATCAGTATCCAATGTTTGTTATTTCAAGAAGATAAAGTCACCCAGTCTATAAAAACACCATCACAGAGTCTAAAAACACATCCATCATTAGTTTTGACATTGTGCTAAAATAGCTCCATAAAATATCACATTTTTAAGCAGCTATCTCTTTAGCCTATGACATTCTTGATGGGTATAGATAGATTATTTTTATTAACGAAGAAACAAAGAAAAGAACAGTGGATTACTTATTAGGAGCCACAATATGAAAACAAAACACTAAAACACAATTCTTGACAACAAAGACTCATATTTACAAATTAGACAATGTACACACAAATAACATACAAAGAATAAAATAAAGGATAACCACAACAACAAAAATGAAAACAACGATACACCAGTACAAAGCCACACGGCGAAAACAGACAGACGACCAAAAAAAAAAAATAGATAGATATATTTTAACGTTTATCTTGTCTTTAATATATGCCCGTTTGTTCCTCAGTTAAAGAGCTGGAGCCGTGACTTCTGATTGCTATTCAGACCTTCCCCTAGAGAGGGTGTGCTCACAGGCTGCAGCAAGAGTGTGCCCTTGACTGCAGGAGTCACCTTCACCCTGTGGGAAGCCTTTGCACTTTTGTATGCCAATCAATGTTTCTTCCTTTCTAAGGGAAGTGGACTGATTGTTCTTTTTTGTCTTTGTTCATACAGCAGAATGGCAGCAGAGGAGACAGGAGGATGCAAAGCTCTTGTCAGGTTTAGGGGCACACATTTGGTTTCAGATGCGGGCTGGGGGAGGTGGTCAGCTTTTCTGCCTTCTCTGGGCACGTCAAGCAATGCTAATGTGAGTACAGGCGGTGCAAACTGCAGACCTGAGGAGTAGGGGTGTCTCCAGGCCCCTCTCCAGATCAGCAGTCAGCAGCAGGTTTGAATGAGGTGAGGGCTTGGGCAATGAAGCACAGTAGTGTTGGAGTGTTTCCCAGTGAAACTGTTTGAACAGGGAATACTTGAACTCAAGAAGTGTCTTTGACAGGAGAGGAGACAGAAGTTTTCTTGGCGCACTTGAACAAAGGGTTTTTGTAAGCCATGACCTGCATTCATGATGAGATTCTCTCCAGCAATAACAGTGGCTGCTGCTCACTTTGTGCTCAGTACAGTTCAAATTGGTTATGACATGTGATGAGCCCACGGTATCTTTGGCTGTTCAAATACACTTTTCAAAATTGCTACACAGAATATATTTACTGAAGCAGTGGAAAAACAATCAATAAACTACTGAATGTTAATGCTGCAAACAAAGAAAATGTATTGTGTCTGAATGAATTCAAGAAAATATCAACAGAGAACGAGCAATTATCTTGTTACAAGAGAGACACCCGTCGATAAAGGCTGTTTATGGTGTTCCTCTCCAAATAGATGGAAATTACAGGCTGTTAGCTTTAAACAAGTTATCTTCCTTTTCCCAGTTAAGTGTTCTTTTGCTTCAGTTTCACTCTTTTCACATATTTTAACTTAGTAAAAGTAGCAATACCACAGTATAAAATACTCTTATAATTAGTCCTGCATTCAAGATCTTAAGTAAAAGTACACAAGTATTACCATTGAAATATACTAGAAATAATATGTATATCTATCTATATATATAACAGTTGATTTGTATTTATAATCTGAATATGAAAAGTAACTGAATATTGTCATCCAAATGTAGTGTATTAGAAGTATAAAGTAGCACAAAATGCAATCCAATTTTGATGTTTTTTAAGTGCAAGACATGCACATGATAGATTGGATAAGATTTGATATTCCTTTATTGTTTTCTAAAATGGAGAAATTTTCAGTGTGACAGCAGCAAAAGGTGTACAGCAAAGATAGAAAGAAGTATAAAAAACGATAAATAGAAACAAGCAATATTAACAGGACATATACAAGTTTTGACAATTTAGACAAGAAGAAATGTTAAAAAATTAACACTTTAAACAATAATATAACTATTACTAAAATAAAAATATTTGTATTGCACAGTGAGTAGTATACCTGATTGATGTATTGAAGGTATTGATACTGTACATATTGTTTATGTACATTAAAGTGCAGTTATACTGTTAGTTGCATTCCACAACTTGTTGTACTGATAGTCCTTGGAGGTCAGTTTGTGATTTGAGGCTAAAATTTGCCGTTTTTATGTCAAGAGTTACAACCAAAATGCCAAAACCACTGTGACACTGTGAAAAAGTAAATAACAGAATAACAGACAATAACAGAATGCAATGATTTCCAAATCAATTGAATACTGTACAAGGACAAGATATTTAATGTTCAAACTGATAAACTTGAACACTGAATTCAGAATTTAATGCAATCAGTTTTGAATCCGTCAATTGAACACCTTTTTCACCTATAGCAATTAAGGGTAATTTGTCATCTCTCACTCTTACTGGCAAAATATTATTGGTTGCTAATGTTACTGCCATTTAACCTGGATCTTTGTTGTTCTTTCTCCATTCTTGTATGTTTAATTGCCATGAATTTACTTTCATGGACCAAAGAAAATTAGACAAAAACTTGGGCTACATCAAGAAGCCAACGTTCTTAATTAGCTGCAATACTGTAAATTGACTTTTAATGGATGAAAGCACATTGAATAAAACTGAAACTGGTCACCCACTGATTGAAAGGTTGGTGGTTTGATCCCCGACCATGGCAGCCCACATGTGGAAGTATCCTTGAGCAAAATACTGAACACCAAATGGCTCCCGATGCTGCGTTCATCGGTGTGTGAATGAATTCCCAATGGTGGCAGCTGGGACCAGTGTGCCCTGGTAGCCTCGGCCACCAACATGAATGTGTGTGTGAACGGGTGAATGAGGTCAGTCTGTAGTGTAAAGCACTTTGGATAAAAGTGCTATATATGTGCAGTCCATTTACCATATTAGCTTACATTGGCTCAACATTAGCTAGCTAGGTAGTTAATTTATGTAATGTTAATTTCAAACATTTAAGGCAGCCATTGACTCTATAAAATTTGAAAATGTTTCATTTGAAAATGAAACAAACCAACAAGAGCCATCATCCAAATATTGGTTTAATATGTAATAAAGAGATACAGGAAATAAAAAAAGGCCTTCATAATTTTGTTTGAGGCGATATCAAGCAAAAAACACTCACTATAATGAGAGAAAACATTTTGGCGAGGTGGCTCATTATGTTTTGTTTTGTTGTTTTGTGTGTGGGCTTCTTTTTGTTTCTTCCGATTTTAAACCGGCCAAGTGAGATGAACCAGGGCTCTGAAGTCCGCTGCCTTTTAATGTGATTGTCTGTCTCTCCATGTTAGTCCTCAGATAGAGTGGAAACTTTCCAGGGTGCTTTTCTTCCTCCTCTTGCTTAATTCATGCTGCGGTAGGGTCCAGCCCTTCACCTCCCTGCAAAGGATTAAATGGATCGAGAAAATGTGCAAGAATAGTGGAAGATTTAATCGTTCCACTTCTCTTTCCTTTGGAAACGGCCTCTCATCAGATGTGACGGCAGCCCACGGCAGCCCACGGCAGCCCTGGAGTTTTGACAGAATAATTTCAGCATCTTGATCAAAGTTGGCGTCCAGATCGGCTCTGCTGGATTTAGGCAAGAGTTTGGAGTGGATAAGTTTTGTAAGCAGCCCCCTTTCCCGAGCAAACATCCTCTCTGTTGGACGGCAGCCTTATTGTCCTTTCCTTGTCTTGGTTGGTTGTGGCCATATTCATCTAACAGCAAAACATGTTGTTGTGTCTTCAAATATGAAAAACAAGTGGCCCTGTATTAGTAAAATATTAATTAATAGACAAATGAGAAATCATTTGATGGCTGAAACTGTCCGGCACACAAACTTAATGATTACTCATCACCATATGTGCTTTTAATTAACAAAATATGATGAAAACATTCTGTTTACACAGAAAGCTCCACTAACAGATGAAGTGATTCACACAGCAGAGTGAAAACACTTTTATAAGCCAACTAAACAAACAGGACAAAGAGTTTCTTCTGTGTGTAGGGTAAAAACACTTGGGGGATGTGAAGGCTTTGAGTTAAAGGTCTGTATTTTGTACCAATAAAAACATAAATAGATATTTTCTATTACTAAGAATTTAAGCACAATAGCTTTTTCAACTCTGTATTGTGTTTAAGCTTCAACCAAGGTCAAGTGAATCACAGAGTAACCCAAAATTCCAATCTGGTGAGTTGAAATCCGCCAACATGTTATGGAACAGTTTCACAAAATAAAAGTTAGATCCAGCAGTTTGTATGATATCCTACGAAATATGTTTTATTTAACATTGTGAAATTGTTGCGTGGTCTGTGTTGTAAACATGTCTTTGACGTTGTTAGATGGAACTACTTTGTTAAGTTTAGGCACAAAAAATGACTTTATTAAATTTAGGCAGTAACCTAAAACTCCACCCATAAGTAGTATTGTACACTGTATAGTGACAGAGCACATTTAAGTCCTGCTCTTCTTTGATTGCCAGTTGTGTTCTAATAGAATGTAGATAAATCAGAAAGCTATGTAGTTTTGTTGACAAGTTAGCTTACTTGCAGCTAAAGGGTCCTCTCTGGTGGACATAAAGTCCTAAAAAAATAATTTGACATGCTTAAATCTAATGAGTTAAGCTAGCTTCTGGTATTTCAGTAGGCATGTCAGCCCTTGGTTGTATGACGTGTTGAACTCTGTCTCTATTGAAGTGTTTCACTTTACAGAGGTAATGCAAAGCAATAATCTGTCTTTATGTTTCTGTGTTTATCTTATAGTTGTAGTGTTGTTATTGTACATTTGAAATCAGGTAAAATATTTGAAGTTTACGCAACAAAACAACTTTGTTAAGGTTACAACAGCAGGGCAATTGTTAAAATGACCTCTGGACGCAGTTGCATAGGTTATGTACGTTTATTTACAAGTTTGCTTAAAATATCAATGTGGACTTTTAGTCTGAGTTTGATCCATTCACTGCCCCTCTGTCCAGCTCTGAAAGGATTGTATCGTCTTTATACCCACTACACGGCGTCATTCATGCTTCTCTCCTGTCATGATTGCTACGGTCCCTATAGGTTGCTGCTTGACAACAAATGTTGAATCGGGTTTTTTTTTGTAAAACTGCAGAACTGAACACAATGTAAACTTCTATGTTCATGTTCATGTATGTTCTGCTTCCAAATCACTTATATAATAAAAAAGTGTATTTTTTTAGATTTGCCTCTCTATTTTGATGTGTAAGGTAAATGGTATGGTAAAACTTCTATAAATAAAACCCCCTCATATTGCATTCACCATTTCTAAAGAAAATAGCTTTTTGATGTTGTTGTTACTGTTGTTTAAGTGAAAGTCATCTTTTTTGTAACAAAAAATCCCATGGTTTGCATCTTTCATTATTATGAATATAATCCGTTCCTTCATACTCGCCACTGCCAAAATTTTAAACCCTCCTGTGAGAGAAGATAATTGCTGTTAATTTGCATTTTCTGTAGACTCTCCAGCAGCAAAGACAAACACTGTGAGCTATAGCTCAATAGCTATTTTCATTTTGTCATAGCTCCCATCATATGGCCTGTAAATGGTATTTGGAGCAGGAATGGCTTGTCTATTTGCTGTGTTGTCAATAAAAGCTAAGCTTACATTACACATTTAATGACATGTCTTCATTGGAATATAGCCATAAAACTATTTATGTACAGAATCAACCTACCACAACACTCACCAGAACCCAATAGGTTGGGTTGGGCTGTTAGGGTCCGAGCTAGTTTTTTACTGGACTCAACCAAAGACTTCCCAGGATGAATAATTGTGGAATTCATTTCAATTAGACAAGACCAGTCTGTGAATGTGTGTTCATCAGGACAGCAAAAACAAGGTGTGCACATGGAACAGACCCAACACACAATTGTAAAGTTTTTTAACTTCAATTTAATATTGAATGCTTTTAATATGTTAATTTGTATGTCCATTTAATGTAAAGCACTTGGTCCTGGGCAACAGATGAAGGTTCAGCAGTGGGTTCAGGGGGAGACACCCCAGCAGAGTTTGCATCTGGACTGGGTGTAACAGTCAGCGGAGCGGTAGCAGCAGGTTCAACAGCAGGACTTAGATGAGCTGGCATTATGGGGCTCTGGGGCTGAAAAATCTCACAAATCTGTTCCACTGCAACATCAACAATCTCACTGAGCAGCTCTGGTGCAAAGCTCTTGAGTGAAAGAGTCTTGAGTCTGTCTGATCTTTGTCAGGATAGACAGGACCACGTCGTCCCTGATGGAGCGGTAGAAGGTGGTCTGACCTTCCACACCGGTGAGAGCGTCAGTTACTCGGTCCAAAACAGCCTTTGTTACCCCAACAGACAGTTTGCTGAGTTTCTGGGAAGACATATTTAACAAGGGGCGAAGAGGAAGCGTCCAGAAGCCTTGCAGGACTCTGGGGACAACTTCCAACACCACCTCTTGTGGACTGAGGAGTTTGGAGCTGGGAGCCTCGTGCTTGGTTCTCAGGATCTTGGTGTACTCCGTAGCCATGCTGAGGACTTTAGGATGTCTGTTGATTACAGTAATAAAGATACATTTAAAACCCTTCTCAGATCCAATCTCAGAGGTATTAAAATCACTGCAGTTTAACTGTTAAATGCAACTTACAGAAATTAAGGAGGTATTATTATTAATTATCAGCAGTCCAATTAAAAGGCCAAAGACCAATTAATTAATCTTACCAACCTGACATTGCATGAGAATTTAAAAAACCATGTTGAATGTGCCACACTGGCTGTCATGTTGCTTTATTATTAGGAATCAGAGATACATTAGAAAAAAAGAATGAAAAATATATGTTTTTCATTAGATGTTTTTATTTGGGGGTGAACTGTACCTTCAACTACTTAATGATATCTAAACTCACCATTAAGCATGATTTTTGCGCTAATCTGACCCCTGATACATTATTTTATATGACATTGCTTTTACAGTTGTATAATGTATGTGACTAAGGAAGAGCATTTAGCAGAGCCACTTGTTTTGCAAGCTGCTCCATGCTTGTCATCACATGGTGAATGTTGTTTGATGTAAGATGTGCAAACAGAGTGGAAGCATTAAAGCCACAGGTCTTTAGAGAACTGTTTAAATTATATCTCCTCTCTATCTCTTTTTCTTTACACCCCATTTTTTAATCCTCAATCCCAGATGATGAAGCTAACTGGGGCCTAATGCGTTTTTCTGATGCTCTGACAGTTCTCAATTACTTCTGCTGCCTTCGTCCCAACTGGACTGAGGTGAGGGCCATGGGCAGACAGACTTGTATGGTTCCGTTTTCAACACAAAAACCTATTATTTATTAATAATACCAAATGTAAAGCTTCTCTTCAGTTCAGCTTTGTGCAAGTCTCTGCTGAGTTTAACTCAACATGCAATCCGCTGTTTTGCAACACTAGTGCAGTGCTGTTGGGGCAGGTGCAACATGCAGTTTTGTGAAGAAATGCTTAGCCAAACAACTTCACATGCAATATTGTGCATCCTTAGGCCTTGAACAATACACCTGCCATGACATACAGTAGTTGTGTGTTCTTGCTAGGTAGAGTCTATGTTCGCAGACATTTGTAACATATACTGCCACAATTTAAGTAAGACGATTATAGATTACGTGAAACAATCTGTCATTTGAAGTTTAGATTTTTCCCCCACTTTTTAATATTGTCATTTAATGTAAGGAAATATGTCCAAAGTCTGGCATGTTTGTTCCAAATTAACCCAATTCATGATTTATTGATAACTTATCAATCAGCCAACACTATGTGAATAATGTAGTGAATTAATCATCATGGGAAACCTGTTAGCAACTTGTATGAAAATTTAAAGAATAGGAATTGTGGGGAAAAAAGTGATTTTTTTTTTCTTTTTTTCTTGTTGTGCTTTGAATTCACTTAAATGAGGAAAGGTTCAGTTACATGCGTAGTTTTTGTCTGTAGTGACCCAAAAATATTTATGAAACTGGGAAGAAAAAGGAGCATTTTCGCGGATGGCGAGGATATTACATACTTTTTTGTGGAATTTTGAAAGCATACTATATTAAGACCCTTTTTTAATGAAATGTTGTCAACATACTACACCATAAACTTTTTTTATGAAATTCTGAAAGCATACTATACTATTGCCCCCCCCCCCTTTTTAATACATTTTGAGGTCATACAGAAGTAACAGAAAAAAAAACATATTTTGAGATGTCCAAAAGTATGTTGATATTTAAAAAAAAAAAAAGTAAACACCCCGAAACGCTCAAAATATTCTTATTAAACCCTGTTTATATTTGTAGTAGTATAGTTTTTGCAGAAATAACAGAAAACACCAAATGTTCAGATGTCCAAAATTTTAAAAATAAATCATGCTATAGGATGTCGAATTTTTTTTGTGAAAAAATCATCCTTTTTTTTCCAGAAATACAGAAAAAACACCACTTTTTGCATTAATACATCTGACCTCTGGTATCTATCGCACATTTTCGTTCACAAGCCATGATGGGTTTTTAAGAGGGAAGTCCTACAAGACATTGCCGCCCTGAAGCTAAATAAAGATTAATATAACTGGTTGCACAAGTGTAACTTGTGAAAAATGTAATGTTTTTTTGTACTATAACATATATATATCAAAGACAATGACATAAGGATGAACAGTAGTATGTATCACTGATATTACTCTGTATTAAACCTGCTTTGGGTCTGATTATTATATAGGATAATCTGTAAGTGAATGCAAACGATTGCAGTGTGCATTTGGCAAAGCACCAAACATTTATTTTCATTTATACATAGGTTGTAAACATACTGTAGTTACACAGGTTTGAAAGCGGCTCTGAAGTCTATGCTATTGTAGCTTTAAGCTAAGGAGGTGGGAGATGCAAACAGATCTTGATCAAAGTCAAATCTGAGTCAGAGACAGAAAGTGGAAGAGATCACAGCTCCTGGGCTCAGCAGTATCAATGACATGAATCCAAACACCTGGAGCCACTAATCCTCCTAATCTTAAATTATCATGGCGATGGAAGGTAATATGTATAAGGCAGCTCAGAATCACAAAAAGAGCACTAATCATTTCTTCACTCAAATAGCCAACAATACAGACATTCAACCCGACATTTTTCAGAATCCAGTTTTAATATTTTTTAACAATTCAAGGCACAAGAAAACATTTTGTTCATTGTTACAAAGAAGAAAATCAATAGGGCTTTTTTGGTCAATTTTGAAAAAATAAACCAACAATTGGACCAATTTAACTTCACAAAAAATGTTTTCTTTGTAAGTTAGTCACCACAAATATGTTCATACTTGATTGTTATCAAAATATAAACATGGTTGAAGAAACAGAAACAATATAACATCTGGGTGAATAAAGTTTGGAAGAATAAGCCCTTTCTTACAATATTTATATTACTATCTCATTTTATTATGGCTTAATATCCTGATGGGCATACCAACTGGTATGTCTTGGGAAAAAAAATGCTTTTAGAATTAGGTGTTTTGTTCCAGTCGTGTTTGCTCTCATAAAAAGTTATATTATTTACAAAAGGATTATCTTGTACTTACAAATTTGAATGTTTGAAAAAGGACATATTTCTTTGCAATTTAGTTTTTTAACACACATCAAATATATTCATTGGATTTATTTCTATATAGTTTACCAAATACTTATTTAAACTAACAGCTGGGGCACATGCAAGTTTTTTAGAGTGGATTCGGAAAGGAACAATATTGTACAAAATAATAATAATAATTACAGTTTTATCAAAAAGCACTTTTTTTTAGCACCTTGAGTGTTTTGTGATTCTGCACAAAAGCACCTCTGTGGTTGTATTCAGAGCAGCACCTGAAGCATCCAGAGAGGGAGGCGTGGTGGGAGGGGAAGGACAAGGGAGGATGGGGCTTGGGGTGAGTGGATCCTCTCTCTGTTGCTGAAAGTGCGCCACTGTCCGCCACGGCATCAAATGTCCTTTTCCTGATGTCACTCCCATTAGTACATGTAAGTTAAAGTCATGTGATTCCGGCCCTACAAGGGCGAGGAGTAGTTTCCCCTGGTCAGCGCTTTCATGACAGGGCCGAGGGGCATTTCTTCTTCTTCTCCGGGCTTGAGTGGATCTTCTCGGCAAAAAAAGAAAACACTGGGGTTTCTTTTGCTTCGCGGGGAGAGAAGGTAAAGGTTGTCGAATCTCAGCATGTGGGTGTTAATATGTACCCTCTGACCCTGTCCTTCAGCGGGGCGTAGGGGCGTGTCTAGCCGAGGAAACAGACGGGGCCGACCTCGAAGCCAAACCTCTGGTTGGAATCCCCAAAGTCATTCAGCATGACGTCAATGATGGGCAACTGGTCGATGCGGGGAGTGTTGATCTCCATCACTGACTTTGAATAGCCCTGCTTCAGCTGCGAACACAAAGGACAGTTATTTAGAATGGTGGTGCAACTTCTTTGTTTATAAACAAAAAACGTCTTTGTTTATAAACAAAAACAGGAGGTTCCAATCACCTCGAAAAAGCAGATACAAGAAATGGCTGAATTAATGGAAAGATCATTTAGATCTCATGCTCAGTGTGAAAGAGCAACAGCTCATTGTGTTATTGGCACAGTTAGTGCTTATTAGTGCAAATTGTTGTTGATGTCTGACGGATGATTTACAGACAGTAGTTTTGAAAACAAGCTTCGCTACCTTTCCATTTTATTTATGTATTATTGTAGGTTAAATATCTCATGGTTTTGGAAAGCTGATCAAACAAAATAAAAGTGAAGATGTCACCTTGGGCTCTGGAAAATTTTAAAAAGCTATTTTTCTGGCCGAGCCTCCAAATTCATTACACTCTGTTTCCATCTTCACTCTGATGTTTCGTCAACTCTAACCAGTTTCCTAGGGAGGATTGGATTTTCCCTAACCAATCACTAGAGACCAATGTAGCCGTCTGGATCTAACTTCAATTTGAGTGGACACTGATGCAAAGCCATGCCAGCATACAAAGGCTGTCTTTTCATTTAAGTGTAAGAAAAAGTGCCAACTTTTAATCATTTAATCATTTGTTCCATAAAACAAAAAAACACAGATATTCCATTTAATATAATAAACACATCAGAATAACAGCAAATAATACAATTTAAGAAGCTGGAAGCAATTAAATGTTTAGCAATTTTCAACTAGTTCATTGATCAAAAAAATTTAAGATCGACTACTCTGTTAATCATTTATGCTCTGCGTTTCATATTTATTGACTATGAAATTCTGTACATTTTGTGCATAAAAAGAGAATGTAAATTTGCTTTCTTATCCTATATCAGATTCTGACCTGTGGCTATATAAACATTGTTAAAGTTTGAAAAAAAAGTCATACTATATTGTGTCGAAAATGTTCAAGAAAAATTCTTTAAAATTTTGATAATAATGCCCAAATACGCTCAAACTGGTCTTAATATAATCTCTTGTTGTTGTTCATTGCACCTTATTTGTTTCATAGCACCAACATTTTTATACTGTATATTCATATTTATTCTGCACTGGAATTCTATTCTACTCCTTATTACATACTCCTTCTTTAGACACTTTATTTTTTATTGTATTTTATTGTATTCTTATATTTTATTGCTTGAAGTATGCCTAGGTTGTTCTTTGCATTTAATTGTGTTGTCATTGTCTCTGTGTGTAATGCTGCTGCTACACTGTAATTTCCCAGCTTGGGATAAATAAAGTCTATCTCTCTATCTATCTATCTATCTATCTCTCTATCTCTCTATCTATCTATCTATCTATCTATCTATCTATCTATCTATCTATCTATCTATCTATCTATCTATCTATCTATCGATACATGTAGTAGTATAGCAGAAATAACACAAAAACACTAATTTTCAGATGTCCAAAATGTGAATGCTAATATAAGATCTCTCAAAGTGTCTGATCTGTAGCTGTATAAACATTGTTGTATGACATTTTTCTAAACGGGCTACATATTTATGCAGATTAGTGGGATTTCGTGGGATTTGGAAAAAGGAAAAGTTAGATAAATGAGTGTTTACCGAGCAGCCGTCCGTCAGCGGCTTGATGAAGGGATTATTGTCGTAAGACATCTCCTCATCGTTGGAGCCCAGGAAGCGCAGCGCCTTGTCGTAGTTGTCAGCCTTGGCGTCGTACCAGGCCACAGACTGATGGCAGATGTAGGTGAAGTTCTGTCGTGCCGAGGAGCTCAGCAGCTTCAGGAAGGTCATCTGCACTGTGTTGATGGTGTTTTCTGCCATGTCGACATAGTTCAGCTAGAAGAGAGAGGGAGAAGGACAAAGGGAATGAGAAGGGGAAATAGGAGGGAGGAGGACGGGTAAATAATAGGATAGAGGGGTGAAGAGAGGTGAGGGGAGGTTCGAAAGAAAAATTGGGGAGAAGGAAGGATGAGAAAGGTAAGGGAAGGACATGTATGACAGGAAGGCGGGGTAGAAAAGAGATTTGTGGGAAAGAGGTACTATAAATGAGACAAAGTGATAAAGCAGTAAAATTGAAAAACTTATCTAAAAGGATATGAACGTCTACTGGGAGGTAATAGAAAATGGAAAAAGTAAGATATTAAAAATGTGACTCACAATTTTGCCACGTTTAAATTCACTGAACCATGAACCTGGAGCTTCCTTAGGCCAGTTGGATATTCTTACCTAAAATAAAAAAAATAAAAAAGGATTAGGTTAATGACAATAACAGAACAGGCTGTGCACAAATCTTAATTAAATGGCTGCAAATAGCTCCTACATGTTGTTTTAAGCAAACCACCATTGGATTCAGGTTTCACACTGTATTTAACAGATTTTAACATAGGCCCACGACTTACTCCTGTGGATTTCTTATCTGGGTAGATGCACGTTTCCCCGCCTGCTGTGAAGTTACAGAACACTTTGATGGAGTCTCCGATGCAGCCCTGGTTTGGATCAATCCAGTATTCACCTGAGAGAGGAACACAGCCATGAGACAGAGCCAAGGCACAGGTAAGAAGCACAGATTTGGCCTCCTAGAGAGTAAACTACAGCTGCTATTTAGTGCTGCATAATTACAGCCCAACTATCTAAAATACACTGAATGACAAACATTTAATGGTTCCAAGATTTAAAATGTGAGAATTTGCTTCTTTTCTTTGTCTCACATTCTGATAAATTGAATATTTTGGGATTCTTGATTGTTGGCTGAACAAAACAAGACATTCGTCACCTTGGGCTCTAATATTACAAAGGGATTACTGCCTATGCCAATGTTTTTGGTTTGTTTGTCTGTTTGTAAGCAGTATTAGGAAAAACTACTGGCCCGATTTTGTTGGAATTGAATAGAGGGGTGTAGCATGGGCCATTCAATTTTGGATTGGATCTGAATCCAGTGATACACAACTTCTTTTTGACTCTCATTAACATTGTGAGATATGGCATTCAGACCTCTGCAGGGTCCCTCAAGTTTTACATTTTTATCCAACGACTACTAATAATCGTTAGTTGCAGCTTGACTGGTTTCAAAGACATGATGAAATTGTTAGTTAGCCAAACACTTAACAAGGGAATGCTTTTTCCTGCTTTTATAAACATCTAAAGTAAAATGGAAGGAATCTCTGCCTGTTTTTCTTCTCGACAACTGTTTGTTTATCCCAATGACTTCACACTTGGTGGCTGTACTGCCAAAGGTAGTGCCAGATCTTGAGATCTACAGGACATAGTTGTTACAGTAGTTGTGCATTACAACCGTCAGAAGTAAATATATATTTATTTTTTTTTAAAGATATTTTTGGGGCATTTTGTAGCTTTATTGAGAGAGAGAGAGATATTGAGAGTGAAAGGGGAGACAGAGGGGAAGACATGTGGGAAAGGGCTCCGAGCCGGATTCGAACCCGGGCCGCCCGATTACGAGGACTGGGCCTCTGTGGTACGCGCTCTACCAGGTGTGCCACCGGGAACGCCCCCAGAAGTAAATATTTTTAAAGTGTATTGACACCCTGTTATCTGTTGCTGAACAGCATGCTGGGTACAATACTGTAGTCGAAGCAATTGGCTGGTTTTGGACGGGCACATTTTAAATGAGCAATGCACTAGTTTATAGCAATCTATCAAACAGCTTGATGATTTAGGTATGAGCTAATTGATGCTATTGAGTTTAAGCAGAAATCTTGAAAATGTAAAAACTTTTTTTTATAATCTAAAAACCTTATACTGGATGTTGTACCATTTGTTACTACTACAACTTTAGAATAAATTCTACTGGTGATGAATTGTGTCTGACTGTTAACTCTAATACAAGCTCTGTCTCCGTCCTACCATCTGGGTAGTCAGGCTGGCTGAGGTGCAGGTCGTTGCAGCTCCTGGCAGGATTGTCTTGGGTGCCCATGGGGAACTTCATGCGCTCGATGTCCTGTTTGAGGTTGTTGAGGGATCCGAAGACGTCCTCCATTCCCTCCATACCGACGCCATCTACGCCGTAGTCTGCCAGCGCCTCGTCTCCCTGCATCTCAGCCTGCCGCCTGGTCTTTCTGCCAGACTGCTGAATGGGCAGTGGCTGGATGATGTCACCAGGTGGACCCTGCGACACGGAGGTTCAGGTCAAGCACGTCAGTTCTATTTATATGTATGTTTTTTTAAGTGTGTACAACCTTTGTCAATCATATGATCTGTACTAGATCTGCATCCAATGGTTAATTTTAATATTTGTTTAATCCGCCATAAGACTAAGTGTAGGGCTTAAGAATGAATTTGAATACTTTTGAAAGATGGATTAGTGAAGTATCCAAATTGCAGGAAGGCAAAATATGTGTCAAAATACTATTTTGTACTAAGTATTGTGATGCTGCAGACATATCCTGACCTACAAATTGTAATCTGTTCAGTAAAGTTCCTTACAAATATCACACCCCACCATGACAATTTTAACCTTCAATTAAAATGGGAATTCTAATTAAAAAATAATAATTTCCTCTAATATTGTGAATGTTATTGCAATTACAATAAGAGTTAAAACTATTTAAATTCTCAATGGCTATATATATATATATATATATATATATATATATATATATATATATATACATAAGGTAACATCTTTAATCTACAGTTTCGTCAGACCAAAATGCAACGATTACAATCATCTAAACCAGAAAGAAGTGGTAATATATCTAATATTTGAGAGGCTGGAACCAACAAATCTTTTTCTTAAAAATGACAAATTATTAAGCAAAAATAGTTGCAGCATTATTTTCTGACTAATCGATGGAATATTTTAACTTTGGTCAGAATAACATTTAATCATAACACCATAGTTCATGTCCATTTAGAGCATACTACCTAATGTAATGATAATAAACAGGTAACTTACAGGTGCTCCAGGTGGTCCAATCATTCCAGTGTCTCCCTTCTGACCGGATGTACCCTGACAGAATACAAAGAATCAAGGACATCATTAAAAAGAACCCCATTAAAAATGAAAGTGGACAAAGAATGGTGTCAAAACACTGAAAAGCATGAAAAAACAACTTACAGTTGATCCCTTGGAACCTTTCTGTCCTGCGGGTCCCTGTTGAAACAAAAACATTAAGAGATGAACAACAGCCATGATGCAACAGAGTGGAAAATATTTGTAGCAATAACAAATGGAACTTACAGAAATACCAGGGGGACCAGGAGGGCCGAGAGGACCTTGAGAACCAGGGGCACCCTTTGGACAGATAAAAGATCACATCAATCACAATGCAGAGGTCTATTTTAAGATATGATTTTTGATGTGTCTGTCCACAGAGTTATATATAAAACTATTTCACATGATAGAACTTTTTTAAAAAAAAAGTTCCAAACATGCTTTTTGTTCCCAAAGTTATTCAGAAACTGTGATAAATAATTCATATTTTTATAATTGAGCAGCCTTAAGCCCAAACCAAGCATGCAAGCTTACATTCAATGCAAAATTAGTTCTATCAAACTCAACATGTAAAAAGTTTGTTGAAATTATCTCAGAATCCTTCATTTGGACCCAGAATCCCATGAAAAAATTATAATTTAATACTTTACTGACACAATTTTACTGAATTTAGATGAGCAATAATAATTCTTTACATCTGTGATGAAATGATCTAAAGTCAAGATTCACTTTGTTGTAGGACTTTCACATCTCTGTGGACACAACAAAGAGTTAATTTCATAAAGCACATTCTTCCTGACACTTACACCATCACCCTTGCCTCCTGCAGTACCCTGAGGTCCAGGCAATCCTCTGTCTCCCTTCTCTCCGAACTCCCCAGGAGGTCCAATCAGACCGATAAGACCTGGATGACCCTGAAGCAGGCAGAGAAGAAGATAAAGAACAAAAAGTGAGAAAAAAAAGCATTGAACTCCATTTAGTGAGCAAAACAATATTTGTACTAATTATGCATTGGACCAAAAGTAATTTCCATTTCTACTAAACTTTAATTTCTGTTCATTTATTACCTCCAGAAAATGAAAGCAGTTTTTCAAAGTGGAACTAAAATGCAAATTCACCTGCAATTTAATGCACAAGCCTGTCCAGATGACCTCAGTACTGCCTATAAATAATTGGTGTTTATTGAGGTCGTCATATTTAACAATGGTGGTTTGTCTCAGCACCTGCTGCTGGGCAGAGTTATGGTTATCTGCGTCTGACTACTGCATGCTGGCATTTAACCAATGACCATTACAGCGATGATATTATTGGACTTATACATATTCATTCAGCGCATTAAATCACTGTGTGAAAAGCTCCTCGCAGAGCTGCAGCTTTCTCCATCCTTTACCAGGAGAGACTGAACGAACAAAGAGATAAAGGCAATAGGCCCAGATGTTTGCTTACTTTGGAAGCTTGAGATAAGGCGCATAAGCAGATATCAGAAATACACAATAAAGCAATTTGAGATTAGCATCGTAATAATGTCTTACCTTCTCTCCCTTCCATCCAGAGTCACCTTTCATACCAGGAAGTCCAGGGGGTCCCTGCGGAGGGAAAGAATCAGTTTGTGAAGCACATCAGACAGTGAAGTGAATACACATTATTCTACAGTAACAGCCATCGCAGATCTCCGCATTCATGGTGTCTGTTCTCCATTCATCCTGCAGAGGGACTGCGACAACTGCTGTAAGGAATACTTCAGGGGAGCAACTGAAGACTCTTTTCACAATTAATTGTTTTGTCAATTAAATATTGAGTGAAAAGTGCCCTGTGTAATTTCCCACAACCTGGGGCGATGCCTTCAAATGTCATGTATTGTCCAAAAACCCAAAGCCATTCAGATGACTTTCATATATGACAAAAAGAAAAGTATCAGATTCTCACATTTAAATTTACTAAAACATTTATATAACTACCACAATAGTTGCTAAAAAAAATTATTTTGATCAACTAACTGATCTGAGCTCTTTAATTCTAATGTTAGCACACCGTAACCTGGTATATTATACTATTTTTAAAAAAATCCAGTTTTCCTTTAATGAACAATCATGCAGCATAAGAACTTTTTTAAATATGCATTGGCAGGCAGTGCTGTTGTAGTAGTAGTTAGCACATTTTGGTCTTAAATAAAAATCCATGTTCCTGGGAAATGCAACAGCTTCATTTGAGCTGGCTTTAGTATTTCTTTAAACTTGATGACTGTATTTCCTGTCTTTTGTGTTTTATTTCTACTTAAACTGTAAGTGGGCTGTCATGGCCAGGTCTCCCTCAGAAAAGAGATTTCCATCTCAAGAGTTCCTGGTTAAATAAAGGTTCACAAAATATTTTTTGATACTGAGCAGGAGAGAGAACATGTCTTACTATAGGTCCAGGAGGGCCGTCTTGACCAGAAGCACCAGGCAGACCTTGCTCACCCTGAGGAATAGAGACAAAATATTTAAATTTTTTGGCTAATAGAATGAGAATTATATGAATATGAATACTACTATACTGATTAAAGAAGCAATACACATTGAAAAAGTATCCATGATACCAGAATAGTGGTTGTTATACAATTAGAGTTTAACTTTATAAACATGAATTAGTTAAATTCTGAGATTTTACATCGGGTCATAATTTAAAACCTGTGGAAGTAAAAAATGACTAAAATGCACTCACAACAGGGCCAGGGATTCCACGCAGTCCCTCAGCACCTGACTTTCCAGCCGGTCCCTGAGGTCCCACAGGACCAGTTTTTCCAACAGGCCCCTCGGCTCCAGCTTCTCCCTGTAAAACATCAGCACACAAACAGTTACTGTCTTTTCATTGGTGAGGGTTCAAACATGTCTAGAGCCATTTCTTTCTTAGTGTGAGTTTTTGTGTTTTGAAGGGTTACTTGAGTTTCAACAAACTCAAACAATAACACAAACTAACTGATGGAGGAAGCGGTAGACCAGCAACTCCTCTGTTCTACAAGGTAAAATTAATGTTATTGTCAGTGGAGTCTGGTGGCTTATATTGGTCTGGTGAACATATTATAAATATTGTCAATGTTTAAACTAATATTGATATTTTTACTAAAATACTGCAGCACATCGCTTAGCTGCTATGTCAGTACTCCAAACTGGGGCTGTTTGATAGAACATTGTATATATACTGTATGTCCTTGTGCAGAAGATACAAACAAAAGCCAAACTTGCTCTTAAAAACAATGCTCTGCAGTTAAATTAATGCTCAAAACTCAACACGGCATCTTTAATAACTTTGCAATGTGTATGGTCTCTTCACTATTGACAACAAGACCTTTATCCAACTTGATTATTAAAGCAATCCTGCATCTGAAACGTCACATTGTTCAATATTCTCCTTCCATGAAAGACCTCAGATTGGAAGGATTCGAGGATTTGCAACATCCCAACAGATCAAATGTTACCAGATGTCGTCTGTTGTCTCTGAGCAGCAAGAGCAAGTTTTCATGTATTGAAGTTCCTGAGATGTCATATCGACTACAATGATAGGAGGAGGGGATTAAATTGGTCTGACAACCAATTAGGCCAGGATTTGACAGTCTAGGATCACCACAGGGGCTTTGTCTTGTCTCCATCAAATCAAATCTAATCCTTTACCTCAATGTGGACAGAATGTGCACTTTGTATATGTGTGCGTCTGTGTGAGGGATGAAGACCGACAAAGAACAAAGGAGAGATCGAGGCTATGTCTGAGGTTTGTCAGGTTTTCTGTCTGGGCTTCTCTTTGTACGCCTTAAGGAAATCTTCAAATCACTTGGTTCAAAGACTTTTTTTCTATTTGATGATATTCAACTCTGCAAACACTAGTATGTTATGGATTTTAACAAAGCAATCAAATTCACTGATAGCCTCAAGAAACCCCACTGCCTCTTCTGTCAAACAAATTCACCAATTTTACAACTATGTAGAATCTGGGGTGAACACGTAAATGTATTTCTGAGCGGCATATTACAGGAAATAGTTTAAATCAGTGTGACTTTGCCATTCATATCTTCTACTGGACATCTATCATTTCAGACATTTCATTCAATTTTCTTTGAGTGCAGCAAAGTCTGGCAGCCATTTATGAAAGCAAAGAAAGACCACACAAATTACAATTTCCTCAGCAATTTATGGCACCTACAGACTTCACGACTATTAAAGTCGTCTGAGTGTTGTACTGATCACATTACACAGTGAATGGCCACAGAGGGCCACACATTACACTGTGAGGAATCCCGACAAGTCTCAACAAAACACCTGCAAGAGTGTATATGCACTGTAATAAGTCACAGGAAGTAAACTACACTGACTTCCTGTGGAGTGAGTTAATTAGCTATCAGGCTATTTCATTGTGAGCTAGTTTAACACATTGTGAATTGGAGTACTGTGTATTCTGTGTAATGTTACTAAAATATATACTGTTATAATAGACTGCATCGTCTAAATTGAAGTTAAATAAAAGTGGGAGAGTTAATTATTACTGCAGTGGTGATGCATTTTCCTACCTTTAACACTAGGGGGAGTATTTCTAGAACTGTGTAGAAACGGGTCTATCATTTCTTAGAAAGTTTCCTGAACATTGTGGCTAAAAATTGGGAAAACAGAAATGTGCTCGAAGCAAAATTTCCATTTAAACCCTGTTCAATATTAATTTATTATTGGAAAGTTTATTATTCACACAGTGTATGTGTAATTGTGTGCTGCTGCCTTTAGACGAATTTCACATTTTGGCATGTTCACAACTAGTTAAAGGTCATTTCTTAATTGGACCTGTACCAATTGAACAGTTTTTTTTTTTTTTTTTTACCTATAATTAGTACCAAATAACAGAGCTCTTTCCAGAAAACTTAAATAAAATTGATATAAAAATATGGACCTATAAAATTAAGATAATATTTGAATTGATGTAGTTTGAATTCCCCTCTTTGACATTTCCAGAAAGTAATTTTAAGTTGTTGTATATAATAATAATAATAATAATAATAATAATAATAATAATGATAATAATAATAAGAGATAGACACAAATTGAGATAGATGGTTTGAATGTCAATTAAATAATATTCTGTAGCCTTTAACATTTGACAACTGGAAAGGCACTTGGAAAGCACAGACCTCCACTAAGGCCATGCCTTATCTCACTATGTTAACGAAAGTGAATTGTGTATTCGCCTCCATATTTGCCACCCAATATAATAAGCCTATGCTCGAAAATGTAATAGGTTGATCCTTGGGACATGTTACATTTTCACCAAGTTACAAGAAAATTGGGGAAGTAGTTTTTCCGTATTCTTGCTGACAAACAAGCCAAACAGAAAACAACCTCCTTGACAAAAGTGATTAGGTATTCAGTTGCTTATATGATTCAAATTAGGGTCTTTCTTTGCTTCCACATAATTATCCAACCCTGATCCTGGAAATAAAAGGTTCTACATCTTAAGTAGTTCTTTGTCATTTGTAAAAGTCAAATTAATGTCAGACGGTTTAATTAGACAGTTGGCAAGTTACCTTGGATCCCTTTTCTCCTTGTCTGCCCTCCTGTCCTCCTTGTCCAACAGGTCCCTGAGGAGAACAACAACAAAATGTAAGTATAATTACTTCAAATGTACAAATATATCACTGTAATTAAAAAAAAAAAAACTTAACTATTCTCCCTCAAGTCAAAACCTTTGTACAAACCTATTAAAAGAACACAAAACAGGTACTTGTTCTCTAAAGGGAAGATTCTCCAACGTTTGCTGACAAGCAGTGTTGTACAGCAGTACAGACTAATTGTTCAGCTGATGCATGCTCTGACCTTGAATCTTTTTTGAAGAGAGAGGGTAATGCAGGGCCAGGCAACATCAGTGCGAGCAAATTGCCCTACATTCCAAACATACTGAGCTAAAAGCACATCAGCATTTTCACCAAACAGCCTCTGGTCAAAACCTTGTAAGTGGTCTGTCATTTGCCATTAGAAACCATAATCAAATAGACCAAACAAAAGCCACCGGTCTTCAATGTAGGTTATGAGCCCTGGCAACTGTGTATGTGCATTAGAGAATGTGCGTATGGAGGCATGTGTGTGTGCACCCGTGCATGCATGTGTGCTAATGTAGTCAAGTGGCTACATGCATCAATGAGCACTGAACCTGAGTCAATTTCAAAGAGATATTGGGAACCCCGAATTAGCTTGGTGAAGGATATAAAAATAATATCACCAAGTCCATTAATATGGACACGGAGCTGGGGTCTAATTTGTTCTGTAGCCTCTGTCACCTGGATTGTATCCCTTGGAATACAAATTATGGGTCTAAAAGTGCTTACCATATCAACATTTTTAAAATGTATGATCAACCGTCAGAGCCTGCATTTTAATTTGAGCCTCAGAATTGCTGCTTTCTGGTAGTGAAACACCACCACATTTATATCTCAGAGTGCTACTGCATCTACTCGCAGATCGTCTTCTGTACAATATAAATATTAGGGGTTGTGAGATGAATTATGGGGCAGGACAGAGGAAAAAAAAACAGTTCTGCTACAAAAATGTGTATTAATCTTTTATTTTTTTAAATCCTGTAATCTTTGCTTTTTTCTTAAACATTGAACAAGTGTACCTCTTTGGCCCTCAAGCAGTTATTTGGGTGAAACCATCTGAACATTTCAGAAGGGATTTTTTTCTGTTGACAACTAATACACATCTAAAACATGACATGGGGACCCAAGTATACCAAAAAGGTTGCAAACCACTAGTTTAGTGTTCAATATGAGCTCATACTGTTTTTGAATGTAATTGATGTAATAATACATGTATGGGGTTAAAAGTACAATATATCCTTCATGAACTGGAAGTAAAAAGTAGCATAATATGGAAATAAAATACAAGTAAACATTTGCTACGGCGGCTTTATCATGATCAGTGATTAACATACTTATATTTTATGACATGAAAGAGCTGAATTGAATATGGCAGCAGAGCTGGTTGACACTGATGCTCTGGCAGATAAGTTTCACTTTTCTGAGCATCATCTCTGCTTAATTACAAAAAACAAAATTAATTCACTTTAAATACCGAAGTTGCTATTCTCCTCTGCCATATGGTGCCAGCTTGTCACACAGTACATTAATGGCGTGCTTTATTGCAAACTGTAAAACATTATTACAGTAAATTGAATGCATCGTAAAAAATGCCACGCTAGTGAAATGAAATAATGTGAGCTCAAGTCTGAAGTGGCAGAAAGGCCACTTAGTGCCAGAAATTAAAGTGACATGTTAATTTCCTGACGTTAGCAGCTGCTGTCTCACTGCTTTCACATTACTGCAAGTCAAACTCACAATATGTCAATATTCTCTTACAGGATGATCTCTGCCTGCAATTACTGGCTATTCCAGATACTCAGTTTAACTAATGGGCATCATTTCCTGTCAAACACATGTACATTAATCTGAAATCCAAACATAAAATGCTATCATAAATGTGTATCACCCTACAGTGGGTAATAGCTTGCAATCCTGTAAGAGCATTGTGTAACTTAAAATAGAGAACATCTCGAGAGCTCAGCAGAAGTATCATCTCATGCATCATTTTGGAAATGTACTCACCCTCTTGCCCGGAGGTCCTGGTACTCCAGCTTCACCAGATGGACCTGGAGGGCCCTAAAATAGAGTAGAGAGAACACTTAACTCCACTTCACGAAACTGAAGAGTTTAGTTACAGAGGGAGATAGCTCTACTTTGGTAAAAAATGATTTTCACAGAACAGATGTGTAATTTTTTTTGGTCTTGCCATTATTGTTGTTGCTTATTGGTCCAATACTTTATTGATTACCCTTTTTGATTCCTGATCAATTTTCTGTGTGGAAAAAAGTAGGCCTACACAGGTTTTCAGCATCAATGCAACAATATAGATTAGAATAAAGTCTAAAGGTTTCCTCTGCTCCAGCTTCTCACCGGGTAGCTAACTGATATGTGACAAACTCCAAGAAAAAACTCCAACTGTCAGAAAAAGCTGCCGGCATCAATAAAAGCAGTTGATAAGCTCAGAGGCATATGATTCTGATGGTTGGACAAGTGGAAATGCTCTTAACTGGAACTTTGTCTAGACTTGCATCACTAATTAAGAAAAATGCTGATTATTCTAACTATTCTGCATTCTCAGGTTACGTCACTAATTAAGAAATTAATCTTGCTGTTTTGGAGCACATGAATGTGACTGGTGGGATATTTTTGATTTATGTACTGGGCACGTTTTCACAATTCCAGATCACGTAAGACTTACAGGTTGTCCAGCATCTCCGTCGTCTCCTTTGTCACCGGCTAAACCGTCAAGACCCTAAAAAAACATACACAAATTACAACATTAGTCAGCTCTTATACTGCATTGAAAGTAGGGTTTACATTAATTGCACATTCAAAATGTGCAAGATTACAATATTCTCTTATGTTAAATCAAGAATGACACGTTAAAAAAGAGAAAAAAAGTACTGCTACTCAGTGAATGGTACCCCATCTAAAACATAAGATTGATTGAGGGATAAATGTAGCACTTACAGCAGCACCAGGTTCACCAGGGGGACCAGGATCTCCTGGGAAGCCGACAGGACCCTGCAGACAGATCGAGAAACTGAGAAGACTGAGCTCGACTCAGACATTTGACATTGTGTCAACAACATGTCTGACAGCAGACAGCTCGACTGAGAAATATGACAGAGTGATTCAGCAGCTGACAGCTTTAATAATGCATCAGTCATGGCTGAGTGTGTGACAGTGGAGGTGACGTACGGGGTTGCCCTTGGGACCGTCATCTCCAGGGGGTCCGCGGGCTCCTGCGGGTCCAGCAGCTCCGGGTGGGCCTGATTCTCCCTTTTCACCAGTCTCTCCTCTGGATCCCTGAGAGAAAACACATTACATGCTTGTCACTATGAAAAGCACATGAGGGCCATCCACGCTTCTTTGACGACAGCGTGCTAAATAAGGCACAAGACATATGCGTTGTCAAATCTGTCACTCCAACTGGCAGCAGAACTTGAACAAACTGAACCTGAGAAGTCACAGTTTGGCTTTTAAAGCTGAAAAGAAATCAAAAGGAGGCTTTAAGAGTCTTTCAGATCATTTAATTCAGAGTTTCATTTAAAAATCATATTCTGATCCACTAAATGATTACTCTAAATACTCTAGTAATAGTGGCAACAGTGTCTTAAAGTGTTGGCTCTGTCTCAGAGCAGCAGTTGGAGCATAAGTACAAGCCGAGAATCGTTAGTTGGCCCATTAGAGCAGAGCGCTTCTCTAGTCGATGCCAGCATGGCACCTTAGGAATTGACCTCGATGTGACGTGCAACATTGGCTCTATCTGTCACTGTAAACAGACTCTGCTGCAGGCGGATACGTCAATACAACCTGATGGACTCGAACTACAAGGAGGGTGGCTGGTCCATACCTAAAACTAAGGTGAGGCCTCCCTGGTCTGCAAAAACAGTTCTTCCACTGGATCAATGGCACTGCTCTGATCTGTGAATTCTTTATTGTGATTTGAACCACTGGAAAGTAAAAAGCTGAGGCAGGTAAACAAAGCATGCTGCATTATGAAACTAATGTGAATATTTTGTGGATTGAAGCAGGTGATGCCTTGTAAATGAATGTCAAATGAGTTATGACAAAGTGAACTTCCTGTTATTTAACACTCATCACAAATCATTATTGCAGTAAAACTCCATGGTATTGTGATGCTTTTGTGAAATTTATATCTCCTGGCGTATTCTGACTTTTGCCTCTAATGATACAGGAAGTTAGAGTGATGACACCGCCAACAGTGGAGGTGTCCAAAAGTGGCTGAGATAATTATCTGCTGAAAAGCCTTCAGGTTACTAGCATTTCTACACATCAGCCTGCAGTAATATGGAGGTAAAATACCCAGAGGTAGAACAGCCCCCACAGCTGAAGAGTCAAATATTAAACATAACTTAATTAGCTGCACTCACAGATATTCTATTTGCAGACAGATTGTTTAACAGTCACAGTTATGTACTGTATGCCGTGAACTATACATGGGCACAATACTGTTCTCAGTGCTGTTTAAATTAATCAGTGTAAATTAATCTGTGCATATCAGAATTTGAAATGTATTTTAGCATGACACTGTACTTACTCCGATACCGGGCTCTCCAGGTGATCCTGGGTTACCAGCTTCACCAGTTTCTCCCTGTTAGATCACAGTGAAAAAGTGGATTAATGTGGATTTTCACACTTGCAGTAAACAATCCAGACAGTGTTACTATCTAACTAACCTTTACCTTGTATCTTTTTCATGCATTACATGGTGCTTAAAATGACTACTTCCTGCAGGAGCAGGTGGAGAAACATTCCAAAGGAAATGAAAGGAATTTATATTTAGGAGAAAGGTGCTTCACAAGTGTTTCTACAATCATCTGATACTGATAGTTCTTACCTTCTCACCGACACCTCCCATTGCACCAATGCCACCAGGAGGACCTTGAGCGCCCTGAGGATAAATGAGATCAGTTATGAATTATCCAAAGAAAATAAGAATCATTCAAGAAAAATGTCTTGGATATTTTCATAGTCTGGGATATGTCAGTGATTAGCAACAGCATTCATTTGAATGCAGTTTTTGTGTGCCACATTAAATAAAAACTCCTTTGTTACCTTAGAGGAGAAAATGTTCCATTCCTAAAATTACTATAAATATATTATTTATCTGGGTGCCTTGGTAGTTTATCTGGTAGAGTGCATGCCCCATGTACTAAGGCATAGTCATTCCTGCACTATTAATGAAGGTAAAAACACACTATATATCGAGGTATTCTGCCTTCACCGAACCAATTTATTTTTTGAACATCTTTACGGATTGTCCCGAATTTCAAACCCTTAAAATACCAGTTTGGCAAACATGAGAAAATTGCTCAGTCTGGTGGAAAATAGTAAATACAACAATTCTGAAGCCAGGATTCTAGATAAAAAGCCCGATATAACAGAAAGCATAATTTTTAAGTTGTGATGGGTTGTGGGATAAATAGGTGTGGTTTCAATGTGTTTCATTTTTGTTCTTAAGGGTCCAAGTGTCTGTTTATTTACTGTATGTCAGAGTTATTACAGGAGCTGAGTTTAACACAAAACAAAAATACCTTTGCCAACATGTATGACATATGCATAAAAACAGTGAAAATGATCTTGTCAAAAACAGAAAAAGAACAAACTATCAAACTTACACTGGCTCCGCTGTTACCCTGAGGACCTCTGGGGCCAGGAGGACCAGGTGGACCCTGCGAGCAAAAATAGAAATTATGTTTAGTATAATATAACATTATACAATATTTTTCTTTGTATATCACCCAGAAGACAAATTAAATGTATGCTATACCTAACACTGAATGTTGCTTTTTATTTTAAATGGATATCAGAAACTGTATCAGAATTAGACCTTTACACATTTTACACTTTTTTACACATGTACAAGGAACTTAAGGAAAACAATTGTAAATACTGAAATAATGTGTTTTTTTTTGTTTTTTACACATATACAAAAAAACATATACAACATATACAACTTCACATTGAGTTTCAGTAAGGTTCTCTCTGATTTATAGTATTAACATTACAGCAGAAAATACTGTTGAACATATGGGAAATGGGCATTCCCCAAACCAAATCTGTACATGAAAGTTCTTCTCTAAACTGAACTCACAGCCCTTTAGTGCTACAGTGAGTATTTTTTATTTGAGTCTAACTGTACTGAAAAATTAATAAATGCTAGTAGCTAAAAACATCCTGCATGGGAACAGAGCATGCAAAGTTTTCCCTAGCAGAAATGTGTTTGTCAATATACTTCCACAGACTTCAAAAAAATCTGCCAAGTGGCTGCAGGAGTTGCCAAACTCAGCCAGCAGCCAAAACTTCATAACAATCAGCATCGTTTCCCACCTCTCTGGGTTGTACGTGAAAACAATGTGAATCGCTGCAACAGAGAAAAGTCACAGAAAGAGCTACACTCACCATAGCGCCAACATCTCCGTTCTCTCCCTTCTCGCCAGGAGGGCCGGGCAAACCCTGAAAAGGAGACAAATACTCTTCAGAACAAAGAAAAGGGTCATGTGAGGCAGCACCTCAGACAAACTGCATGTTGGAAATATCTCCAGACAAGAGCAGAAATACATTTTCGCTGCTCATTAACAGGCACTTATAGATGATTTGTATTGAATAGTGAGCTTTACTATGCAATGTGATGGAGAATGCATTAATACAAGCAGAACCACTGAGTGTAAACACACAATTAGTCAAAAAGGACACCTATTGTAATTAAAGGGTATGGGAAGCTTGGGTATAATCAGCCTGTGTAAATTACAGGGTGGGAGCTCCATCGATCTATGTCCACAGGAAAGTGGAAACAAAGGGGACGGTGCAGACGGTGCGCATTATCCACTTCTGGGATTCAATCATGTTTGACTAAAACAGTTTGAATACAACTTGGGAAGGTGTATGTGCATCAGAAATGAAGGAGCTCTCACTTGCCATTGTATCTTATTGTCCAACTGCATAATTGCAGTTATTACTTGTTGTGTTAGTAAAGCTCCAATGATGGAGCATGCATAATCAATAGGTGGGTGGAAAGCAGCGGTAATGATAAGTTACCATGAAACCAAAATGACATGTATATCGATCACTGAGATCACATATGTGTAGTTTCAGCCCATTCTGTTGATTTAATGTTCCTCTGGAATGGCAGAGAAGGGTCATTTATATTATATCTGACTGAAACTTTAGTCACAGTAATAAAACATGAGGGTGTTAAAAAATAAATAAATAAAGCATGAAATTATTTCATGCATTATGTCTGGATGTGATAGGCTCTTGATCAATGCTCGACCTGTTGGGCTTCTTTCTAAAGCGTGTACTGATGAATTACCAGGCTGGAAAGAAGAGGTGTATTGTGAGTTAAATAAACATAACACATATAAATCTGCACACAACTTCTCTTTGCAATAAATGAATGTTTACTTGTTTGGCTTTCCTGTATATTTTCCACACTAGCCTTGACCTACATACATGGACACTGTGGTATTATCAAATCTAATATTTACTCTCCTCTTCATTCATATCTTAACCTCTTGATCTGATGAATTCCTCCTCTCAGCCAGCACTCCAATATTCCTCGGCAAAAACAGCCCTTAATGATGGAAGTATTTCAAACCAAAGCCATTCATTCCCCATGGTCAAAAATCATTAATGCTACAGATAATTGAATTGAAGAGCTGAGCTCGCAGTGGCTGCTGCCATCTATTGAAGGGCAGCTTAGCCAAATATAATTAAAAGAGTGGAGATGGAGTGCATTATGCCCAATTAAAAACCAATTGCACTTAATAACAACGTTATCTGGCCCTATTGACCAGCAGGGCTTCGCTCTAATTTCATCCTCAGTCAGTCCTTGGATAATTGACTTTTAGATATTCTAAAATGTGCCGTTTTCTTTATTCATTGCCACCAAAGCAAGTTTCCCCAACTCCAGCTCATTGGCTTCAATGAGCCAGCGCTTTTTTGCTTTTCTTTCACTTTGTTGCAGTTTATAAAGAAAGAAGGCAAAGTCGAGTCACAGAAAGCTTAGTCCTAATCTTAGCATTACATCCTTATGGCAATTTAAAAGCAAACACAGGATATACTGTATAGTGTTCAGTTAGTTCCTGGAGTGAGACTATGTAACTTTGCTGAATGGCCAAAAGCATGGGCATAAGAGTACACTATGTTCTAGCGTTTACTACTATCTGTTGCCTGTTGCACAAGGACAATGACTCAGCAATGTCAGCTACACAGCAACATTTACATTAAGTTAGCTAATAACAATAGCCACCACAAGTTACTGGTTGTATCACACCTAGTTAGGTTACATCAGAAAAAACACTGAGTGTAATGAATTGAGGAGGAGTGCATTTTATTTATTAATTTGCAAAATAATGTTTTTTCTTTTCTTAGTCAGAACAATAGTTCAAAAGGGCAAAATAAAATAGATAAATATATCTTTAAAGAAAATGAAAGAATGAGCTGAAAGATTTTAAATAATAATATAATAAGGCCCTGTGTTTGAAATTTTATAAAGAACAATTTGTATGACCATGAGGCAGTTGGTTCCAGCACTGTGTTGCATAATTAATAAAAGTTTCTTCTCCTTGTTTAGATTTTTTAATACCAAAAATTGATGCTAATACTTTGTGCATGATTCCAAGAAAAACACTTTCTAAAATAAAATCGATTACCTTGTACCACTAAAAATAAGATAAATAGCCACAGATCAATGTGTGTTGGAGTGGAAAATAAAACTGCGGGTCATTAATTGATAAAAGCTCTCAAATTTCACTCTTCTGCACAGTCTGTGATATGTAGTATATTATCAAAAGCCTCTTGACTGCTTCCCTGCTTCCAGCGTTGCAGCCTGTTTTATCTAAATCCTTTAGCAAATGAATACTCTGTGTATTATAATAAGCCTATTATGAGACATATTTGCAAAAGATTAATGCATTTATACTATACATTGATTAAAATATCCGATTGAATACATAGCAGCTGTTCTCTTATTTGGGCCTGGGAGCACTGCAAGGAAGTGGTTTACTGCATGATAATGATGTAGTGTGAGTGGAAAACCAACGACAGTCTCCCCTCCACCATTAACGGCGCGGCAAAATGCCAAATGCAAAATGTTAGCAATGGTGATGGATTTTGTGCACTGTCTACGTTATGGAAAGTCCTTGAGGGAGAAAAAAGCATTATTTGCCCAGGAGCAATACAAAGGCTGCATTAATAAATTATGCTCTGTTTTGATGTAATGTAAATGATGTAAGGAAAGGGGAAATGTTGTCGGTTTACGGGGTGTGGAGGAACTCAATCTGCTGCATCTGGCTGACAGAAGGAAAGCGATGTGCATACCTACTAGGCTGTTTCAACTTGATGTGGTATTCATGTGTTCAGAGAGGGACAGAAAGGGAATCAACATGTGTGTGTGTGTTTAATAACGTACCTGCAGTCCGATGGGTCCTGGTAGACCGGGGAATCCTCTGGCTCCTTCGTCTCCTTTCTGGCCAAACATGCCCTGCTGTCCTCTCGGTCCAGCCTCACCATCGCTGCCCTGTGGGTGGTGAAAGCTCATTAAATCAAAAACATCTTTATTCTGATCCCCATTAGCCCAAGATTCAGCAAAGGTAGGTCTACAAACAGTGGTCTCAATGTGGAATTTCTCTTATGGGATTTATTTGCCCTCTTAATCCTTTTCAAGGTTATGGAGTATATCCAGGCTCACATAGTGGAGGGTGGGTCGATGCCCATATTCAAACACAGATTAGGACAGACAGTTTACCTTAATGCCTTTTCTGAAGGTCATTTTATGGCAATTTAATCCATCCATCAATTTTCTACACCCACATATTCTTGCTCAGGGTCATGCGAGGGCTAGAGCTTTTCTCAGCAAGCACCCTGGACAGGTCAGCAGTCTATCTCAGGGCTAATGCACAACTAGACATTTGCACTCAAAGGCCATTTAGTGTTTAGATTCAACCTGCAAATCTTTTAAACGGTGGAGGCTATTTGAGCATTTGGAGGAAACTGCAAATGCAAAACAAAACAGCACAAGGGTGAGCCAACAGTTCTAACCAGGGATCCACCGTGCTGCTGGGCTACCTGGGGAAACAGCAGCCAGATTACCAAAGCTCCTGATCAGAGAATGCAGGGTAGACTACACAATAGCCACAGGGTTATGGTAAACACTGTATGTGAAAGATGCTGACTTCATCTGTGAAGTCAGAGGTGCACAGGGCTACAGAGGATAGAAAGGGGAGACTACAGGGAAGAGGCGAAGTGCTGACAAACTGGGAGTTTTCAGTTCAAACGCATGTCAGCACTTGAAAGTGCTTGTGGAGCTCTCACTAAGCCCTGGGACATGTAGGCAGCCTCAGGCGCTGGTACTGAATGCAGAGCAGTTTAGAAGGAAATGTTAGGTGATTATAGGCAGCGTGATTACAGCTTTGAACGGAAGAGTCGGAGGCAAAGTGGACTAAAGTTGAGAGACTTTATCCAAAAAAAAGAAACAAATTTGACTGCAATCACAGCTCCTCGGGGAGATCGGAAGCAGGAATGAGTATGCCTGTCGAGTGTTTGAAATTAAAATGCTGTATAATTTTTTATTTATTGTAACACCCCATGCACAACCTGCATTATTACTATTTTTGTGACAAAGTGGAGCTCTTTGATTGGTGGGAATATTGAAGCACCAAAAGCCGTTATCATGACCAAATTGCGAAGCTTGGTTTGTTTGACTAAACATTTAATAAAAATAATAAATATAAAGTAGGAATTTAAAAAATGAAGCCGTATCTTAAAGATATGTATCGATATTTTCTCTTTGCAATGATGATATTGGATTGTTGATCACTGAATTGATGTTACGATCCAGTTCGATGTGTCATTACATCCCTAATGATCAAACTGCCACAAGGGGGCGCTAATCTGTTACTGTCTGTCATTTACCCTCTACTGGAATTCATGACTCTAGTCTCCGTTAATTAGACGATGTGTGAAGTTGTGATGAGAAAGCTAAATACTCAGAAGTAAATTGCAAATGTAAAATTCTATTCTTAAAAAAAGTATCTCAGTGTTTTCTGATTTACAGCTGTTAGAGAGTATGAAAAGCAAAAATCGGTTCTATTTAACCCACGCTGAAGATCTCAATATAAAAAGGCTTTCTCCAGGGCTTTAATCATCATAAGTCAACGTACAACTACCACTGTGAATATTACATTTTTCAAGACTCAGTAGTAATTTTCATAGCCAGCTATCTGAAATTTGAAGTGTGGCTGATGTAATTAAAAGAGAGATTAGTACCCCCAGGTATAAAAGATGCTGAGGCCTGGAGGCATCACACTCACCCTGAAGCAGGTGGAATTTATGGCTCACCTGAAGTCTAGACACTGATACATAAACAGAAGGATGTTTACCACATCCTGATGAAGATCAATAGTGTTTCATTCCAACTGCTTGACCTTAGTTGTATCTTAAAGACTATACTGGCGAATGAGCTTTAAACCTTGTTAGCCGAAAAGAAAATTGGATCATTCCCTTCCCTGCAAACACCAACATTTTTCCTGAATTGAGAGGAGGGGTGGATAGTATAGTAGAAACTGATAGCAGCATTAGGACTTGCAATAATAAAAAGAGGGCAGATAATGGTGAAACTACACAGCACGAGTCAGGTCTCTGTTATGAAGGTATGAATACACATGAGCAGACTGACTCACCAGGACAAACAACTGTTAAATAATTTGTTATTCAGCTTGGGTGCACTACCTGCTCGCGGCAATCCGTCTCACCAGGTCTATTCTAGCCCCCACAGAGCCCTGCAGATGCTGGATTTTTGCTAGAATGGTTGTTAAGGCCTGATAATTTATAGCAATGAGCTGTTAGTTGCCCTCAGGCCATAAGCTATTGTAAAAAACAGGACTTTTCCTGTTGTGTTAATGAGATGGATAAGTAGACGATGTTCTGCAGCATCCAAGGAAGTATTGTCATTTAGACCGGGAGCCACATGAGGTAATACATGTTAACTATTGGCGGGTTAGTGAATCATTGTGATTTGTGAGAATGTATTGCAGAGAGACACAAATTCCAAATTCAGAATGGCAATGTAATTGATGACTGGGTGCTAAAAACTTTCTAAAGGACAAGCTGTTAACGGACAAAACTCTTTGTGGGGTACATGGCTGCAAGTAATAGTCTTGATTAAAATAAAATTTGTGAAACATTTTTAAATAAATGGGAGTGCAGCCAAAGGTTTTTGAACTGCAGGGGCAACAGTAAAAAGCAATATTGCTTGGATAATGTAACCCTGACCTGGCTTGAACAGTACTTAATTTCAGCCGTTCTAGGGAATAAAACATTGTAAAAGAGGTCTCCAACTATGTGCCATTAAAGGGATAGTTCAGATTTAATGAAGTGGGGCTGAATGAGCTACTTTTTTATTGTCAGTGTATTATGTGCAGTAGATGTCGGTCAGCACTGCCCCCCAGTTTACTGAGCAAACAAAACAATGTCCTGTAAAAACAAGTATTTTGGCCACCCCAAAAAAATCTATATCCTTTGTTAGTATATTTATAATGTTTACCCATTTTTCCTTGCTGTCAGGGAGCCCTTTTCAAGCCTGTTCAGAGCCACAAAAAACAGTAATTTTACCTTGCAGAACACAGGACTATACACTAGCTAATCTACTGCTGTCTCGATCAGTTAGTTAGTATGTTTTTGTGTGAATTTGGTGTTTCAAATGTTTAGTTTGGCTTCATCAAAGTTACACAATACCACAATCAAACTAACAGATCGAGGTAGCGGTGGACCAGCAACTGTGTTCTGCAAGGTAAAATTACTGTTTGTATTTCTCCAAAGGAGTCTAGTGGCTTTCAAGTGAGCACATAAGTATATAACAGCTTGTTTTTCCTGTCTGAAAGGGCTGTCTGACGGCAAGGTAAAGCGGTGGACATAGTCTAAAAATAGCCTAGCATACACTTAAACTGATAAAAAATATGTTTATCTGCTGCTCCTGTCCACAGCAGTAGTTAAGTTTGCATGCATGCTTTTGCCTGCTTCTAAATACTGGGGGCGTTCTGACTGCCATCTACTGTAGGTGATACATTGACGATGGATAAGTACCTGATACAACCACATTTTAAAAAGTCCAAACTATCCCATTAAGTGCTAAATGTCCAGTTTTTCCAATGTATCTTAACACTATAACAGCACATTTGACTGATTATGACATCATCAGCCAGTAATGGTAAAGTCAAGATCAAAACCTGCTTAGTGTTTACATTGCTCTAGATGAGCAACTACCTAATATCGTAGTCTAGTGCTGCAGAACCAGGCATGATTCTGTCACTTTGTGATAACACCACAGTTCTGAAGTAAAGCTCTGCCCACAGGCATGCAGGCTGTTTTGTATCATCACTGTCACTGTCTTCATGGGGCCTTGAATTGGAATAAATATTTCAAACTTGAATTGCCATTTCATTGTTTTGACCCAGAATCCACCAGAGCAAGCACATGCTACCATAGGGAAGACTTTTGGATTTTTAGTCATCTGAAATCTTGGAAACAAAGGAATTTTAAAAATTCAGTATCTGTCAAATAAAGGTTTTCATTGTTGGTGTGCATGTGTTACCAAGTGGTATTTACTGCTCTGTTTTATTTCTGACTATGACTTGGTTAATAAAAGGGAACCGAAAGTGTATAAATAATAATATTTAATGGGGACAAGTGGACGTGATACTCACAGCTGGACCAGGAGCTCCGAGGACACCCTGCAGACCACTTGGGCCTGGTGGACCCTAAAAACACAAGAACAATGACATATTGTTTAATTGGTAGTTGTTTGCACATTTTATCCAATAAGCAATAAAAGTAAAACATTACCACTGCATCCAACAATGCAATACCATACTACAATAACTGCATTAAAACTGTACAGATACAAAATATTAAAACAATTAGAACGATATATGTTTCCATTTACACAAGAGAACAATAGAAGTTAATGAAAACAAGTTGCTGCATTTGTGTGCAATTTATCCTCATACAGATCATCTACCTGACGGTACATATATAACGATATTTAATTTATTTTAAGTGATGCTTGTGATGACTAATACCAAAGCCAATTGAAAAACACAAATGTTTAAGATGAGAAAAACTAAGTACCCATTAAGGAAACACAGCAGCACTTGAGTTAATATTGTATTTGCTGCAGGCTGTTCAGGGCACGATAACCTGAGATGAGTCATTGGAAAGTAACACGTGTTCTTTAATCTATTCAGTTTGTATGAAAATCCAGCATCTAACATGAGTGTTCATTGCTCAGTTAACATAGATTATCATCATTATTCACAAAAAAATGATAGGAAAAGTTATAGAGGGACATATAAAGACTCACAAGTTCTCCCTTGTCTCCTTTGCTTCCCTTCTGTCCAGGTCCACCAACTTCTCCCTGTGGTGCAATACAAACAGCAGAGCTCACATTTCTTTTCACCGTCTTGCCTCTCACATTTAGTCAAAGTCCAATATCTTAAAGTGTCACCTCTACCACTACTGGGTAGTAAATATTTCTCAAAGAGATTCTAATTTGATTGGCCCACCAAGACCTTGGGCGAGTGTTTGCAATTAATTGATTGGCTCCCTGTCTAACCCCATTGGCACTATGATTGACAAAATGGTGTGGTAGAAGACGTGACTGGGATCTGAGAGGCACAATGGTTACAAATTTAAAGATCCAGATCTGCGGTTCAGTGTGGATGTGGGATTTGCTAGCCTGAGGCTAAACAGGGCGTGTAAGCTACTGGCTACTTCAGTACATGTTTATCTGTTTGTGTTTGTGCTTATTTTGTTCACTGGGTGCAACAATCTGATATTATTTTCTGTTATTCTAGGCCAAAGGCGAAACACAGTGACTAAGAAACAAGTATTTGTTTCTATGCAGTATGTTTGTTTTCAACATAAGTGTATTAAGAAAAGCATGGTTGTATGACAAGTAAAAAAAAAAAAAACATTAGCTTCATTTTGTGTGCACTACCTACCTACCTATATATATATATATATATATATATATATATATATATATATATATATATATATATGTTTGAAGGGTTCATTTGAAAAAAGGGATATGTCTGTTTCTGTTATTTTCATTTGTTTTTCTTTTGATGCTTTCCAGATGATATCACTCAAACAATATCAAGCTTTTTAAATGTTTCCTGAATCATGTATTTTCATTGTGACTAAAGATAAAACCAATCAAATTGTTGTTGTTTTGTTCATTTTATCAGTTTTTGCAAACAACAAAGTAAGAAGATGTGCCAGGAAATAAATTGTCACATATTTTTCAAAACGCTGACAGTTGTTAACATAAATTGCATTCTTTTCTATGACAGAAAACTTAATGAACTACATTGTTCTGCTCTTAATATAGAGGAGACGCTGCTTACAAATGTCGATTTGAAACTTGTTTTAATGTGCTTTTGTTTTAAAAATAGCTAATTCTGAAGTTGCTATTCAAATCAAGGATTATTAGCGTTCCAGTGTATCACATCTATTACTCCACCTTGTCACCGTCTTCTCCGGGGGGACCCTGAGGACCAGCGGGACCAGGAAGACCGACAGGACCTTGGATGCCATCACGGCCAGCAGGACCCATGGGACCTTTCTCTCCCTAAACACATCACATAAAAAGTTTCACATTGACAGCAGTCAAATCAACATTTTCCTCACACTTGACAGTGCAGGGAGGATTAAAAGTGGGGTGTTCGACTGAGTTAGAGTTAGACAGAAATACTCACAGGGCCTCCTTTTTCTCCAGCAGGGCCAGGTGGTCCTTGGGGTCCATTACGTCCTGTCAAACCAATGGGACCTCCAGGGCCAGCAGCACCTCTCTCTCCAGGAGAACCCTGTCACCAAAGAACAAAGACCCGTCAGTCACTGCTGCATCATGTGGCAGCTAACTAGAAAAATCAGTTTCCTGCAGAAAAGGTATGAAACAGCTGAAAGTCACAGAAAGTGTTGAAAAGATAACTTCATTAGGAAGGATTTCCAATCAAAAACATTTAAAAGAATACAGTTTCTGCAGACCGATTCTTTAAAGTGTTTTTTTTATATTTGAATGAAGAAGCCTGGATTTTTTAGTATTTGTCATTATCACAGAAAAATATCCAGATTACACACTCAAAAAAGTCCCCCTGTACACAAGGACACTGTTATCAAAAGTTTAAAGTAAGTGGAGTGCTTTTGCAACAAGCAGACACGAAATATATCCAAATCAACCTTTTTATGTGATTGCTGTGAGGAGCAATAATAAAAAAGTAAGCTGCGATTGAACTTAAATACTAATGAATACTAACAATAATAATAAAGTACATTGACCCTGCTCTCAGCCTCAAAGCTTCACTGCTGACGAACAAACTCTTATCTGACGAATATGATTCAGCTGCTCTCCACTGCCAAGGCCTTATGGAAGGTCTTTCCATTCTTCCCCACATCAGCATGTCTTATTACCCCACTCTGCACTATGCTCAGGTGGGTGCTCATCGCTGTATAGGTGGCCCAGAATCATATTAAACTGTGACTACCTCTTTGATCAGCAGGTCATTACAGCATTTTCCTTCCCAGGGAAGCTTCTCAGGCTGCTTTCAAATAAAACTTGCATGTGTACAAGCCAAAATTTCAACCCCGATGTGCACACACACACACACACACACACACACACACTCAGCTGCTGATGTGAGCTGCCACCTGGCACTCATATGCCTGGCCCATTTCATGACAGACACTGCCGGTGACACACACACACTCCGCTCCAAACTGTCATCTCCAGCCTGCCAACCTGCCTGCCGCCAGGACACACATACACAATCACAAACATTACTTTGACTCACATTTTTTCTTTCTGCTTCTCTCTGTCTCATTTCACCCATGTTTTTCTCCCACACATGTGATTCTCTGGCTAGAAATCAAAACTGCAACAGAAAAACTTGTCTTTGACTCAACTTGTCGCATTCTTTCTTTCTGTTTCTTTTTTTTTCTCTGTGCAGTTTCTTGGTTTCTTGGTCTGTCTCTTTCAAACACGCACACACATAAACCTTTAAAAAGACTATGAAAAAGCAACACACACACACACACACACACACACACACACACACACACACACACACACACACACTCACAGCACTTACAGACTTTCCCACAGCACAACAGCAGCTCAATCTCTGGCAGGAAATCGATGGAGGAAAATATCAGATCTCTTGTGTGCGTGGGCATTGCACACCGGCATCTTTAAAGGAGTTTTTTTTAAAACACTACCAAAACAGTCTATCACGTGTTTTCATCCAGTGGCTCACTTTCAGGACAATTTAAGAAAACTATCTAATTTTGCAGTGGAAATAGTTTAACTCATTCAGAGAACTCCTTTTCTCTGCTTTCATCATCTTTTCATCCGTTCTCTGCATATCCGCTGTCATCTAATCTGGTGTTGCTCTGTCGCTGGTGAGCAGGGGCAATTATCGGGAGCCTGCGTTTAACGCTTGAACAAAATGTCAGACAGTTCAAAGCTGCCTGTCAGTCAGCTTTCTGTACAGATTCACCACCGGAGCTCCCGAGGCTTTTTATTGCATATATCGCTAACTGAGGGGCTCAGAGACACAGGCAGGGTAAAGTGTTCCACTTATTTATGGGTATCACCATAAATAAGAGCCACTCCGGCTCCCTTTCATCAATAACAGCACAGTATATGAATACAGATATAGTGTCTAAGAGGATGTCCCTCGCTGTGATTAAATCAGTGATGCTGAGGATGTAGCTTGAGTACCCATAATCACAGAGAGAAACATCACAAGTGTGTTAACGTGTGATTATCAATGAAGTGGAAAGTTTCTCTAAAAGAAGTGTTCATAAAAAAATACACACATGCTTCTACATCTGCATCACAACAGTTGCGATAGTAACGACTAAATGTGACAGGAAAACATGTGAGACCAATCACGTTTCTGAGTTTCTAAACTGGGCCATTAAGCAATGACAAGGCTGTTTCTAAGTGATGCTGTTAGCTACTCTGTTAACTTCCCACTAAGAAAACCTCTTAGCTGTTCTAAAAACACTTTAAATAAAGCAGCATGTTGTTTTTATCAAAGCATAAGACACAGATTCATTGCCTTCATATTTAAAACTGCTAAAAAGGAAATGTTCATCTTCTGTGCAATATGATAGTAAAACACAATAAATATCAGTATGAGAGGTGATTTAGTTAGAACAATTAGTATTATGAAAACAGAAACAAAAGGTTAATGCATACTATGCAGGAATTGTTGCTTACTGTTCGTAAATACAACATTTAAACTTGGCACCTCCCTCCCGACTCAACAAAATTGAAAGCGAACCAGATTCACTCGTTTTGAAAGAAGCTTTGTCTGCTTGGAGTTACGCTTCACTTTTTCAGCACTGTGTCTGCTTTTTCTGTAGGTTCACTGACATTTGCCAAACTGATTTTAACAATTTTAAAATATCATTACTCTGCTGTTAAAATGGCATTACATTTGGTGAATAGTGCATTATGACTGAAGTTATGGATACTTGCACTGAAAAAAGAAAGTAGTTGAACCAACTTAATTGGATTGTTTCATTTGGTAACACCTAAATGAATTAAGTTCTTTCAAATTAATTTAAAATCAATTGTGTTAATCTAACTTATTAAATTAATTTGAAAGAACTTAATTCATTTAGGTGTTACCAAATGAAACAATTCAATTAAGTTGGTTCTTTTTTCAGTGTGGGACATGATTTGGGACTTGTCAGTCTTGACTTAGGACTTGCTTGTTTGACTTGGAACTTGAGTGAAAGACTTGAGACTTATCTGAATTGCAAAAAAATGACTTGGTGTGGCTCTTTCTCACACTTCTAGTGGGGCACTAAGTGATGAGGGGGATTATTTTTGGATGAGTCTACAAATAGTTTCTTCGGAAAATCCTGCATAGTATACCTTAAAACTTGCTTAACAAGGACAACAAATTGAAAAATTACATTTGACATTTAATATTGTAATGCATTTCTTCTTTTTAAACTATTGTGGTATTGATTTCAATCATACCACCCTGCACCACTCTACCACCCTCTACAATGCAGTTTACATTACAGGTGCTGCTGAGTGACTGGAGAGTGGAGCTACGCACAGCATGTGCAACTCCATTCTCCAAAAGCACAAGTCGCTTTTCACTGTAATCTCTGTGGCAGGAGAGATGAGGTAACCATAGTAACGGGCTACTTACGATGGGGCCGGGGGGACCCTGAGGCCCTTCTCCTCCCTTTAAGCCAGCTGGACCCTGAAAGCAGAGGACAGGAGAGGGTTAGATCTGGTTTCTGTGCGGGCTGCTGCTCAATGCCATTCAAAGAGCAGTAATCACAGCTGTCAAATAGGCCTCTAAATGTTACCGTGTGCGTGTGTATGTGTGCATGTGCGTATATGTGTATACCTGTGTTTGTGCATGTGTATGTGGAGGGGTTCGATCCAGAAAGGCATACAGTAACTACTCATTTGTGATCTATATACAGTATTGAAAAGGGAGGAAATCTTTGAGTAGTTATGGTAATTATAGTTGTATCTCTTTATGCACATTAGTGATGATTTTATCATTGCCAAAAGATATAATGACAGCTGATAAGTTTCTTGTTTTGCCTCTCGAGTAAAGTTTTGTAAACCCTTTCAGATTTATGTACATGAAAGAAAAAGGCAAATAGACCATGTGCTTTCTTTGAATTTGCACTCACAAAACATATTTCCTCACTTCACCTCTTAGCTTATCTACAAAGATAGCTTTTGTTTAATTTAACCAGGTTTTGTTATATGAGTACAAAAGCTTCCTGCTGTCACCCGAATAAAATTGAGGTGAACTGGATTTGGATTTTGGTGCTCATAGTTATAAAAAATTTAAATATCCAACAGCACAGAATTCTTTAGAACTATCATATTTTAAGTGTTCACAGCGAGTTCATTTCTGAGAAAAGTGACAACAGTTTCCGGGGAGATGTTGCTTTTGAAATGCCACTTTTTAAAGCTATGAGCATCACGAACTGAAGTCCATTCACATCCATTGTATTGGGTAAGCTGCAATCATCTCAGAGACAGACATTTTGAAACCTAAGCACATAAAACCAAAAACCATCTTCATGTTAGATACTGCAAGGTGAGTGAGAAAAACATTTTGGAAGGGGAAATTGGATGAACCACCCCTTAAAGAAACCAGGCAATCTTGGGGGCATTCTGCTATTAAGTTCGCTAGGCTAGTTACTAAATGCTTCATGGGACTGCTATTTTTGCAATACATATTTTAATGTGATCTCAAGAATTTTAGGTTTTACTACTTGCCCAAAGTATGTCCATACTTGATTTCCAGACTGTAGAGCAGTCAATACAAATGTTTTGGCTTTTTTCTTATCATACTAAATACACTCTTTCGGCAAAAATGAGTTCATGAAATACCAAGATTTCAAAACATTTACTTCAAACTCCAGTGGAGAAGAACTGGCTATTACTTAATAAATCATGATACAGTTTAATGTAGGCGTATTTATATCATCAGTGCAAAAGGAGACTTAAATGAGCTTCAAAGGAAATTAAAAAAAGGTGACGGATGACAAGTTTCTGAAGCCTGCGGTGGGCCACAAGTTCAAGTAAAGTCCATCTTTTTCTGGACCCCTGTCATCTCCTTGAGATCCAGGTCCTTGAATGGCAATGCCTGTGCTGCTGAATAATAGCACCAGGAGGCTGAGACTGCATATGGAAAACACAGTTCACCAGAGGCAGTAAAGACTTTCATTATAATAACTAATTTACAGGCTCCGACAGAGCCAGGGGGTGCAGACGCTGCCAAGCAGCCTCTCCACCTCCCCGGGTTCCACATTTCACCATGGTGCATTAGAAGGCTGGAAGGATCTTTCTTTCTGCCAGACACACAAAAAGTTATTTATTGGCTCGTATACTGCTACTGTGCCTTTCCTCAAGAGTGAGAGATGGGATGAAAAGTGTGTGTGTATGTGTGCATCAATCCATTTTCCTCTTTTGCATAAACTTTTTCTATGTGTGTTTGCCCAATGTGTGCGTTTGTACCTGCTCTCTCAGCAAACATTATGGGATTAACTTTTTACAGTTTTGCTCTTACAACAGGTGTACATGTTTATGTATGTTTGTGTCTGTGTGTGAATGGATGGGCTCACTTCAAGAGAAAGTTTGAGGCTTTATTTGCTTGTGTGTGCTGCCCTTATGAAGAGACAGTCCTCCCTCTGCACACATGGGACAAAGCTAACACTGGTAATAAGTCTGAGCTGTGCTGTCGTGTGCTCTCTTTATGGTCAGCCTTGAAATGAGCTTCAACCTCAGTCCCTCAAACTGATCCTCAGTCAGCCTCTTACCGCCACCCGCTCTCACCTTGAACTTTTTCTCACCTACGCCCACTTCATTTGAGAATTAATTCAGGGTTACCCAGCAAGCTACAGGGTTCATGTGATGCACTCTCAAAGTCATGGGTTTGAATCAGAGTCAGAGGGTTTGACTCATTACTTCGATCGCGAAAAACCTCCAGTAACTCCTTTAAGAAAAGGATCTGCAACTAGTGCAGCTCTGAATGTGGAATTAAATGCTTTAAAATGCACAGACCACAGCTTTAATGTTACTTTTTTTTTTAAATGCATTGCCGAAGCCACATTTACAACATAGCCCAATCTACTTCAACCTTGCTGAGATTAATTTTGATAAAATTTGTCAATACTGTGGCTGGCTCAGTCCTCACTGTCACTTCTTTGTGAGCCAGTTCTGCACCTTTCACTGCCAAGCCTGACATTTGGTTTAACAGCAGGTAGTTAGCCTGGTAATTGGGGTTTGGAGCTAGATTCAACTGGGTGTGTGCTCAGAATGTGGGAGAACAGACTTCTATGTTCACATGTGTGTGTTTGCATGTGTGTGTGTGTTTGCATGGGTGTGTTTATGTGTGTCCATTTGTTACCATGCCCCCTGGAAGACCTCTTGTCCCCTGGAAGCCCCTCAGACCAGAGGGTCCTGACTTGCCACCAGGACCCTGACCACCTGGATCACCCTGGAAAGGGAGAAAAAATTGCATCCACTTAACTGACATCTGATATACCGGAAGGTAATCATTAAGCAGAATTGCTTTAGGTGAAAACAATGAGTAGATAGAACTTAATCTGTCAGAATGGAAGAGAGTAGTCAGAGAAAAAAAACTGAAGCGATTGTCCTGGTTGATAAGAGAACATTGTATGACTTCGGATGCATTCAGTTTGAACTCAAACTACAAGATAATTCATACAAATTTGGCCAGAACTTCCAGCTGTTTCCCCATAACTAATATTATAATAAACCTGTTACATTAACCCTCTGAACCCCAAAACCCGCCAGCACATTTAAAAAGCATCTTTAAACAACATCAGATTGTTTGAAAATACATGATCATTTACCTTTCCACCCTCTTTTCCAGCAGCTCCAGGTAGACCCTGCTCACCAGGTGGACCAGGAGAGCCTGGATGTCCTCGCTCTCCGCTGGGTCCTGTCTCTCCAGTTGGGCCCTGTCAGGGACAGCAGAGACATGTTTAGGTTGATATACTATAAAATATGTTGTCACCTGTGTCCTAAAGGATATTGATAGAGTAGTAGTAGTAAAGATGTTTAAGATATCTCACATTTCATACTAGCAAACAAATCACGCTTTATTGCCTACTTCTTTTTCTTTTACACAGTAAATGAAAGTTTAAATGAGATGGAATCATTTATTTTCAGCCCATGCTTCATTACTTTTGAACCACATGAGATCTCACTGAAGGCATCCAAAATTATTTTCAAACCATTTGATGCATCTTGATTACATTTTCTGCAAAGGGGTATTCCTTTTTGGGATTCAGCTGTCTCATAATTCTTCAACAATAAGACAATGACCAAGTTAGGACATGGAAGCTAACTGTATATTTACCTGTGGTCCAACCACCCCTCCGGGTCCTGGGGGTCCTGTTTTTCCTTGGAAGCCCTGAAGGGAAAGACAGAGAAAATGTTGTTATATTATAGGATTATAAACATGCAGGGTTATATAGTATGTTATATCTACTTTTTTGCTCCCCAGCAAAGGGTCTGAGCAACACAGACAATCAGTATGAGCTATGTGTCAGTGTATGCCCTTAATATCTCTCCATACTGACAGCAAAAAATGTCCACACCTTTAGTTGGACACTAATAAAGTGATTCTGATTTTCCAATTATCATGATGAGCAGTAAAAAATTTAGCTATGCAGAGCAATCTGCAGTCTTTTGATGAATGATCATGATAAAATGTATCTTCACAACTAATTTGGTCTCATAATCAACCTGTAGGATTTTTTTTCATTTCACATGCAAAATTACTCCAATATAAGTCCTGCAAAAATATCAAGCAAAATGACTCATTGTGCAGTAGAATGGGCCCTCCCAGAGTGTCATATTATCATATAATTTGATTATAATTATTGAAAAGTAAATGTGTAAGCATCTTAACTAGCTGAATCTCACAATTAAATTCAAACCGCCTTTCCTGTGGTTGTACAAGTAATTAAATGTAGTGTTGCAAAACAAAACATGTATGTTATTATATTATACTGACTACCACCTTGACTGCAAAAAGTTAGGATGCTGTGGAAAAACATAATAAAAGTGAACAATATAGTGGTTCTTGCATTTAAAGGTTGTTCAGTTGTCTCTCTATGTTACTGTTATTCATTACATTTTTAAATACATTATTTACATTTCATCATATGGCCGTAGTGTGTTACACTCACTACGGCCACTACTAAAAATATCACACTTGATACTAGGGCTGAAAAATAATTCCTTTCTTTGAATGGAGCTTTTCTTTTGCACTACAAACACAATTTGTATGCTCTCTCAGATATCCTCTTCCTTGCTTTAATTTTGCACAAACTCTTAGAGAGTGAAAGACTGGGTGGGAGTGAGTGGGCGCTCATGCATAATATTCGGCGTCAAATGGCTCGACATAAGGCATTCATGAGAGAAACTATCCACTTACCGTCTCTCCTCGCTGTCCGGGGTGACCGGGCAGTCCATCTTTTCCTGCTGGGCCCTGGGAGTGTACAGGTAGAGAGGTCAGAAAAATTCGGACATTGGGTCGTAGGTTGGTATTAATATTTGAAAAGCTAATATGAAAAGTGTCAACATGGATTTCTTGTTGCTAACTCACGGACAGTTTGACAGAAGCAACTTACATTGGGTCCTTTAGGTCCAGGGAAACCGACGGGTCCCTGTGGTCCTTGAGGTCCCTTAATAGAAAAAAGAAAAAGTTAGTTGAAAGAATAATGGATAAGACACAACATTAAATCGTTATTGGTATTTAATTTTAGTTGCCAAAATTCACCTTACTTTCCACGATTGCTGGGAAATTCATTTTTTATAGGATAAATGTTTATGATTTTAATGTCATAGTTAAGAAGTTTCAACTAGATGTAGAGTGAGGTAAGCCCTTCCAGAGGACGGCCACTGTCCAGTGTCCAGTCTCACGTTAGAAACCGTAACTTGGCACGGTCTCTCAAGCTTCGATGATTCCGTCTCGGGCTAACATTAGTCAGTCTAACGGCTGTCTAAAGTTATTTTTAAGTTCTTCACAAAGTCTGAGGAGAGACTTTGCATGTTATAAGACCCATAAACAAATGCGATATGGCAGATTTGTGCCACATCCTAAAACTATTATAAAAGGGGATGACAACATGGATGATGTCAGTAGGACCTGAATAAGCGGCCTCAGATAACATAGCATAACATATTTAACTATTTTATTGATGCTGTTACCATATGGTTGCAAAGCATATTTTAGACACCTAAACAAATCATTATCAGTTTAAGTTCACGCTGTATTTAGAATATTTTCACCACATTGAGAACGGTGCTCTCTTTAAAGCCATCAGAGTCTTTTGACAAAGAGTCATTTAACCTTGCAATTAGTTTGTTTGTTATTTTTGCTTGTTCTTAAACCTTTTTTAAAAACAGTTGCAGCAGTAGACCAAAAACATTTCTGAGAGGTAAAAGAACTTTTTTTGTTGAAGGAGCCTGGTGACTCTCAAGGGACCGAAAATGACTTTAACTGTATAACCATAACTGCCTCCGTTTCCCATTGAAAAAGGCTGTCTGGCAGCAAGACAAAGAGGCTAAAATACATTCTGCTGCTGCTGCTGTCCACAGCAGTAACGTTTCATTGCTGAGCTTCTGTGTTGATAACGTACTCCTGTAATATACTGACTATGGCTAAATACTTGATTTTAATGTCCACCTAATTCACAAGTAACCCAACAAACCGAACAGTTCCTTGTTCACAATACTCCGCCAACAAATTATATTGGGAATGTGACTATAGCCCTCAAATGTATACGGTAGTCATACTCTCAATAACATTTCAGAAACATTACTGTCGGAATATGTTATTATTACACTTTGAATGAATCTCTACTGATTAAAACGCCATACTGGGTGCAAAACATGACAGAGCTAGCAGCCGTTACTAAGGGGGGCGGGGCTTACAGAAGGTCTTCAGGTAAATTAAGCTGGTAATCAGCAGCTACTGTAGATCACATGCAAGCACCTTTTATTTTATTTGACAAATAAATCACTCATAGTTAAGATTAAAGTAGAATGCACCCGCTGTACTTTTTCTGTCACTAACTCAGTGCACAAAGCTTCAGGCACTGATCAAAAAGATATCTGATACTGACCCTCTCTCCTGGTGGACCCCCTGCTCCATCATTGCCTGAGGTGCCCTGAGGAGAAAAAAAGGCACAGAGAAACCTTGTCAAAGAATGAAGTGTGAATAAAATTCATGCAGATCTGGCCATATAACTCAGTGTTCATGCAAAGCACTAATAATGGGTTTATTATGGCCAGATTGTTTGCACATGCACAATTATATTTCTACATGAGTTGGTACTCAAGATTTTCTACATAATGTGAGCTAATACCAGTAAATGTTATACTCAGACTAGTGAATTTGCTCATATTCTGTTCTTTTGCATGTGCTTTCTGTATATAAACTCTAAAATGTAGGCACATTACTTATCCCTGGCTCTCACCTTTGCTCCTGGCTTTCCGGTTGGTCCTCTTGCACCACGTCCACCACGTGGACCCTAAATACACAGCATATGGAACAGTGAACAGTGAACATGAGGAATTGTATTTTCAGGATTTTATCCAATTATAGAAGACATAAAACATTTTTTTTTTAAAACACAGAAAGTGATTATTTTAAGGGCAGGTCATCAATGCCTTCTCTCCCCATCTCTACAATTCCCCACCCACTGCATATCCCCTTCAAAAGACAAGACTATAAAGCCCATACACAACTACACTAAGAGAAGGGATTTTCATTTGAACACAATAAATCATTTATGTGCAGGGCTCGAGCCGACTTGGCAGACAGATGAATTGCCTACCGTTGGGCCACGTTGCCCTCTAGGGCCAGCTTTGCCGGCGATTCCCTGAGAAAGAAAAACAAAAGCTTTGATTTAGAACAAAATTATTCCTTGTACCATCAGCGAATATAAGTACTTTTTCATCTCTGTTTAGATGCTAAAGCAACCACAAATACACTCAAAGATCAGACGAACACAAACGCTGAAGGGATTTGCATGAGGGATGACATAGATCTGAGAATCTTTGGACAAAAATAAATAATCAATTTTTTAGCGGTAAGTGGTTACCCACAGGCACTTGACAGCTTGAACTACCTGTCAGTTCTAGCATGCTGGGGCCATGGCTGTCTGCCTCTCAATGTCTGTCTGAGAGCAGAGACGAGCTTGTTTCTTCAATAATAACCCTCCCTGCCATTCTGCAACCCTCCATCTCATCTCATCCCTTAATGCTTTTCAGCTGGACATCTCTACGGTAACGCGGCTGAATGCTGTAGTCGGACCTCCCTCGAGTGCTAAATCGTGATTTCCTGTTCCATACAAACGACATCTATTGCACGTCTGTCCGTCCTGTGAGGAGGATCCCTCTTCAGTCGCTCTCTCTGAGATCTTTCTGGGGAGTTCTTCCTTGTACAAAGCAAAGGTTTAAAGAACAGAGGGTGTTTTATGCTGTACGGATTGTAAAGTGATATTGGGATATATAAATACAAGTTAATTACACAGCAAGGCCAAAAGTATATTTATACCCCTGTTATTTCACTTTTTCAATATTTTCTTGTCTGGTTCTGTTTTCAAGTGTATGGACAGACTTCTTTATACCAATCGAGGGAAATCATAATCCTACAAATACAAGCTACATTTAAAAAAAAAAAATGAGATAAAATGTCCAATGTCCAAAAGGATCCAGATTGTTACCAGCACAAAGCTCAAAAGAGAGCATCTGTGCCCATTGCATCATGGGTATTTCGCACATCTATGAATGCACCATTTATATTGAAACCTATACAACTTGCTGCCATGCAGACAACATATTTTCCTTTTATTGGTGCATTCCAGCTTATTTATAATATTTCAGACAATTGTGTGCTTCAATTAGATACATCTAGATGCTAACATATTAGTTCCTGTAGCTGACTATAGCATTTGACTTGGAGAAGATGTCATCCAGTGGTGTTAAACATTCTTTGGACATTTTGACCCAGAACCACAACATCCTCAAATTGGCATGTTATCACTTGTGGCCAGTAACTGCCTCTATTCTTCTGCCTTCCAGCTCAACTCCTCCCATATGTTCCTGAGCCAATAAGAGGCTCTTTCCACTGCCTCCACAAAACTGCTAGTAGCTTTTTTTCCCTCTACCTTTATGCTATTCCCAGAGCTGTAAGCATCTTCCACAACAGACTGCCCTGGAAAACCCCTGCAGCCAATCTCAATTGGAAAAAGCCACCCATTGTCCCTGCATTGTTGGACCAGGTGCTGGTATTTGGTCGCTCTCCTCTCCAAGGACCTAGCTACATTTGTCTTCCCATGGGACTGCCACCAAATACCCAGACCTGGACCTTCCAACTTGTGGCATATGTTTGGAAAGAGTCGTTTCTTGTTTTGTCGTGACAAAGTGAAGTACATAAAGAGGTTTCCAGAGTTTGATGTAGTAGAACTTAACTCCCCTGTACAGAACCCTGGCCTCAGACCCATCCAACACCTTTGCGATGAACTGGAACGACACGTCTCATCACTGAATATCAGTCCCTGACCTTACTAAAACTCTTGTGGCTGAATGGGAGCAAATGCCTGCAGCCAGGTTTCAAAAGCTTTTTGAAAGCTTTCTCAAAAGAGTGAAGGCTGCTAGCTGCATTATAATGCAAATGGTTTTGGAACTAGATGTTCAGCAATTACATGTTCTCATGCAGAAATACTTTATAGACCACAATTTCAAAAATAATTGGGCGTCATCAAAAATGTAAATAAAACAGGATGCAATCTTTTTAACATATATTTAACATATATTTAACTGAAAACTGTAGATAAAATACTTTCTGTTCACACTGATAACATTGTGTTGTAAGACACATTTACCATACTGTGCTTCAGTATTCTCACTATCTACTCTTGATCCATCTGCTACACAGGAAGGCTCACAGTTACCAAGTGTGCATGTCTTTAATTGGAGAGAGAATGAGGAATTTTGTAGCTCACCCTTGCTCCCTTCTCGCCATTCGCCCCGGGGAATCCAGGGAAGCCATTGGAGCCCTGCAAGACAAGTGCAGAAAAAGAAAAAAAAGGGTCAGAGAGGAAGAATACATTAGATAGTTAGTGAATATAAAATAAGAGGTCTCTACCGCAGTCTGTGTCTATGGACAATGTAAAAGACCAAGGCCTAATTAATAGAGAAACTGAGAAGTCTTTACATAAACCTCCACACTTGTCAGCAGATTCTTATCATAGGAATATGGCTAAAAGTGTGCGAGTCCCATAGATAAATGAGAACCTTCTAATGCTTAACAGGAGCCCAAAGAGAAAGTCTCCTCCTTGCCACTTAGAGACTTTCTGACACATAGACAGAGTGAGGTGCTGTGAGGTTGTTAGCTCAGTTAGGAAGCAAAATAGGACGATAAAAAAAGGCGTGGGAGCAAATAAAGACAAAGGAAGGGGAAACGGCAGATCCCCCTTGATACCCATCAGCAATTTAGTTATTGGACTTTCGCAAGGCTGTGCCCTCTGATAGCAGCAATGGTGCCAGTCAAACAAATACTAGGAGGGCAATCACTGTTGGATGAATAAAAGGAGTACCAAGCAGCTTACTTATACAGCTTCACTTTATGCAGCATTAGGTAGCATAAATATGTATTCAACCAATTTAAGTTAAATATTTCTTTGACTCGGCAGTGCTACAAGGTCATGAGCATGTCTGAGTGTTTAGAGTTTATAACATACTTTGATGCAATGCACATCTATAGTGCTCATTATTGTTCACATGCATATGTATATGAGGCATAATACTGTTCAGTATAAGCAAGGGCACCACAACAAGGCAGCGTGGGCAGAATTGCAAAAGGGAAACAGCCCAACATTGTGGAGACAGCAAGAAGGGAGATCTATGCTGCTTAATTTGTTTTTCACAGAGGTGCAGTTATGGTAAACTGAAAGGAGAGTTGGTACTGGACAAGCCTGACTTGCGCCACAGGAGATAAGACAGCCCACCGAAGCTATTGCAAATGGGATCCAGAATTAACAGTGTGGGAAAGCTGTTAACAGAGAGTGATGGGGTGCAGCAGCCAAAAACACAGCCAGTGGAGGGATGCGTGCACAGGCTGATCGAGGGGGATAAAGGCTGCAAACGGGCCAAGACTTTGACCCTGAACCTACTCCCGAGGACAATGGGATATTTTGTAATAGTGATGATACTCTGCTATGGGAAAGTGGACTTTTTTGATTGATCTTTTAAATTACATTAATCAATTTAAGTAAAAAAGTTCCTAAATTACATATATACATATAAAGTTCTTTAACCCTCCTGTTATGTTGCGGGTCAAATTGACCCATTTCAAAGTTAAAAAATCTAAAAAAAAAAGTAGTTAAAAATATTTTTTCATAAAACAACAATGTCATGTAAAACATTGCATTTTATATGTAGGTATTTCCAATGTACATAAAAAAAAAATCAACATGCATTTTTGATGAAAAAAGAGTGAATTATCCTCATTGAACCATGATTTGTGAGAGGTAAAGAACACCATTAAAATGGTTAGTAATGGAGTTATTAATGGAATATAAACAATGTTTATTGGTATTTTTTAGTTTCTGACACTTTTGAATAATTAAACCTTGGGCCTGCCCTGGGTTAGTGCTGTTCCTGAAAAAAACCTAACATAACAGGAGGGTTAAAGTGATTGGTTATGAATGATAAGATTTGGTTTATAAAAGCAATCTCATAAGTTACAAAAAACAGCTTCATACTTTGTTTACATTTTGAGTTGGTGTCACGATTTTAAAGGCTGGAAATCTGTCTTCTTTTTTAGAAGAAAATCTTTTAAATGCAGGCTATAGAGAAGAGACAATGGCACTGTTTATGAGAAAGCCAGAAAGCTTTTATCGTCTCTCCAGAAACCATTTTTTAAAGCATAAATAGTCTTAAAAGAAGATCTGATCCTGGGCTCCACTGGGAACCTTTGTGGGCAGCCTTTGTTTGAAACCATTGATGGATACAAACAAAGGAATATTCTTTGTGTTTTTGCCATTCTTGTGTAAAATATCCAGTAATTGAAAGAACTTATGTAATTGCTTGCAAATTAGTGGAAAGAATGCTGAACATTGGAACAGTAACTGGCATCTTATTTCCCTTTGTGTCTCTGCCACTTTGTGTAATTTGTCCAGGTCTCTTATTAATTTGTGTGCCACGCTCAGCTCAGATCCTGCTGACATTAACAGACAGAGCGGGAGACTTGCCTATCATATCAGTGCCAAGCTGTCAGTGCTGACAGCAGCAGAGAGCAACCAGCTGCAGCAGCACATCTTGATAGTGGAGCTGTGGCACAGTGGTCAGCAGCGCTACAGTGCAAGGAAAGCCAGACTGTTAGATAATGCCTGGAAGAGTTTAAGGAGGGAGGACAGCTGATGACTCCAGCAGGTGACCATGCCACTTAGGCTTCCTGTAAGGGTGGCAGCGAGGGTACAGTTGCTGTCTGCTAGGGTTTGTGTTTGTGGGAGCAAGGGTTAGTCAGCATGTCTGAAGATTTTAGGAAGGGAAGAGGGCAAGCTTAGATATGAGTGGATTATGATCGAACAGACATGGATAAAAAAGTCCCAGAGTCACTTGCATGGCACTAATATTCCTCTATTATTCTAAATGACAATATACTAAATTTGATGTTTGTCATGTGAACAGCATATTCCATTTGGATATTCTGAATGAGGCTGTAATATTATATTACTAAGCCTTTTCCAATTAAGACATGTGGGATATGTCGATAATGTTCAGGTTTTAGCTGCATTCTTACGCATTTGGAATATGCGTTTTAATTGGGGATTAAACAGCAGGTAATTCTCTCACAAGTAAAGCACACCTGCTTTTGAATATTCTGAATATTCATATATTATTGAATATTCTGAATATTAAAATATTATTACTATATATATATATATATATATATATATATATATATATATATATATATATATATATATATATATATATATACAGTACAGGCCAAAAGTTTGGACACACCTTCTCATTCAATGCGTTTTTCTTTATTTTCATGAATATTTACATTGTAGATTCTCACTGAAGGCATCAAAACTATGAATGAACACATATGGAATTATGTACTTAACAAAAAAAATGTGAAATAACTGAAAACATGTCTTGTATTTTAGATTCCTCAAAGTAGCCATTAACTTTGCTTACTAGAATATAAGACATGTTTTCAGTTATTTCACACTTTTTTGTTAAGCACATAATTCCACATGTGTTCATTCATAGTTTTAATGAATTTACAATGTCAATAGTCATGAAAATAAAGGAAACGCATTGAATGAGAAGGTGTGTCCAAACTTTTGGCCTGTACTGTATATGTACATGTAATATTAATTTTCATTAGCAATAACAGCTTAGTAGGAATATTATATTGTCCTTTTTTGATCAAAGGCATAAAATTTAATATTCTGTGTGCATGAGTCCAGTCACTGAGAGAATCAGTGTACATTTATGTATGTATAAACATGCATTGTGTGCACACACATGATATTTTCACACTGAAAAGGCAGAGTAGCGAGTGAGCACACAGATCGTCCTTCATCGCTTCACTTCACTGAGGTTGTAAACATCTCCTCTGTTGATCTGCTTTTGACACTGAACACTGCAGCCGGCCCTGACCTCCCAGTGGAGCGGAGGCACGCACAGTAAGAATTCCTCTGCATTGATCACTAGACTGCATTGTAACTCTCATTACACACCTTGGAGCCTTGTCGGCCAGGGTATCCAGGCAATCCAGGGACTCCAAGTTTTCCCTAAAAAGGAGCAAAAAACAACAAAGATGATGAATTCTCATTGTGTCATCGGAGACGTCGTTGGGAGACTGCAGTAAAGTTCACAGGAGCGTTGCGGAAAGCAATAAACTTATAAGCATAAAGTTTTACTTCTGGTGTGGGATATATTTTAATATCATGTTTATGAACATGACATCATCCGTGCAGAGGCTTTTCACCCAAATGTGAGTCCATTTTGGTCATTATAGTGTATGGTCATAAAAAGGTACACGGAATCTGATGTAATTATCCCGTGTGCTTTTAAACTAATTCTATTTTTTTTATTATGAATCCAATATTTCTGACGCTAGTGCTGGTAATTTGTACTTTTAATGCACTGTTGCACTAGTTTTAAGCAAATCAGGATGTGAATGTCAGCAAAATATAAAATGAATTATTAATAAAGATAAAGTAGCATTGAAAAGTAGCTCATCTGTGTGGCAAATGGTGATTTAAATTTGAGTAAAATGGTTGAAAAATACTTGCTAATGGGGTTTAGAGCAAGAAGTTTCCCCCTTTTTCTTTACGCATAAATAATTTGTCTAAGATCATTACAGTGTTTATATGAACTCATTTAACACACAAAATAGCTGAATCAAACTGTATGAACTGTAAGAAAACAGTGAATTGATCAAAACTCTACAGTTAGGAACAATTATTTCTGTTCAAATTCATCAATTCTATTTCAATCCTTTAACTTGAACCTGCAAAAAAAAACCCTGTAACCCTTAAACACATTTTTTGTTAGAGTATTAACACTGCAGCACCATGAAGAAACATACAGCAAGATCAAAGCTCCATGGAGAAATGTTGGCAGCATAAGCCAATTAAATGGGACTGTTGTAGAGCTAAAGGGAGGACGAGAAAAATCTAAACTTCAGTGTGATCGAGACAGCTGCAAAACTTTAGTAAACCCCCTTTTCAGACTGGTTTCTTTCCAGTTCATTGAATACATCTGTTATTAGACTCCTATTACTGTGAGCAAAGAGCAGTCTTAATCCTGGTCTGGTTCTGGACAAAAACAAAGGCACTGAAACTCTGTCTCTCTGTCTCTCTCTCTCTCTCTCTCTCTCTCTCTCTCTCTCTCTCTCTATATATATATATATATATATATATATATGCATACATATACATCAATTATTTTATCTTTTATCACAGTGTAAAGTACGTTTGTAGTTACGCTATACAATAAACTTGAACATCAGCATGTCAATTAAACACATTATTGAAAATGAAATAAAAATTCAGCTATTGAATATTTACCTTTTCTCCAGCTAATCCTATGGGTCCTGATTCTCCGTTGGGTCCTGACTTGCCTTTGGGGCCCTCGGGGCCGTCCTCTCCTCTGACTCCTAAAACTCCGGACTCCCCCTTGAAAACAAATGTAAACAGTGTCATTATCTGTCCAGACCTATCACTCTCTGCTACTGCAAACATCAGTATTCTCTTCGGAGATGATGTTTCACCTTGTCACCCTTGAGGCCCATGTCACCTTTGAAGCCAGGGAATCCATCCTCTCCCTGAAGATGAAGGAGATAAAAAGCTGTTAAGAGCCATGTGTTTTATCGAGTATCACAGAGGCAAAAGAGATACGTAAAATACTTCAAATAGCAAAAACCCACCCATTCCATCTCAAAGTGTCACAGCAGATAACAGTTAAGATTGTTAGCACCTAGAAATACCCGGGCACAATCATGGCCGGCAAGCTGCAATGTGAGGACAACACAAATGCCCTCTACTCCAGAGCACAACAAAGAGTGTTTTTATTGCGGCAGCTAAAGTCTTTTAATGAGGACAAAACGGTTATGACTCTTTTTTATGGATCTTTTATTGAATCAGTTTTTACTTTTGTCCTGATATGCTGGTCTGGAACATTAAAGGTTCAGTTGGTAATTTTATAACTAAATAACTTTTTGAGAGTAGTATATGAAGATAATTTTTTTCATAGGTTATCTAATTACATTGGCAAGGATCCACCACGCCTAAAAATGAAAAACAATCAGAGACAAGTAGTCCTTAACGCAGCTGTCAATCATGTCAATCACTGCATGTGAACTGCAGTCAAATGGTTAAGCTAGTTGGTGCTGATCACATGTGAATCAAGATTGTGTTACTGCATGGCCTGTTTCTCATGTTTTCAGAAAAATATTTTAGTGTTTTGTTTAGCTGTAAAATGAGAAAGTTTGTGACCTCACTGCCAAGTTCAAAACAGTTGAGCCAAGTTAGGAGAAAACGTTCTTATTTTACAACTAAACAGTACAGCAAAATATGTTTTTGGAAACATTTGAGGCGAGAAATATTAAATGCAGTAACAGAATTCGTATTTGATCAGTGCTGCCTTGTGAGACAGTTGACTGGTTGTTTTCACTATGCCATAGGAGATCTAGGAGGTGGAGGAACATTATTATTTATTTATTTTTAATAGATTATTAGGTTATAATGAGCAAATATGAAAGTTATAGTTAAGTTATAACCCAGATTGCCACACAGTTGGGAGTATATATATATATATATATATATATATACATATATATATATATTGAATTCAAAACTGTACATAGATAATATATTTCATGGTCAAACTTGTGTTTTGAATTTGATGCATGTTTGTTTTTATTTAAGTTTGACACAAATGTCTCAACTTTCTTGGAATCTGGGTTGCACCACCTGTAGCTGGTGGAGTAAGAGGAAGCTACACAGAGTGGTCTCCATCTTTGATTATGGACACGTGGTCTGAAAGGCAGCCTTCTCCCTGACCAAGCCACCCCACGGCTCACACCAGGAGTTCCACCTCCTGCCCTCTGGGTGCAGGTATAAGGTTCTTAGGCTCAGGAGCTCCAGAGATCAAAGCAATGCTGCCATAAATCATGAACTATAGTCCACATATTATTATTGTGCATTCTGTTATTTGCACCTTTTCACTCATCTTTGCTCTTACTTGATGTTTGTAGTGTCTTTGTTGCTACCATATGCACAGTATGTTTCTTATTACATTTCGTTGATGTGTAATTGTTGTTATCATATGTACAGTACACTTCTCCCCTTCTTTTTTTGTTTTTCATGCAGCACCAGAATAAGGATACTAAAAGATTTATTGAACTGAGCTGAATAGCAAAAAATGCAGAGGAATACTGGCAAAACTACTTAAAGTCATAGTGAAAGTTCAACATGACAGCCTTGGTAGTAGTGTGGCAGTCTACAGTATTAGGGTGCCTGATTATAGTTTAATACTGACACCTAGTGGCCACTTAAATGAAGCATCAGCAGAAGCAGTTTTGAACTTTCTCTCTCTCACACTGTTGTTCTACTGACATCTGGTGGTTAAACTTCAGAATGCAGTTTTCATCCTTTTCCAACACAGGATGCCTGTGTCCTCTACAAATTATAAACTGAGGCCAATATTCTGACATATTTTCTAACATGAAGACAATAACTCATAATACAATAAAACATGATAAGCATATAACGTGATGTATGACTTGAGACTGGTAGAATATGTGTCCCATAGGATTTTATGTAAGACAGAAGTATCAAAGTAGAAGATCATTTAACAACATGCTCAGTGTTTTGAGGTAATCTCCGAAGAGCTTCAATTTCCTGACAATAAAGTGGGAGATTTTTCCAGTGGCACTGAGGTAGCAACAGGCTACGTTAAACCACCCGATCCAAGAAAACAATGGCAACAGATCAATCTGCAGTGAAACAGCCCGACAAACAGCCTCATTCTAGTTTAATGTTCCACACTCCATTTCAGCTCAGTGGCATGAGGACTTAACTGCCAGCCTGATGGGCCCTTAAAGAGTTTTTTCCACTTGCTGGATTGCAAGGAAGCCCCATTTGAGAGGGAATTTCAGCTGTGATGGGTCCATTTTTAGAGGAATGACATCTGTCAATCATGTTGGGGAAAGAGAGGAGAGCGGAGGGGTGTTTACCTTTTCTCCTTTGCCACCTTTAAGGCCTCTAATTCCCTCAGCACCCTGGGGAGAGAGGACAATAGAGTGAGGATGGAATTCAGGGAAAATGGAAATGTATCATTGAAGGGTTTATGCTAAGATATCGCTTACTTTCACACCACGAGGCCCGGGGTAGCCGATGGATCCCATAGGACCAGGATGACCCTAAAAGATGCAAAAAAATTTAAGTGATTGTTGAAGTAAGGTGGCATTAGTATGCATCAACGTCTATTGTAATGATTTCCTGCTGTGTTAGATAACTTCACAAGAGATTTTTTGATTTAATTCCAATGATATCCCAATGTTTTTATTGACTGTGAAGGCTGATGCACATCTTTAATTTTTTAGTGTGTGGGAGGAAATGTCAATTGGCAAAGGAAAGGAGAATTCCAATTATTTTACTTGCAATAAACTTCATGAGGAATAAAACCAAGCCAAATAGATTAAATCAAATACATGTTAGAAATAAATGCATGATTTGAATTATTTTTCTCATATATCTATTGTAAAAATAACTTTATGATCACCATGTGTTAAAATAATCAGTATTTTTTTCTCTATCTCTACACTGACTCAGGCTTTAATTTATAGTGTATTTTTTGGTGCCAGCTTAATTGCAGTTTGCCACATAGAACAAAGAGGCAGTTGCAGAAACTCAAAAGAGTAGCCAATCACAAGAAAGAATGAGTAGCTCAACTTGTTTTTTTTATATATTTTGAGACATTTAGCAGATATCATCTAAACTGTGTGGTTATATTAAACCTTCCGGCACACTATATTGGCTTAACAAATGCTAAATTTATTTAATTGCAAAGCCTGCCAGAGCGAGCCTTTCCCCTGTGTAGTGACACATTTGAAGAATCATCGTAATTACACAATTTGTAAGAACCCATTTCATCCCATCATCATTCATCATATACGGCTGTTTTAAATCATATAGGTGCTAAAAGCTAAAATCCTGGGATTGAAACCGGGCTACACGCCCTGCATGCTGTTATTGGCTGGTGTTACACACCCACATGGGGCCCAAAAGCTCTTTTCTGACCCCCGTAAATGTCTTGAACACAGCAAAATAATAAGAAAAGAGAAAATACAGGAAGACAGCAGAGTCTATGTAGATACTCACGCCCCCATATACTTCCAGTGTGTCATACGTGATGATTGAGGGGGATTACTTTTGTATGAGTCTATGCATTGTAAACATTTAACTACATTATACTTACGCTTGCTCCTTTCTCGCCTGCAGGACCTTCTTTTCCTGGGTGACCCTGTAAAAGAAATCCATTCATTAACAGTTGATCATCTTGTCCGTTTTTGACTGAATTGTGTGAAAATAAAAAAAGCAGTCAGTTGTGTTACTTACAGGAGGGCCATCAGCACCACCCAGGCCAGCCAAGCCTTGTTTCCCTTGAGGTCCCTATAAATAAAAATAAAGAAGATCGAAGTTAAATGGACAAAAGATGCATACTACATCATCTGTGTGAAGACTGCCAAAGGTTCATCTGCTTGAAATCTTATTAAATATCCACAAAACCACTAATAAAATACTTTCAGTTAGACAAAGTAAGTGCTTATGCAGAAGAAGTCATATGGTGATATGTATATTGTGTGTGTGTGTGTGTTTTAGCATTCAGAAGGCCCAGTAAAGGCCTATAGCTCAGACAGCAGTATATCTGCAGAATCACTTATGAGGTCTTATAAGGACTGAAACAGTCACTTATCGGGAGAGCAGAGAGTTGTGGTGGGAGGACTGAACGGGCGACTGGGCTCCCTTTTTACTTACTTTATCACCAGGAGGCCCGATCGGACCTTGAGGACCAATAAGACCCTGAAAGACAATGGAGATAGGTCTGTTATTAGAGCAGGCAGCCACATTTGAGTCTTTTTCCATAACCAGGCGTACATGATACTGATGCAAAATGAAGTGGTGTATTTGGGGGGAAATGACACCTGTTTTGTTAATTTTGGAAAGGCAATAGCTTATTTTTTACTGTGTGCTGCATCTGACATTTGCTTATTTTGTTATATATTAATCTGCTTCCTTCTACAGTTCCAGCCATTTACTTTTGACGCTCAGCCACTTCATGCTGCTTATTCAAATGTGTTCAGATCTATTCATACAGCTATGTAAAGTGAGTTTCTACAGTCATTCTAAAGTGACACATCTTGTAGATGTCTTGAGAATTCACCCAGTGAAGAATAAAAAAGTTATTAGCAGTTAAAATAAGCGAGCTGTGTTATTTTTCTATGGGCCAATGCTTTTGCTGAAAGGCATCAATCAGCCTCCGGCCAGGTTTAAGTAAAATGAAGCTATTTATTCAACCTGTATACCATCAGGATAGGTCTCTACTAAAACTTTCCAGGGGAATGACGCCATCCTGTCCAGGCTCTGAGCGTCAGCAGGGCTGAAAATCTCACCTGGCAGTGGTCATTTAGCCCTGGCTACAATATTGGGTGCACTGTTTTGTATTAGAGATGACTCCAAAATGGAATATTTTCCACTCTGCCACCAACTGGACAATATAATCGGGTTAAGTGCTATCAAATTATTACAATATGTCTCATCTCAGCAGGACAGAGTGGATGTTTTTCTTCTATGTGGCTACAGAAAAACAATGTTAGTGAACACTTGTAAAGTCCTTGCTCTATTTTGGTGTCAGTTTTAAGGAAATGCCTCTGAGAGTAGCTGCCAGTGAAGGAATGAAGGATCGAAAGAAAGAAAAAGTGAAGTAAAGCAAAAGAAAAATGAGTCTGAGAACGTTTGATTAAGAAAACAGGAGTGTGAGTGAGCATCTTAGTTCATAGTACTCCCAGTTGCACAATGATCATTGCAACAAGGACGGAGCATGAAAAGGAGAGACTGAGGCAGAAAGCACCGGGATGAACAGAAGTGACAAGAGAGGAAGAAGAGATTGAGCAAGAGAGAGGAAATGGGAGATCAGATAAGGTTAGAAAAAAAAGAGATAAAGGGTGGAAAGAAAAGAAACTTACATGTGGACCAGGCATACCCTGTTGCCCAGGAGGCCCAGGCTCTCCTTGTGGACCCTGGGAAAAACAAGCGAAAAGAAGTAATAATGTTAATATTTCCAATTGCTGAATTCCCTTTAATGTATTAGATTGTGTGCTTTTAATCCGAACAACTATTCAGAAAGAATCAATATTTCCAAAGAATTCAAATAATTTAGATGAATACAGTAAAATAGTAATTTAAAGGGGACATATTGTGCTTTTTTTCAGGTTAATTCTCATATTTTGAGGTTCTACTAGAACATGTTACCATGCTTTAATGTTAAGAAACATATTGTTTTTCTCATACCGTCTGTCTCATATATATCTGTATTCACCCTCTGTAAGAAATTTTTCATTTTATCGGCTATTACTTTAAATCCTTCTAAAAAAAGCCCAGCATCTGCACTCTCAATGTGTCTCTGCACCATCATTGCAGCCAGTGAAGGGCAGTAGCGGGACTTTTTACTCATATAATGTGAAGTTGTGACATCACTACCTCACAAAAGTCCAGCTCGTTTAAAGGCACAATTTCTGAATATGGGCTGTGAGCAAACCTAAATCAAAGCTGGGTCGGGCTGGTAATAGATCAGACTCATACACAATTATTATCATCATTATAATTATCACTTCCAATTACCCTTGAATTAAAAAAAGTACACCTCAGTAGACCTTTACAACCCTAGTACTGGGTAAGGTGAAACCTTTGGGTGACCTTGCTTGCATAAACTGCATGAATTGGTTTTATCCAATCTATATCAAGAATGTGGAACAAAAAAGTCCAAATATTGGGGAGAAATAAGATACACTGGCTCATGCAACAGAGCAGTCTGTTTTCTGGCCTTATTCAAAGTTATGCTTAGTTTCTATCAAAGCCAGCCTGAAAATGTGGTGGCTGGTCAGAATCTGAGTTTGGCTATGAGACACAGCTTTCTCTAAATACACGCTGTGGGGCTACACAGCCATCTGGGTATGGATTAAGGCTAATGAGACAAACTGGAATGGTGGGCTGTTTGGTATCCCTGCTGAGAATTAGTGTGTCACAAACCAAACATATACAAAAACAGACAAGAGCCTTGTGAGGCAGTTCTTCTCCAGCTGTTACAACAAACACTAAAAACAAAAGCTGGATTCAGAGCTGACTGAGGTTGCTAGCAGGGCCTTGAGTGCAAAATGCAAAGTTGGGCATTTGTCTAAAGATCCAAATGTAGTGAGTAAAAACATTTGGGTTTTTGCCTTGTAAAGGATGTCTTAAAAGCATCCATATGTTAGAGGCTGGTGCGAACATCTTAAGGTTTTATAAACCCTTTGGGAAGCTTAACTACTGCGGATACTTTCAAGTGCTCTGCTTTGATTTTTTTAGAATATGCCAAGATCAATACTAACTTTGGCGAAATTCATGAGAAGCATACCATTTTCCTATTGTTTTTGTCCCTTCAACAGCTGCTTATTTCCTCAGCTCAGTGACTCAGTGACCACAGACAACATGTGGGCTTGTCCAGCTGTCTTGACCAATGATATGTTACCCTCATTCAAACATCCCACTGAGACCCTCCAGGAAGCTGAATGCACAGACAGGCCTTTTTCTGTTTCATCCCTTACTAAAGCTTGAGGCCTCGTCATCACGGCCTGTTAACTCAGCAGACTTTGTAGTTTATGGAAAAGGTCTGACAACTATGATAAGTAACCCCCCGTCTCCATCTACCATCTCTAATCAGCAAAAGATCTATGGCCCCTTCTATGCAGGAGTAAAAGGTCGCTGACACGCAATCGGCCTCAAGCACGCCAAATTACATACTGATTGCCGAGGTGGTCCTGACAAATATTTGCTGTAACACTCACTTTCTAACAATCAGCTTTGTACTCTCACTGGTCAGTTTAAAAACGAGCAAAATATTAATATTTCTCACCATGTTTCCTTTGGGACCAGCTTGCCCATCAAGTCCAGGAAGACCCTAAACAGATGAGAAATATGACAATTAAAGTCACCATCCTGCTGAGCTGGAACACAAAAAACAAATAGTATCAGAATGAAGTGATATACTGTAGTAGGTGTACTTACACGCTGGCCTCCAGGACCTGCAGACCCTCTGGGGCCAAGCAAACCTCGAGGTCCCTGTATATCAAGATAAATTACAAGTTAAAGACAATTATACTGAAAAACATTTGTGTTATTTTGCATGAAACTGTGCGTTGTGGTTAGAAATAAGAAGGCGATAAATTGGACATCTAATCCTTAAAACCGGTTTGACTTAAGTGTGTAAAATACTGACCCCTTGTGGTCACATATGGTAACTGCAGGTGTATTCAGGCAGTGAGCATTAAAGTTTCTTATCTCAACATCTTAAGTCATGCACTTAAAATCATTTGCATTAACTGTGCTCGTTCAGCTAATTGACAGCGTGTGTGATGAAATGCGGTGCAACAATTTCTTTAAAAGGACAACGCTGTTTTGAGTATGACACAGAGCAACCATTTCTCATGCAACAGTTACTCATGCTACTCTATGGTCCATTTGAACTGAACCGGGCAGGAAAAGGCAGTTTCTCATGAGTAATGACAGAACAACACATTTCCCGGTTCTATTTTCTGATCTATTATTCAGAGCCATTCTGTCTCGGCAAGGTCGAGATTACAAACGCAATGGTCCGTGCAGACAGGAATGTCGCTACAGTTGCAAGAGGAGAGGAGGGCAAGGCTGTGCGTTTAAATAATCGCCAAAATGAAAGTCGAGGAAGGAATGACGGGATCAGGCCTGTTTAAGCAAAGGAAATCAGCAACATGATGGCCACACATCTTTTAAAAAAAAAAATCTTTTTCCACATAAAATTGTTAAATCCTGTCTGATCAGATAATACAAATCTCACTTACACTCTCGCCAGCCACACCTCTCTGTCCAACCTGGCCATCTTCACCCTTTGGATTGAAAGAGAAATCATGTGTTATGAAGGAAGCAGGATATTATTTAAGCCTTTTGGGAGGCACGGATAGGTTTTATTGTGACTACTTACTCTGGGGCCATCCTCTCCTGGAGGTCCTGGAGGGCCTGTAGATCCATGTTCTCCCTGAAGAGGAAGATCACAGGAAAGGAATATCACTAAACAGTGGGCGGTAACAAGAGAGTCCACAAGCTTGATCCCTGCTGCTTAAAGAAAAAAACCTTCATGTAAAAGTATGATATCGGGGTCAATAATTTACAAAACATAGAGGAACAATGTTTAAAAGAGCGCCTTTAATCTAAAGTACACCACAATTGGCACGGAACTATACGGTTTCCGCTATTCATAGTGCTCTATAAGGACTGGCCTACCTCTTTTGGCCCTGTAATTACTCAGTATAGAATAAGGCATGAAAGCCTGTCCAGAAATACCCTCTGTGATCTCTGCTCTCTCTCTTTAGGCAGGCTTTCTATGCAGGCCCAAATTCCACAAACACCAAAGTCAGCACTCCTCATTCGCCTCCAGGCCTGGTTAAATGCAGCCAAAGTGGTTCTGGAGTCGGTCCCACATTTCATAAGTGGGTCAAACGCCCTAATGAGTTCCACTGGTTCAGAATTCATATCTGTCAACACTGGCATGTACACGAGATGGATGGGAGGTGACCTTTGAGCTACCAATCAGCCCTGATGCTGCTGTAACGATAGGGTGCAGGGCGGCAATGACTCTGATCAGTGGGGATTTTTTTTGTGGACTAGAAATAACAGACTGTAGGATCTTATTTTAGGAGACAGATAGAAGCCTTTAATGTTTGTTTGTCCTCTGACCTTGTTCAGTCACCGAAAGCCAGAATTCTCTCTCCACATACTTACTCTATGTCCTTTTTCTCCAGGAAGACCAGGGAGGCCGTCAAAACCTCTGTCGCCCTGCAACAGCACAGTAACAAGTTGTTATCTCTATTTATCACTTCGGCAGAGAAACTATTCAAATGCATCCCACAGACTCTCTCTGGCTTATTGGATAACGTGGTGTGTGCTCTACCTTGGTGCCTGCCTCTCCTGGCATTCCTCGAGCACCGTCGGCTCCATTACGACCCTGGAGGACACGCAAATATCATGTCAGACTACATGGAAATCACATTAGAAAAATATTTAATTATCTTTGATGCTTCTGGAAAACAGACAAAGGGAAGATGCTATCGTTTTTCTAACTAGTTTATAGTTAAATAAACATGACTTACAGAATTTACACAACACGCACAGACAGTTATTGAGTGCAGCTGACTTATTTGAAAAAGGGCCATGTTTGAAACTAGACAGGCTCTTCTTTTTGGGCACTGTAGCATCGATCCTTGCACTATTGTTGGCATGAAATATTAGAAATTCTGGAATGTAAACTTAATTTCTTTTGCAATGCAGTGTTGCTCCGGAACAGATGAATAAAAATGTAATAAAGTATAAAAATCATTCTGGTTGTGGCTCGTTGGAAAGAACTCTTACCCTCTTTCCTGCTTTTCCTGGTGGACCAGTTGCACCCTGAAGACCTCTGGGTCCCTATGGGGAACACACATATGAATGTTTTAGACAAAACTTTAACATAAAAAACATTATTTATGTTACAATTTCTTTATGTTGAAATGTAGAAAAGGCTTAATGCACAAAGAGGAGTTAAACTAAATGACAACTTCTTACCTGTGGTCCAGAGTCGCCACCGTCACCTTTAAGTCCGGCAGAACCAGGACTTCCCTATTAAAAATGATAACACAGAGATTTAATGAATTAACATGTCTGCCAAAGGTTTTGTAATCCTATCATTTGGTTTGGAAACCAGAATGATCTAGGTTGACCAAGAATCTAATGCAAATCCAAGCATGCATGATGTAATTTTGTAAACTTGGATTGTGAATACGCAACAGAAAGACCTCCTGGAGCATCTTATCTTTGTACAAAACTTCTCAGAGAGCTACAGGATCTATGCAACATTCTTGTGCTGTTAGCAGAAGACATGAAGACACCCCCATAACAAGAGGAAAGCTTCTTCTATTATCAGTTTTTAATGAATGTGAGAGAGATTATGTCCTAATAAATAACCTACCAAATCTAAATAAAAAAATATTGTTATTTTCAATCATTCAAGCTTAAAGCCATGTGTCTGAAGGAATGAAAATCTGCTCACAGACAGATAGGGAAGAGGGACACGCAAGCATGGGTGTGTGAGGAAATGACAAATGCTGAGTTGAACCCTTCACAGGAAGAGGCCCTAATCACCTGGTGTGTTTTTCATCAACTGTGAAATGGATGTTCCAGTAAATAGATCAATAGTGGGTTTGGTGTTTTTGCGTGTAGACGGTTTTCAAAAGCTACTCACCACAGGACCAGATCTTCCTGTCATGCCCGCTGGCCCGGGGGGACCTCTCATCGCCAGCTGTGGATCAGACAAAAACAACCTATAAACCCCTGGGCAGCTAACAATGTCAACACTCTTGCTTTTATACCCATCTACGATGTATAAAACATAAAACTCAATGTATAAAACATATTTCCTCCTCTATCAAAGGGATATAGGATAAGGGATGATTTGTATTAGAAGTGCAGGTATGTCGGCCTGTTATAAGGTTCTCTTTGCTATCAGTTTATTAGCATCCAGAGCGCCTGTGCTCAATCTGACGGAAATAGTTTCAGGGCTAGACGCTACATGCAAAAATATTTTTTTCTTGCACTGATTAATTTTGAGATTTTAGGCTATTTTACGTTGTCTTCTTTTAGACTGGAAAACATCCAAAATACACATTAAGAAGTTTATTTTCCCGCACTTCTGTAGATCTGTAGATTTCCCCTGAATTCAAACATTAGCATTAGATAATGCTTTATTTGCATATTTGAATATTAACGTTTAATGCAATAAATAATAGTCTTAATGTAAGTAATCAACTGGGGAAGTTTCAAGGTGATATAACTATTAGCTAAGTTGTTTTACCCAATTAACCTGCAGTGTTTTCCCTTGATAGATCACTGAAACTTTTAAAAAAATTACGGGGCTTCATTATTTATTTATTTTTAATAAAGACCATCACATGCAAATTCTTATGTGTTATTGTGATCATTCTTAAATTGCAAAATGAATGTGGTATGGATGTTAAAATTGACATTGACACAACAGTCATTCAGCTGGCTGGGCTTAACACCAAAAGGAATAAAGAATAAAGAAAATAAAACTCAACTAAAACACTAATAAAAAGTCAATTTAGCATGTGCAAACTATACTTTGTTCTTGTTCAGAGTTTACCACTCTGGTCTTTGTTCCTGTTCATGGTTGACCACAGTCTTGGACTGCCAAGAAAGTTGTCTGGGGTTTATTTGCAGCCTGATTACTGAATGAGCTAATTTGTTAATTTAAAAGAAAAACAATTCATTCCGTCTGTTCCACTTTAAGGCTAGTCACACATATTAGTAAGCGTATTTGCATTGTGGCAGGTGTGAGGAAACACTTCCAGAGTGTAAATAGGTCAAAGGAGAATTCAACAATTTGTCCCTTCAATTCTCCTTGCATTTTGAATACCTTACAACTCCTGCCAGGTTTCTTTTTTTAATCCTGCCTCGGTGCCAAACCACTGGCATAAAAGACGAATATAGAATGGTGACAAGTGCTTTCAAGACATTACTAAACACCGTGTCACCAGTTCTGGCTGCTCTCCAGCTCCATAGAGTGTTGTGAATGTGTGAATATTCAGTGTTTTTGCAACATTTAATGATCTCCATGTGTTCTACTATAGATCACACCTTGCTTACAGCCGCATAATTCTGCCGCTTTTTCAGCAGTGCTATGGGTATCAGGACCCCTGAGGGAGTGTGAACATCTGGTGTGGCTTTACATACTACCTAAACTGACACGGGTCCATATTTGGGGATTTAGATGATTTATAGGATGAGTGGGACTTGTGAATATTGATTCCTCCTGTTTATGTTTATTTTATGTCTTTTTTTTTTTTTTTCTTGACCGTATTCCTTTTAAATTAAAATCTCAATTTTGTTTGAACTGCATTAAATCGGCAGCTAAAGAAAGTACAGGGAGGTGTACAGGATGATAGTAAATATGCTCTAAACTGAGATGGATGCACTTTCACCACTCATACTTACCCTAGCCTGAGAAAGGATGGCCTGAGCCTGAGCTTCCTGGGCTGAAACCACAGGTCCTTTGTGTGACTCACCACCCGCACGGAACTGTCAACCACAAAACACAAAAGAAACACAATTAAAACAAATTGACTTGTCTCTTTTTACAGACTAAGACATCTAATGGTGTCCCCTGGCGAGTGTGTGTTCAAATGCTTTTTTTGTTAAACCTGTAAAGCTGTCAGCATGCCACAGAAACACACACATTCACACACTCATATGCTGGCATGCAAGCACCGCCAGCTCACATACACACTCACACTCACACAAATATGTGTCACCAAGCCTTTCAAATCCACAGTCACTGGTTCCACTCCATTGCACTGGCTGACATTTACAAGGTAAGTGATTTGTAACCCAAAGAAAATAAGGTTGCGATCCTTTGGCCTACTGGTGATGCTATGAGGTAAACTTACTAAATGAAGTGAGTTCACGGGCTGTTGCCTGAGATGAAGGGTGTACAGTATGTGAGAGAAAGAAGACAGACAGACAGCCCAGCGGGCTTGTGGAAAGTGGCAGGACTTACTGGAAGCATCAGAACGGTACCTGGAGGCCCAGGGACACCATCTGAACCAGGAATACCAGGACGCCCCGGAGGACCCTGGGGAATCAGAGGAGGAGAAGCTGATTCTTCTCTAAGTACACAGATATTATGTCTCATTTCAAATGTGCAATAAGCAAACCAAATTGTACGAAATCCACATGCTTTTTAAAACAATTGTTGTTAAAAACACATCCTAAAAGAATTAAATTCAAATCATCAGCTATTGTGTTGTTGACTTGTACACTAAGATTAGGTGTGGGTAGTAAGATAAAAATAAATTATTCTGACGATTCTCTATAATCGCCTGGAGACGCTCGGCAAATTGAAAAGAAGACAAAAAAGTATATTAATAGCAAATAACAGTAACAGTGCAGAGACTGAACAACTAATCTGTTTTGCAACAATAATTCCATTAAGAAGGTACTTTGCTGCAGTCTGCACTGTTGCTGCATGTTCCAAATAGATAATGGACTCCCAGTCAGAGTATGATGGGAGACTCCTCTGGATATTGCCTGCAGGAGATCACCGACTTAATCAGGGTTTGTAAAGATACTTTTTTTTCAAGCGCTTTCAAGGTATCTAAAACCAAAATTTCCAGACTTTTGAAACCTTTATCGTCACATCTTTTTAATATAAGTAAATTGGTGAAAATACTAATTAATTTATACCCACAGCAAACAGTGTATGTTGACACCATATATTTTACCAGCTCTTCGTATTAACATTGATTTTATTTTTTGCTTACTGTTTTTTATTGATGGTTTAGAGATCATGTCATTTAGTTCCTTTATTTTTTCAGTTAGGGCTAGTGTCCTCTCTGTTTCTGATGTGAGATGCCACAAACAAAAAGGATGACTGGATTTTTCATTTTAAATTTTTTTTTAAATGTTTGGCTTACAAAAGTGATTGTGGAATTTAGGTCAATTATGACTCTTTCCTGAATTAATTTTTGTAGGTTTTTTATTTGTTAAGCTTTTCTTGAGCCGAAGAAACCTGTTTAAAATCCTGTGACGTCATCACAATGTAAAGTCTATGAGCCGAATAAGAACTTGTGGGCGGATCCAGTAGAAGAAACACGACTATGCATATTCAGTGGGTCATAGGATAAGGAAGTAAACCTAGAAGGAGGACAACTTTTTTGGCGTATACACCAGGTGTCTGTTATCCAGTTCCAATAATACATTCATGCTACAGATTATCCTATGCAGATATATGTTCAGTGATATTAGTGAGGCTAGATTGCTCATTATTTGCTAACAACTTCAAACTTAGGAATGGAAAGAATGGGGTGTTACCATCCTATAGTAGCATACAACCCTGATTCAAAAAAAGTTGTGACCTACATTCAACTCACTGAAATACAAAGACATGACATTTAATGCCCAAATTGCTCAAAACATTGTATTTTACATAAATATATACATTCATGTAATGCATTTTGTTTTTATTTACATTTTACACTGCATCCCAACTGTTTGGAATCAAGGGTGTAGGTCAAGGTCACGGTACAGCTGAGACCGAGGCTTAAGACAACCTTGCCTTTAAAAAATTTTGTTAGATGATTGAAAAATCTTTGGCTCCAGATAAAAAAAGTCCAGAAGTCACTTAAGTCTTCAGGATTTATCTTCTGGGGACCATAAAGCCTGTACCAAATTTAATGGCAATCTATTCAAAACCAAAATAATTGCAAAAAAAGTTGCTTATCCTGAATAATGACAGTTTGAATAAACAGTTAAAGAATACTGGAGAGCAGATTTTGATTTAATAAAGACAAAAACGTATCTTAAGGATCAAGACTAAGCAGTACCCAGTGTTCCCAGAGAAACCAGAATCTATTTAGCAGTCTTGTCATGTGCAGCAATCTCAGACAGCTCAAATTGATGCCATGTGTTCCCATCTGCCTTTTCCCAGAGGTGGTAAATACTCTCCATCCATTGCTGTTATAGTAAGCACAGCATAGCGGCATCTAGTGTTAATGACAGTCCCACATGGCTGGGAAAGTGGTGTTTGTGTGGAAAGGAGGGAGATGGTGATCATGAGAGAAATGAACCGATCAAACGTTTAGTCCAGGCGGATACTGCGCAACGGAAAACCACAAAGACTACAGAAACGAGTCACTTTTAATGCCCCTGTCAATCCTTTAGCAAGACTATTTCTCATGGGAGGAAATGAAGGGAGGAGGGAGAGACTTTTGGAGCAA